>NC_137697.1:35501623-35509123 GCF_964034855.1 Anser brachyrhynchus
AACAAGGCCAAGTGCAAGTTCTTGAATCTGGGTTGGGGTAATCCCCAGCAAAAATATTTCCAGGTTGAATGGATAATGGATTGAGTGCAGCCCTGATGAGATGGACACATGGGTGTTGGTTGATGAGAAGCTCAACATGAGTCAGCAAAGTGTGCTTGCAGACCGGAAAGCCAACCATACCTGGGCTGCATCAAAAGAATCATGGCCAGCAGGTTGAGGGAGGTGATTTTCCCCATCTCACCTGGAGCATTCAGCTCCAAGGGCCCCAGGTAAAGAAGGACATGGATGTATTAGAATGAGTCCAGAAAAAGGTGTGTTGGGTCTGTCTAGGATGGAGTCACCTTTCCCTGCAGCAGCCCACACAGTACTGTGTTCTGCACTCGTAGCTGGAACAGCACTGGTATCACTCCAGTGTTGTGTCTATTGCTGCATAGTGCTGGCACAGCATCAGGACTCCCTCCAAGCCCCCAAGAGCCAGCAGGTTGGGGGTGGGCAAGTGATGGGGAGGGGACATTGCCAGGGCAGCTGACCTGAACCAACCAAAGGGATATTCCATAACACCTGATGTCACACTCAGCAATAAAAAGGGGGGGCTCTCGTGGGGGAGGGGGCTGTCCTCCTGAACAACCGCTACGTGTTTTGAGGCCCTGCCTCCCATGACGTGGCTGAACATCACTTGTTGATGGGAAGTAGAGAATAACTTTTTTTCTTTCTCTCTGTGCTTCCGCACGGCCTTTTGTTTTCTTTTGTTGCTTTTTCTCCCCATTCCCTTTCCCTTTTAATTAAATCATTCTCATCTCAAACATCAAGCTCTTTGTGTTGTGTTTTCTCCCCCTTCCTCTTTGAGGAGGGCGGGGGAGTGAGAGAGCGGTTGTGGTGGAGCTCGGCTGCCCACCCGAGTAAAACCACCACAAAAGGCCACAAGGATAATCAAAGGGCTGGAACACCTCTCCTCTGAAGATAGCTGAGGGATCTCAGATTGTTCAGCCTGGAGAAAAGAAGGCACCAGGGAGACCTTATAATGGCCTTCCAGTACCTAAAGGGGGCCTACAAAAAAACTGGAGAGTGACTGTTTATCAGGAAATATAGTGATAGGACAAGTGATAATGACTTTAAACTAAAGAAGGGTTTGTTTATATCAAATATAAGGAAGAAATTCTTTACTATGAGAGTGGTGAGGCACTGGAACAGATTGCCCAGAGAAGCTGTGTCCCAGCCTCTTGGACAACATCCTAGGCAGTGTTTAAGGCAAGGTTGGATGTGGTTTTGAGCAATGTGTTCTAGTGGAAGATGTCCCTGCTCACAGTAGGAACCAAGTGATCTATCTTCAAGGTCTCTTCCAACCCAAATCATTCTATGATTCTATGGTGTGGCTGATACTGGAAAACTTCCTTACACTAGGTATGTTTTGTATTTCCTTGAGATGCTTTAGAAGACTGATTCATTCCTTCTACTGTCCATTATTTTCATCTTGCTAATGAAAAATCATCACTAAAATAGGTAAAAATGTCATTGTTTTATAAATGTATTTGCAAAATTGCTCATGAATTCAAGTCTCATGCATGGTGGATGGCCAGACTGAGCCATTCTTTTGCATGGGATTTTGGCATAGTGATTAAGAACTGTACAGTCTAGTCCCAGAGAAGTTGTAGCTATCTCTATAAAATTCTGTCCATTTTCACTCAGGAGAACACCTACAATATTTCTTGTTTTAACAGTCAAAAACTTTTTACTCTGTGTTTAAAGTTAATTCGGACTTAGCAGTACTAAGTACTAAGGGCCTTATTTCCTGCACTCCCCCTTATGAGCTTCTCATTCACTGTGTCTTCAGATTATTAGCATGCAATTAGAAGCAGCGATTTAACTGGTTTTAGTATTGCCTTATTACTAAATATCTGTATTTTTGGCTAAATCGCTATGCCTCTTCTACAGGTGTTTAAAACTAGGAACAGAAGCAAGATCTGAATTTCTTACCTCTTTCCTTTCTCTTCACTGTAACACACACACCTGCTCTGTAGCTACATGATATATAATCAAAAGAGTGCAGGTGCTCAATATGATTGAATTGAACCCTTCCATTTAGTCTATTGCTTTTCTAATTCAGGGGTGATGCACAGTGGGTGTGATTGAAGAGACGTCTCTCTAATTATGGAGATTTCTCTGTGCAGTGTTGGAGGATATTTTTTGTACTATTTACACTGTTCAGTCTGGCAGTAATATTTCTGTCTGCCAATGACAATTACATTGCTTTTGACTGTTGCAGATCAGCAGTCTGTGATATCTCCGAAAAGCCAGTGTGTATCACATGTCACTAGCAGACATATTAATGTTTGAGTTGAGGAGTGAAAGTGATGTAACAAGATTAGATGGCGCTGATATAAAGCACTAACTTTAAACCTGTGAATAACCAAGAAACTGCTAGATGACAACTGTCAATTATTTACTGCCCTTGTCCAATGTAATATTAATAGCTGAGAGCCTGCACTCAACCCTCACCCCACACATATGAACACATATCTCCCACCACTAATTTAGTGTTCCATTCCTCAGTTTTATGGAAGTAAACTTTTTTTTTTTTCAAGGCAATTTTCTCTGAGATGTTATTAAATGATTAGCAAAAAAAGTGAACAAGCCATGCTGAACTATATCCTCTGACATGTCAGAGGACCTCATTAACCAGAAAGAACTGATTAATTTCAAAGGTATTTTCCCTTACCATAACTGCTAACACACCACACATGCTTTAGGTTTGTTTGCTTGTTTGTTTTCTTTCTGTTCCAGTAGCAAAAAAAATCAGTAAGAAACAATTCAAGCATGGAAGGGAAACTGAGTGGTATAGCTTTTTCCCTTTTCTTTGAGCAGAATGACTCTACATTTTTATATTGTTCATCTAAAATTGAAAGAAACTGTGATATTTCTGAGACTGTAGTTGCATGAAGCTCTCATGTGCAAGCTATCTTTTATGAATTTAACTACTTTTCCACCAAAATGCAAAATGAAATCCCTGTTTTTCAAATACTCTTCATTTTTAAAATATTTTTTTTTCATTCTATTTTTGCTTCATATTTCCAGGCAAGTTTTTACTGCCTTTCACCCCATGGGTTCAATTATTTCTTGCAGGTGGGATGGTGGAGCTAAGTAGAATAAATGATACTTTAGGTAAGTGGGTCTGTATAGAGAAGAAGCTAGAGAAAACATTGTTGTACAAACTCCACCTCAACAGTATATGAAGTAGTATAATGAAGTTGGTATAACATAGCCCAGACAATGCCTAGTTCAAGCTGAACTCACACAAGTAAATTTAGCCTAACTAAAATATCAAGTATCCCCTGCAGCTTCTAATGGGTAAGACATATTTCTTCTAAACAGATCTTGCAGTGATTTTGCTTACCATTAAGATTAGTTTAAGAAAGCTTCATTTACAGATATGATGCCCCGGGGCTCAAAAAAGGAGGCTGTGCCAACAATAATAATAGTCAAGACCCAGGAAAGGGCAACTGTAAAAAGGTAGACCAGCAAACCACTTGTTTCAGAACCAGTCCCACAAAAAACAAACAAACAAACAAACAATCAAAAAATGGAGGGTGTTGGTAATTGGAGATTCGTCTCTGAGAGGCACTGAGGCATCCATTTGCCACCCAGACAGTCTTGAAAGAAAGAGGTTTGCCAGCTGTCTGTGGTCCAAATTTGTGACATCAGAAAGAAGCAACTGAGCTTGGTCAAGCCAAAGGACTACTACCCATTCTGCTCTTTCATGCAGGGACAACTGAGGCCACAACAAGGAGACTTGGAAACATCAAAAGGGACGTTACAGAATTATTAAGGTCGGAAAAGACCTCCAAGATCATCTGGTCCAACCATCACCCTACTACCAATGTCACCCATTGAACCATGTCCCTCAGCACCAGGTCGAACCTTTCCTTAAACACCCTCAGGGACGGTGATGCCACCACTTCCTTGGGACATCATTATGTCCATTGGAAAGATGCTGAAGGGATCGGGAGCAGAAGTAGTGTTCTCCTCAATCCTCCCAGTCATAGGCTGGGACCCACAGCGGAGAACATACACATCAAATGAATGATTGGCTGCATAGCCAGTGCCAGGATAAAGGTTTTGTATTCTATGATCTTGGGCATGTTTTTGAGGGACTGGGCATGCTTACACAGGATGGGATGCACCTGGCCAAGTGGGGCAAGAGCATTTTGGGTAGCAAGCTGGATGGATATATTAACAGAGCTTTTAACTAGATTCAGCAGGGGAGGGAATGTACTTGTAAGTGACACCTGAATGCTAACAATTTAAAAAACAGCAGGGAAAAAATTGTGAATCATCTCATAGGAATCAGGAAGGACTCTTCTGAAAACGTGACATAGTTGATAGCCCAGCCGAAGCACCTCTACACTAATACATGCAACATGGGAAACAAACAGGAGTTGGAATCCATGGTGCAATTAGAAAACTATGATCTAATTGATGTCACAGAAACATGGTGGGATGAATGACACATCTGGAAGATTGGAATTGAGATCTACAAGCTTTATAGGAGGGATAGGCAGGGAAGGAAGGGTGGGGATGTTGCCCTCTATTTTAATAACTGGATAGATTGTGAAGTGTTTGCTATAAGAAAATGCCAAGAGTAGGCTGAGAGTCTGTAGGGAAAAATTAAGGACCTGACCAACAAAGGACATCTTGTGGTTGGGGTCTACTACAAGCAACCTGACCAAGGCAAACCTGTGGAGGAGGCCTTCTTGCACCAACTGCAAGAAGCATCACACTCACAGGCTCTCATCCTCCTGGGATATGGATTTCAACCACACATATGTTTGCTGGGAAAGCCACGTGGCAGAAAGTAAGCAATCCAGGAGACTTCTGGAGGTAACTGGGGACAAATTCCTGTCCAGGTATTAGACCAGCCAGAGAAGCATTACTGGACCTGGTACTCACCTATGTGGAAGAGCTCATTAAAGAAGTTAAGACTGGAAGAAAAAACCTGGGTTGCAGTGACCACGCACTGGCTGAGTTTGTGATCTCGAGGGATACGGGCCTGGCTAAGAACAAAGTCAGGACCCTGAAATTCAGAAGAGCCGACTTCCATCTGTTCAGAGAATTAGTAGATGAGATCCCAGGGGACGTGGTCCTCAGGGTCAGAGGATCTGATCAGAGCTGGCAACTCTTTAAAGATATTTTCCTCGGAGCGCAAGAGCTCTCTATTCCCATATGCAATAAATCAAGCAGGGGAGGTAGGAAACCCGCGTGGCTGAACAAGGACATGCTGGTCAAACTTAGGCACAAGAAGGAAATGCACAGACAGTGGAAACGGGGCCATGTGCCCTGGGAAGAGTACAGAAATGCTGTCTGGATATGCAGGGATGGGATCAGGAAAGCCAAGGCACTGACAGAACTAAATTGGCAAGGGATGCAAAGAATAACAAGAAAGGGTTCTACAGGTACCTGGGCCACAAAAGAAAGGCTAGGGAGAGTGTAGAGCCTGTGACAAAGGAAGGTGGAGAACAGGTAATGACGGATGAGGAGAAGGCAGAGGTACTTAACAACTTCTTTGCCTCGGTCCTCACTGGTGCTCAGGCTTCCAATATCTATCATGTCCCTGAACTGCTAGGCACGGGCTGGGGGAGCAGAATCCCTCCCAGTGTCAGCGAAGAGCATGTTTGGGACCTCCTGATGCAACTTATCAACTACAAGTCTATGAGGCCTGATGATGTTCATCCCGGGGTCCTGAAGGAATTGACTGATGTAGGCAGCAAGCTGCTGTCCGTCACATTTGAAAAATCATGGCAGTCAGGCAGAGTTGCCAGTGACTGGAAAAAGGGAAACATCACTCCCATTTTAAAAAAAGCTAGAAAGGAAGACCTGGGGAACTACAGACCAGTGAGCCTCTGTGCCTGGCAAGGTCATGGAACAAGTCCTTCTGGAGGCAATGTTAAGGCGCATGCAGGACAAGGACGTGATCCGGAACAGCCAGCATGGCTTCACCAAAGGTAAATCATGCCTGACCAATCTGGAGGCCATCTATGATGGAGTGACTGTATCAATCCACAAGGGAAGACTGACTGATGTTATTTACTTGAATTTCTGTAAGGTCTTTGACACAGTCTCACATGACATCCTCATCTCTAAACTGGAAAGATATGGATTTGAAGAGTGGATCATTCAGTGGATAAGGAGTTGGCTTGAAGCTTGCACCCAGGGACTGGTGGTTAGTTGTTCTATGTCCTGGTGGAGACCGGTGACGAGCGGTGTCCCTCGGGGGTCTGTCTTGGCAGTGGTTCTTTTCGATATCTTCATCAATGACAAAAATAATTGGATTGAGTGCATCCTCAGCAAATTTACGGATGACAGAAAGCTGAGTGGTGCGGTTGATAACAAAGAAAGAAGAGATGCCATTCAAACAGACCTGGACAGGCTAGAGAAGTGGGCCCATGTGAATCTAATGAGGTTCAACAAGTTCAAGTGCATGGTGCTGCACCTGGGTTGGAGAAATCCCAGACATGAGTACAGACTGGGAGAATATCTCATTGAGAGCAGCCCTACAGTGAAGGATTTGGGGGTTCTGGTGGACAAAAGGCTTGGCATGAGTCAACAGTGCGTGCTTGCAGCACAGAAGGCCAACTACATCTTGGGCTGCAACAACAGAAGTGTGACCACTGGGTCAAGGGAGGTTATTGTCCCCCTCTGCTCTGCCATCATCACACCCCACCCAGAGTCTTACAGAGGGGTCTTTGAAAAAAATGGAGAAGGACTCTTTACTCAGGTACATAATGATGGGACAAGGGGGAATGGCCTTAAACTAAAAGAGGATAGATTTAGACTAGACGTTAGGAGGATAATCTTCACTGTAAGGGTAGTGAGGCACAGGAACAGGCTGCCAAGAGAAGTTGTGGATGTCCCATTCCTGGAGGTGTTCAAGGCCAGGCTGGATGGGGCCTTGGCCAGCCCAATCTAATGGGTGACATCCCTGCCTATGGCAGCGGGGGTGGAGTTAGATGGTCTTTAAGGTATCTTCCAACTGTGATTGTGTTCTATGAAAAAATAACATAAAGTTGCAAGCATAAAACAGATAACTATGGTTCTTGACCTAGCCTTATCTTTGCCCTCTTACCATGTATAAGATTAGATATTATGATGTTCTGAACAGTACAAAAGTTTAGATAATTATGTTGGGTTTACATGGCAATGATGTGGTAACAGGGGGAGAGGGACAGCAGGGGTGACGTCTGTGAGCAGAGCCCAGCAGCTGCCCCATGTCTGATCAGAGCCAGTTCCAGCCAGCTCCAAAAGGAAACTGCTGCTGGCCATAGCCAAGCCAGTGATCAATGCTGGTTGGGCCTCTGGGAGAGCAGATTGAAGAACGGGGAAAAAACAAACAAACAAACAAAAAAAAACAAAACAACAACAAAAAAAACTGCTGGGCAACAGCAACTGAGAGAGAGGACTGAGAAAATATGTGAGAACCAGCCCTACAGCCCCCAAGGTCAGTGCAGA
>NC_137697.1:35516623-35659967 GCF_964034855.1 Anser brachyrhynchus
GAGGTAAAGAATTTAAAAGTGACTATTGTTTTAAAAGTCATAATAACTACACATCTTTACATAAGGTAATTTCTTAGTAATTCTATAGGTGCTTTTGCAGAATAACATCCTTGTGAAACAGGCCAGTATAAAATAAGGTAAAACAAAACTGCCTCCAAAATGCCAACTTTCATAATAATTTCTTGTGGTGATTTTTGATTAAACTATTAGATTCTTCATTTGTACTGCTTTGACAAATTGGTCATATGAACAGAAACTTTGGAGTTAACTGGTTGTGGTGGGGCAATCTCAGTGAAAAAGATCAAAATGAAGAAGTCATTAAGATTATAAGAAGTCTCTAAGAAGACATTAAGATCATAGAGAATACAATCAGCAATAATTTAGCAATATAGCAATAATTTAGCAATAATATAGCAATAATTTAGATTCTATAACAATTTTTCATTGTAAGGTCCTCTTTTAGTTGTTTATAAATTTGACATTTTTTTGTCAGCTGAAATTTTTATTCTGATTGTCTTATCTAAAGCAGAATTAAACTAAAAATAAAAAGGAAATTGGAAAGTCTTACCTGTGAAACGTTCTTGCTATTTCTGAGAATCAGCTAACCTTTATTTGCAGTATATTGCAACAGTTTTTACAACCACTTTTGTGAGAACATTGCATCTACTCTTTCACGTATTACATGAAATTTGGTGGAAAAGTTTTGTTTCAAGTATCTACTTTTGCTGTTCTAATAGAAGGTTGTCTACATTTAACAAAGAGATATGTTGTATTCAGTGATCTTTGTGGGTCCCTTACAACTCAGGATATTTTACAATTTTTTTTTTTGCGATTCTATAATTCTATGAATATTTTAGTTTTCATGTTTAGTTTTAATTTTAGCTCTGTATATACACAGCAACAGTTTAGGGGGGCTATTTTTCTTTTATTTCATTGCTCCCATACTGGTGTTTAGACAATGTTAAAGAGAGAGAGGAATGTCCTCTCCACAGCTTGAAAATAGTATTGGGATTGAAGAGACAGATGAAGAGGAAGGAATATGGGGGGAGGTTGGAGGAGGAAGAGAGGAAGAGGAGGGAAGAGAATCTGGGGGAGTGGCGTGTGAGGAGAGAGGGCAGAAGTAAACAAGGAGAATAGAATAGAATGGTAATGGACGACATAGGAGCTGGGATTTTACAATATCAGAAATAAGCATGAAGAACTCCAAGGAATCATAGAATCATAGAATATCCCGAGTTAGAAGGGACCCATAAGGATCATCAAGTCCAACTCCTGGCACCGCACAGGTCTACCTAAAATTTTAGACCATGTGACTAAGTGCACAGTCCAATCGCTTCTTAAATTCAGAGGCTTGGTGCAGTGACTACCTCACCGGGGAGCCTATTCCAGTGTGTGACCACCCTATCAGTGAAGAACCTCTTCCTGATGTCCAACCTAGACCTCCCCTGCATCAGCTTAACGCTGTTCCTGTGGGTCCTATCACTGGTGATTAGGGAGAATAAGCTCATGCCTCTCCATTCCCCCTCACGAGGAAGTTGTAGACTGCGATGAGGTCTCCCCTCAGCCTCCTCTTCTCCAGGCTGAACAGGCCAAGTGACCTCAGCCGCTCCTCGTATGTCTTCCCCTCTAGGCCCTTCACTATCTTCGTTGCCCCCCTCTGGACACTCTCCAAAAGTTTTACATCCTTTTTGTATTGTGGTGCCCAGAACTGCACACAGTACTTGAGGTGAGGCCACACCAGCACAGAGTAGAGAGGGACAATGACTTCCCTCGACCGACTAGCAATGCCGTGCTTGCTGCACCCCAGGATACGTTAGCCATCCTGGCTGCCAGGGCACACTGCTGGCTCATATTCAGCTTGCTGTCAACCACAACCCCCAGATCCCTCTCTGCAGGGCTGCTCTCCAGTGTCTCGTCATCCAGTCTGTACGTATATCCAGGGTTGCCCCTTCCCAGGTGTAGGACCCGGCACTTGCTTTTTTTAAACTTCATGTGATTGGTGATCTCCCAGCTCTCCAATCTGTCCAGATCGCTCTGCAAGGCCTTTCCACTCTCAGCCAAGTCTACAACTCTTCCAAGTTTGGTGTTGTCAGCAAATTTGCTCAAAACACCTTCTAGTCCTACATCCAAATCACTTATAAAAACATTGAAGAGGACTGGCCCTAAAATGAAGTCTTGAGGGACCCCACTAGTGACCATCCAGCAGCCTGATGTGGCTCTATTTACCACAACCCTTTGAGCCCTGCCCGTCAGCCAATTGTTCACCCATCCTATGATGTATTTGTTTAGTTGTATGCTGGACATTTTGTCCAGTAGGATCCTATGGGAAACCGTGTCAAAAGCTTTGCTGAAGTCCAAAAAGATCACATCAGCTGGCTTCCCTTGATCGATTAGATGGGTGATTTTATCATAAAAGGAAATCAAATCTGTTAAACAGGACCTACCCCTCATGAACCCATGTTGGCTGGGACCAATGACTGCATTGTCCCCCAGGTGCACTTCAATAACTCCCAGAGTAATCTTCTCCAAAATTTTACCAGGCACTGATGTGAGACTGACAGGCCTGCAATTGTTAGGGTCTTCTTTCTTGCCCTTGAAAATTGGCACATTTGCCAGCTTCCTCTCTACGGGGACCTCTCCAGATGCCCAACACCATTGAAAAATAATTAAGAGAGGTCCTGCAATGACGTCAACCAACTCTCTGATCACCTTGGGATGAGTCCCATCTGGACCCATGGACTTGTATGGATCCAGGTGAAGCAGCAAATCCCACACACGTTCAAGGTCGGTTGGAAGTTTGTCATTCCCACCGCCATGGTCCTCCAGCTCAGGGCACCCAGGGTCCCGAAGCCCATCATCAGTGTTGAAGACAGAGGTGAAGAAGGCATTAAATGTCACTGCTTTGCCTATGTCCTTGTCTGTGAGGAGACCTTCCCCATCAAGTAGCGGACCTATGTTTTCTTCGTTTTGCCTTCTTCTGTTCAAATATCTTTAAAAAGTTTTTTATTGTCTCCCACAGACATGGCCAGCTTCAACTCTGATTGGGCTTTGGCCGCACGAATTTTCTCCCTACAAACACTAACAGCATCCCTGTATTCCTTCCACGTCGCCTGACCCTCCTTCCAGCAGCCGTACACTCTTTTTTCGCCTAAGCTCCAGAAGATCCCTGGTCAGCCAAGCCGGCCTTCTGCCCCACCTTCTTGACTTCTGATATTTTGGAATTGCCTGATCCTGTGCTTTTAGGAGGCAGTGCTTATAGACCGACCTGCACTGATGGATGTCAATGCCTTCAAAAGCAGTTTCCCAGGGGACCTTCCTAACTAGTTCCCTGAGCAGCCTGAAGCCTGCTTTCCCCATATCCAGGGCTGAAGTTTTGGTGGCAGTTTTCCTTCTGTCACCATAAATTTTGAACTCAGCTGCTTCATGGTCACTATGACCGAGACGGCTGCCAATTGCCACAACCCCACAAGACCCTCTCTGTTTTCCAGCAACAGATCTAGGAAGACACCTGTCCTAGTTGGCTCCCTTAGCACCTGCACCAGGAAGTTATCACTGAGGTGCTTTAACAACCTTCTGGACCTGCTTATGTTGACTGCGTGGTAATCCCAGTTGATATCTGGCAAGTTGAAGTCCTTCATAAGGACAAGGGGAGTTGATCTCGTGGCATCTCTTATGTCTGCAAAGAATAATTCATCGGCATTGTCGTCCTGGCCAGGTGGTCTGTAATAGACTCCCATAACGACATCCCCTTTTTTTGTTTGTCCCTTAATCCTTACCCAGAGGCCCTCAACTTTGTCATCGCCAACTTGAAGTTACACACAGTCCAGCCCCTGCTTCACATACATTGCCACCCCCCCACTTCGCCTGCCCTGCCTGTCCTTCCTGAAGAGCCTGTAACCATCTATTGCAACACACTAGCCACAGGACTCATCCCACCTGGTTTCGCTTATGCCATTGATGTTGTAGCTGGAGGACCGAGCCAAGACTTCTAGCTCATCCATTTTATTCCTCATACTGCGTGCGTTTGTGTAGAAGCACTTCAAATGCGCCTCCCTACACACAGCACCTTGTGAAGCAGACCGAAGGACCTCACTAGCACACAGTCCCTCTAATTCTAGCGCACCATCCTTCAGCTCATCACTGGAGTCCCTGGTTTTATCCCTTTCCCCCTTCTAGTTTAAAGCCCTATCTATCAACCCTGCCAACTCCTGAGCAAAAATCCTTATCCCTCTGAGAGAGGCGCATCCCATCTGGTGCCTGCAGGCCCTCCGTTGCGTACTCCTTCCCATGATCAAAAAAAAAACCAACGTTCTGCTGGTTGCACCAGTCCCGAAGCCTCATATTAATGTGATGAGTACGCTTGTCAACATCGATCCCCCCTATCGGAAGGACAGAGGCAAACACAACCTGTGCTCCGAACCTTTAACTAGTCACCCTAAAGCCCTAAAGTCCCTTTTGATAGCTCTTGGACTTCTCCTTGCTACCTCGTCATTACCAGCCTGAAAGACCAGTAGTGGCTAGTAGTCAGTGGGCCGTACCAGGCGCGTGACTTTCTTAGCAAAGTCTCTCACCCGAGCCACAAGTAGGTAACAGACTTCTCTGTAGGTTGGGTCCGGTCAGCATATTTGACCCTCTGTCCCTTTCAGAAGGGAGTTCCCCATGACGATAACCCTTCTTTCTCTCTTGACAGAAGATGGAAGATGTAGCAATGAGGGGGGTAGGTTGCCTTGCCTTAGGCACTCTCTCCAATTAGGTTGGGCTTTCATCTACATCGTTCTGACCGTCATGTTCTAGAGCCTCATACCTATTATGTAAGGGTAGATAGGAAGGTGATGTGGGCAGGGACAGGGCTCTCCTACCAACCTGGACAGGAACCTGCCTCCATTCCCCCCCCTTGGCCTAGGTCCCCTCCTACTGCCTGGCGGGTTGAGAGAACTTTTGTCTTCTGCGTAGCAGGAGACAATTGTGCTGTGGCAGGCTCGTGAGTCTGTCTCAGAGAGGGTAGAATACACCTCCAACAGTCAATTTCCCTCTCTGACTCCCTTATGCTCCTGAGCCTGCTCACCTCCTCCTGAAGCTCCACTACCTGGCTGAGCAGCTCTTCAACCTGGGCATACCTCCCACAGGCATACTCCCCACTGCAGTTGTCAGATACTGACAGAAGACTTGGGCACACACTGCAGCCCAAGACCTGGATGGCAGTGTGTTTCACCGAGCCCTCCCTCTGAGTAGCCACATCAGTGACTGTGGCTGGAGAGGCCGCAAGAGATGAGGAGGCCATGGTTTTCTGTCTGGTTGATACCATGGCCAGGCTCTTTGCAAGCAGGTTACAAGTACCAATGGGAAAGACTGTTGCAAAAGAGCAGTGAGTGGCCCTCCCTGCTCGTCCTTCCCCAGGCGAACTACTGCGCCACACCCTTCTGACGCGCCACACCCTGTTTGCCCGTCCTGGTCGCCATGCTCCTGGTTGCTCGTGCTCCCTAGGGGCTGCTTTTGAACGTCAGGGAACGGGACGCTGCTGGCTCCGCCTATGCCTCTTCAGCCTCCCTCGAGAGGGCTGCCAGGTCCTGGCGGCTCCCTCGGATGCTTCAAGTGGCCTCAATGCTGAAAAAAACCCTGCCTGCCTCGATCCCCCACTCCGCTGAAGAACGCGTCTGCCCTGGAGCCGATCACCTCGGCAAGGAGGATAAGATAATGCAAGGAAATGGAAAAGACAGGAGGATAGACAGAGATAGGGTACTAAGTGCTTCTTCAGTAAAAGTATTTATTTCCTGAGGCCTACTCTCAAGCTAATAGTTTCCGTCCCTTTTGCAAGCCTGTAGTAATTTTTTTTTTTAACAAAGAAATGAGCAAAACAAACAAAAAACTTCTTTGTTAAAAAAAAAAACAGAACTGTTTCCTCAACCATTTATTATCAACCAAACTGTGACCATATATAATGTCACTACCTAGGAACTTGTTGTCTGTGGCACTAGGTTTTTAAGAGGAAAAAAATAAACGACACAATGGCCAATAGTTTGAATTAAACTATTCCAGTTGTAGACTCAGTCTCCTTTTTAAAAGGACTGTTTTATTCCATGAAGAATTGTTTACCGATTTACATTATCATAAAAACTTTCCAGAAGTGAGTGAATATGGATATAGATTATTAAGAAGCGACATTTGGTTTTAAACCTCGTGTTTACACATTAAAATTGCCTAGCTTCCTGTGACTAGCAGTATCTACTGTCACCCAACTTATTTGTTTACTTTGGGACTGAGAACTTATTTATGCTTTCCTATGCTAGATTGACAATTTCTTTAGCATTGCTTTTAAATACTGAACTAAACATTGCTATTTGTATATATACTTACTTAAAAATGAGGATTACTGCCCTTGTAAATATTTATCCAATTACATATTATTTAAATATGTTTCATATTACTTGGGATGATTTCTGAAAGTCCCCAAAGCAACAAAAACTCTTCAGTTTCTCCATGAAATGAAGACACATATCTAAAAAGGTATTAGTATTTCACCTGAAACTACGTCATCTATAACTGACGTTAACAATCTTTCTCTTATATTCCTGAGAGACAGGCTCTGGCCTTTCTATAGACTCTTATATTTTATGTATCAGTAGCCTGGAACTTCTTTCTTTATCTCTGTCTCTTTCCATATGTCCAGTATGTATGCTGGAAATTTCAGAATAATCACAATGACACTCTGGACTAAGACAATGAAAATTCATTTTATTTATGACATTTTTACAATGTCACAGGAAAATATTCTAGAGTCTTTATGCACTTACAAAGCTTCTGCAAGCCAACAAAGAATACAAGCAGAGATCATGAGATGTTACTTTGGCAGTAATCCAACAGGAGAGTCTCAAGAAAACCATGCTACTACAAGCTGGGATTTTTTAGGTCTTTCCAGTTAGCTGCAGTGATTTTAACCTATTCTCTTCTGAGGTTGTTTAGTTTGCTTGGTTTTGGCCTGGAGCAAACTTTTCTACACATACTGCAGAACCCATCCTCAAAATTATCACTGAGAAATCACAAGATAATTAAGAAGAAATCTCAGTAAAAGAAAAAAAAAAAAAAGAAAAAAAAAGAAAAAAAAAAGAAAAAAAAGAAAAAAAAAGAAAAAAAAGGTGGTGGTGGTGGTATGTTTCCAGACACTTGACTCATGCGTCTGATTTGCCTGTAGCTTGTGGTTCATGGAAGAACTCTATAACTCAAAGCAAATAAGTTATAAAGTAGGTATATGGTTTATTTCGGCGCCGGGCGCATGTGGGATAGCTCCCAAAGGCATGCGCACCTTAACGCGGCAACTTGCTTTGGTTATATGCAGTAAAAAGTTACATATGCATGAAGTTTCCCAATATGCCTATACATATTCATAACTTATCCCCGCTTTGTATTAAAATTAGCTCCAAGAAGTCATTTCCATAAACTTCTCCCATCTGTGCCTGCGCAGTGCCTTCTGGTGGTGGTTGTCGGGGGGTCATGGGGATGAAGTCCGATAACTCCTCTTCATCACCACTAGTTGACTCCCTGCCTTTGTACAGACTCAGCTGCTCCTTCACTCTTGTCCAAACCACAAGGTCGGTCTCAGCTGGTTTTTGAGACAGGTTCCCCATTTTTGTCAGGAAACATCTTCTGTGAGGGGCCCCGAGACTCCTTGTTTCGGTTAATTTGCACAGCAGTAACCAACCAAAGACACTCAGCAATACCTATTTTAAAGCGATTAAGCAAGCCCCCGTTCTTTCATTCTTGGCTTTAATAATTACGATTGTTTTATTTAGAAAGCATTAATACAATTAAGCAAGCCCCCATTCTTCTATCCCTGGCTTCACTTGTAGTTTGATGTAATACCAGGGGAAAACAAAAACACATTAAACACATTTATATTGACTCAGAGGTTGCAAATGGGCAAACATTGACAGGAAGTTTAAGTTCATGAAATTTGTTTAGCTGAATGGTAGAGCAGACTGTCTAATTCAATTTTATTGTGCATAAGAGAGTCACTAAAAATGTGGAAGGTGACTACAGGGTACAAAAACACAAACTTTTTTGCTACTAGCACATATTTATTCTAAAATAAAAATAAAAATAATAATAATTAAAAACCACCAAATTGCTAATATACTCTCTGGATTTTGCTGCACAGAAAAAAAATATGTATATATATATATATATTTCCAGGTTAATTTAATTGCCTCTATTTTATTTGTTACTAACTTAATTTTAAACTACTGCATTTACAGAGGTAAGTAAGAGTATACAAGGAACTGTGAAGTAAATCTAAGGCTGTTTAAGGCAAAAGAGAAATTGAATGGGATGGGATACAAGCTATGTGGGAAGAAAAGTTTTTGTTTCTGATTCTGCTGAACACAGTTCTTGTGTAAGTAGTTTTGAGATCTATTTTTATATCTTTCAGTCCTGGGACTTATTCTAACAGTAGTAATACAGTTTTGACAAATCCAGCTTGTGTGTTGAAAACAACACTGTAAATGTTAAGAATCTGGATATCCACTGGTTAAATAAAAAAATGGTGATAGTTCATCTGCAGATGATTCATTTCATCACTGGTTTTAACAAGAATATTATGGCTTATCAAAGTCCTAAATACCTGGTGCTTCCAAACTACTTTGCTTGCATCCCAATGGCTCTGTGGAGTCAATGCTGTGGGGTTGTCGTCACACACCATTTCCATACAACTGAAGAGAATACTGAGCTGAAAGAAGAAAAACATCCCCACACCCTATTCACTTTGTTTCGTGGTTGATATATCAACTTCCTATTTTTAGCATTGTGTTCTCGTCCAGAAAAAGACTGCCAGTATCTGGAATGTACCTACTGGCCAGCCAGATCAAGTCAGGTACTTATTTCAAAGGCTTAGTCTGAATAAAAAAACTGCCACAGAGTAACTCACAGATTTGTCATGTAGCTATCTAAGAGGTTACTGGTTTATTTCCTTGATTTCTACCTAAGTTGTTTGTTTATTTTTGCATTAGAATTTGTCACTTGGAATATACTCTGTAGGAAATCCAAAAGCCATTGCAGGCACTTGTGGTCACTGCCAGATATCAGTGTGACAGTGCAAAAACTTTATATCTAATGGCTCATTTCAGTAGCTGTCAAATTAGAATGCTCAATTAATTGGTTTGGGTATAAAATCAGTAGATCTTTTGGAAATGGATTAATTTGAAGTTTAAGAAATTGTGGGTTAAGTATTTACACATAGCAAAAATGAACCAGGTGTTCAAGAGCAATTACCGTAACATAAACACTTCAAAAATAATTAAATGCAAGGAAATCTTAACAAGGATAGTAAATCTTTATCAGTTTTATCAAGAACTGAAGATAATTTCCTATCTGTCTTATTGTGAAAAGAAACATCCTTCCACAAACTGTACCAAAATACTTAGTTTTAGCCTACTAAAACAGGCCTGCAGTCTTTGACTCTGACTTATTTTCAGAAAGAAAAGTATTTTCTCCATATTTGTTCCAGGAATCCAGGCTTAAAAATACCTTCCTCTGGTATCTATTTAGCTGTAACTATGACCAGAGAAAGTAAGGCGTACAGATTATTTATTTATTTATTTATTTATTTATTTATTTATTTATTTTTGGCATACGTTATTTGTACTGCTTTTTCAGTTGGTGAATAAAGTACTGAACAATTTTCACAAACCTCTACTCAGAAGTGATGAACCTCATTTCTTATTTTCTGTTCAATGATATCTGACAGTGCAAGAAATGATTACATAAAGCTGCCGGCTTGACATGCAATAATGTTTCACACTCATTTTATAATGTAGAAAGTCTAGAAAGGATTAATGTGGCTCAGTATTATTGCCCCCATTGTCCCTCCTCCCACCATCGCCTATTAAAAAAAAAAAAAAAAAAAAAAAAGGATAATACTTTTAAAATTTTAATTCTAAGGATCATTAACCTACCGTGGTAAAAGTTTTGTTTTAACTTTGCCTCACAGGCTGGATTTAGAATCACAGAATACAATCATAGAATATCTTGAGTTAGAAGGGACCCACGAGGGTCATCAAGTCCAACTCCTGGCACCACACAGGTCTACCCAAAAATTCAGACCACGTGACTAAGCATAGTCCAAACCCTTCTTAAACTCTGACAGGCTTGGTGCTGTGACTATGTCCCTGGGAGCCTGTCCCAGTGTGTGACCACCGTCTTGGTGGAGAACCTTTTCTTGATATCAAGACTGAACCTCCACTCTCATAGCTTGACTCCATTCCCTTAGGTCCTATCACTGGTCACTAAAGAGAATAGGTTGGTGCCTGCCCCTCCACTCCCCCTTGTGAGGAAGCTGTAGACCCTAACATGCAGCCCTGGGGGACCCCACTGGTGACTGGCTGCCAGCCTGATGTGGCCCCATTTACCACAACCCTTTGAGCCCTACCTGTCAGCCAATCGTTCACCCATGGGAAACTGTGTCGAAAGCTTTACTGAAATGCAAAAAGATCACATCAGCTGGCTTCCCGTGATTGACTAGATGGGTGATCTTATCATAAAAGGAAATCAAATCTGTTAAACAGGACCTGTCCCTCATGAACCCATGTTGGCTGTGACCTATGACTGCATTGTCCCCCAGGTGTGCTACAATAACTCCCAGAGTAATCTTTATAATTTAAATAAATTTTAAATAAATTTAAAATAATTTAAAATAATTTAAAATAATTTAATAATTTATAAATTAATAATAATTTAAAATAATTTAAAATTTTAATAAATTTTAAATTATTTTAATCTTGGTCTTCCCAAGAGCATTGAAAAATAATTGAGAAAGGTCCCGCGACACATCAGCCAGCTCTCTGAACACCCTGGGATGAATCCCATCTAGACCCACGGACTTGTATGGATCCAGGTGGAGCAGCAAATCCTGCACACGTTCAGGGTTGCCTGGGAGTTTATCATTCCCACCATCACAGTCCTCTAGCTCAGTGCACCCTGAGTCCCAAAGCCCATCATCAGTTTTGAAGACAGAGGTGAAGAAGGCATTACATTTCGCTGCTTTGCCTAAGCCCTTGTTTGTGAGGTGACCACCCCCATCAAGTAGTGGACATATGTTTTCTCTGGTCCTCCTTTATCTATTCACATACGTAAAAAAAAAAAGCCCTTTTTATTGTCTCCCACGCACCTGGCCAGCTTCAACTCTAATTGGGCTTTGACTGCACAAATTTTCTCCCTACAAAGGTGAGAAGTGACCCTGTAGACCTTCCATGTTGCCTGACACTGCTTCCAGCAACCATACACTTTCTTTCTCTGCCTAAGCTCCAGAAGAAGATCCCTGGTCAACCAAGCTGGCCTTCTGCCCCACCTTCTTGACTTCTGATATTTTGGAATTGCCTGATCCTGTGCTTTTAGGAGGCAGTGCTTAAGACTGACCCGCACTGATGGATGCCGAGGCCTTCCTTAGAGATAAGATACTTCTCTTAAGTTGCCATTTCCATAAATCTCTGATTCCTGGATTTTATTCAGAAATTCAATGCTCTTTAATTGTCTTTGTAGACATTGCTTGCATCCAGTTTTACATCTGGTCAAAGAATTATTTTTGAATTCTACCAAAAAGACTAAAAAAACTGAAATATAGAAAAGGTCATCACGTCCCCATTTTAATTTGTTCTTTAAATGGTTTGACATAAGTACAACCTAAGAGTGTTGTTCAACTCATAAAATTCATCACTTTCCTCTGTTCTCTAAATGTTACTTGGGAAATGGGTAGACATTATTTCCTTTAAATTTATTATTTTGTTTAGGAGGACAGGATCAGTCCTTGTTGCAGATCTTACTCTCTACTGATTCTAAAACACCTTAATTAAGTAGCTAAAGTTAGGAAAATTGAAATATAAAAGTCCTGTGAATACCAATGATCTAAAAAAATATTGATCCTCCTTTATTCTTTTCTGCATAGATATTTTAATGTGATCTTTAGAATTGTACTACTATTCATGACAGGGGGGTAAAATAGGAAGGAATAAGACATTCAGCTCCTCTGGTCCCTATGAAAGCTTGGTGATAAACTACTATTTGTTTACCTTAGAAAGTCTCTTTATAGTCCTTACTTATGTTAGAAAGATGCACTGAGGGATGTTTTTATTTTATTCATATATATATATATGTATATATATATATATTTATATATATACATACTTGGCACAAAGTAACACATAAGAAATGGCAGGGAATTGGAGTTCCAAATCTTTTTGATCTTCTCTAAGAGTTTTACTGAGTTTTGTGTGAAGGGTTGAGTCCCTTGTCTCTTTATTCCAATTCTGTTGTTCACTTCTGTTAATCACTTTGTGCTGTTGTGGTTTGTGGGTTGCTCAAATAAAACTGCTGAAAGTCCATTTCTAAATGCCAGTTAGCAACATAACTCCCAGAAGAAAATTAGAAACTATTAGTTTTCATGCTGCCCTTTTCTGAAGAACATATAAAGGACTCAAAAATGGCTGAAATGCTCAAAGAAAATTATCATGTAACTGAGCTATGCATGCTTCTGCACAGATACCATGTTGACAGGTGCCCTAAAATTGAAATAGATAGATTTCATTCAGGCATGACAGAATATGAGTACAGTATATATGATAATGATGTTGGCCTGCAGCACTACTGAAGTTTACTCCTCAAGAAGGAAATCTTAATGGCTCAGGAGCGGTCTGTCCCCATGTGCCCAAAGATGAGCTGGCATGGAAGAAGACTGGCCTGGCTGAACAGAGAGTTGTGGCTAGAGCTTAGGGAAAAAAAATAGGGTTTATGATCTTTGGAAAAGAGGGCAGGCCACTCAGAAGGATTATAAGGATGTTGTAAGACTGTGCAGGGACAAAATTAGAAAGGCCAAAGCTCATCTGGAGCTCAATCTGGCTATTGCTGTTAAAGACAACAGAAAATGTTTTTACAAATACATTAACATGAAAAGGAAGACTAAGGAGAATCTCCATCCTTTGCTGGATGCGGGGGGAAACTTAGTGACGAGAAATGAGGAAAAGGCTGAGGTGTTTAATGCCTTCTTTGCCTCAGTCTTTAGTGGCAAGACCAGTTGTTCTCTAGATACCCGGTACCCTGAGCTAGTGGAAGGAGATGGGGAGCAGATTGTGGCCCTCACAATCCACGAGGAAATGGTTGGCGACCTGCTACAGCACTTAGATGTATGCAAGTCAATGGGGCCTGATGGGATCCACCTGAGGGTACTGAGGGAACTGGCAGAAGAACTGGCCAAACCATTTTCCATCATTTGTCAGCAGTCCTGGTTATCAGGGGAGGTCCAGGTTGACTGGCAGCTAGCAAATGTGATGCCCATCTGCAAGAAGGGCCGGAGGGTAGACCCGGGAAACTATAGGCTTGTTAGTTTGACTTCAGCGCCAGGGAAGCTCATGGAGCAGTTTACCTTGAGTGTCATTATGTGGCACTTGTAGCACAGCCAGGCGATCAGGCCCAGTCAGCATGGGTTTATGAAAGGCAGGTCCTGCTTGATGAACCTGATCTCTTTCTATGACAAAGTAATGTGCATAGTGGATGAGGGAAAGGCTGTGGATGTGGTCTACCTTGACTTCAGTAAGGCTTTTGACAGAGCATTCCCACAGCATTCCCACAGCATGTGGCGTTTCCCACAGCATTCTCCTCGACAAACTAGCTGCTCATGGATTGGACTGGCATACGCTTTGTTGGGTTAGAAACTGGCTGGGTAGCCAGGCTCAAAGAGTCGTGGTGAATGGAGTTAAATCCAGTTGGAGGCCAGTCACTAGCGGAGTCCGCAGGGCTCAGTACTAGGGCCAGTTCTCTTTAATATCTTTATCGATGGTCTGGATGAGGGGATCGAGTGCACCCTCAGTAAGTTTGCAGATGACACCAAGTTAGGTGTGTGTTTCGATCTGCTCAAGGGTAGGGAGGATCTGCAGGATGACCTGGATAGGCTAGACTGATGGGCTGAGGCCAAATGTATGAAGTTCAACAAGGCCAAGTGCCAGGTCCTGCACTTGGGGCACAACAACCCCAAGCAGCGCTACAGGCTGGGAGATGAGTGGCTGGAATGCTGCCTGGCAGAGAAGGACCTGGGAGTATTGGTTGATAGTCGGCTGAATATGAGCCAGCAGTGTGCTCAGGTGGCCAAGAAGGCCAACAGCATCCTGGCTTGCATAAGAAACAGTGTGGTCAGCAGGACTAGGGCAGTGATTGTCCCCCTTTACTCAGCTCTGGTGAGGCCACACCTTGAGTACTGTGTTCAGTTTTGGGCCCCTCACTACAAGAAGGACATCGAGGTGCTTGAGCGAGTCCAGAGAAGGGCAACGAAGCTGGTGAGGAGTCTGGAGAACAAGTCTTATGAGGAGAGGCTGAGGGAGCTGGGGTTGTTCAGCCTGGAGAAGAGGAGGCTCAGGGGTGACCTTATTGCACTGTATAGGTACCTTAAAGGAGGCTGTGACGAGGAGGGGGTTGGTCTACTCTCCCATGTGCCTGGTGATAGGATGAGGGGAGATGGGCTGAAGTTGCACCAGGGAAGGTTTAGGTTGGATATTAGGAAGAACTTTACTGAAAGTGTTGTTAGGCATTGGAATGGGCTACCCTGGGAAGTGGTTGTGTCACCATCCCTGGAGGTCTTTAAAAGATGTTTAGATGTAGAGCTTAGTGATATGGTTTGGTGGAGGACTTGTTAGTGTTAGGTCAGAGGTTGGACTAGGTGATCTTGGAGGTCTCTTCCAACCTAGATGATTCTGTTATTCTGTGATTCTGGGAAATGATATAACTGTCAAGGTTAATGCTACCAAAAAATATGTGGTGGGTGTGACTTAAGATAGAAGGAGTTTGTGTTTTCAAAACTGAAACTTTTTAAGATCTTCTAGCACATAATGTGAAGGTTGCTATATTTGCCATTTCAAAATCTAGACATCGCACAAAATCACTTTACTGTTTGACAACAGAAAATAAAAGATGAGAGAGGAGAGGCGAGGCGAGGTGAGGCAAGGCAAGGCGAGGCAAGGCAATTCAAGGAAAGCAAAGGAAATTGCAAAGTAATAAAGAGAAAGGCAATACTGTGCACAATTCAATAGCCATGGACACAGCCAAGAAACTTCACAACAATAGAATAAACTTACCAAATTTCTGTTTCTGAGGTAAGATATAAGGTAGTGAAAACTGTAGGTGAGGTAGTGGGTATAAATTATGGGAGAACAAAGTTCCACCAACTGTAAGTGAAGAGCAGGTTTGAGACCACCTGATGAAACTAAAAATGTACAAGTCTATGCGGCCTGATGACATTCATCCCAGGGTCCTGAGGAAATTGGCTGACATAGGCACCAAGCCACTCTCCGTCATATTTGAAAAATCATGGCAGTCAGGCACAGTCCTTGGCGATTGGAAAAAGGTGACTGGAAAAAACATCACTCCCATTTTTAGAAAGGGCAGAAAGGAGGACCTGGGGAACTACAGACCAGTGAGCATCACCTCTGTGTCTGGCAAGATCATAGAACAAATCCTCTTGGAAACAATGTTAAGGCATATGCAGGACAAGGAGGTGATCTGAGACAGCCAGCATGGCTTCATCAAGGGCAAATCATGCCTGACCAATCTGGTGGCTTTCTACAATGGAGTGACTGCATCAGTTGACAAAGGAAGACTGACCAATGTAATCTACCTGGACTTCTGCAAGGCCTTTGACATGGTCTCACATAATGTCCTGATCTCCAAATTGAAGAGATATGGATTGGATTGCTATGGATTCAGTGGATAAGGAGTTGGCTTGAAGGTCTCACCCAGAGAGTGGTGGTCAACGACTCTATGTTCAAGTGGAGGTCAGTGATGAGTGGTATACCTAAGGGATTTGTCCTGGGACCAGTACTGTTTCATATCTTTATAAATGACATAAACAATGGGATCAAGTGTACCCTCAACAAATTTGCAGATGACGCAAAGCTGAGTGGTGCAGTTGATAAAATAGAAGGAAGGGATAGCATCCAAAGGGACCTGGACAAGCTTGAGAAGTGGACCCACATGAACTGCATGAGGTTCAACAAGTCCAAGTGCAAGGTACTGCACCTGGGCTGAGGCAATCCCGGACATAAGTACAGACTGAGTGAAGAACTCATTGAGAGCAGTCCTGAAGAGAAGTACTTGGGGGTTCTGGTGGATGAATAACTCGACATGAGCCAGCAGTGTGCGCTTGCAGCACAGAAGGCCAACTACATCCTGGGCTACATCAACAGAAGTGTGACAATCAGGTCGAGGGAGGTGATTGTCCCCCTTTACTCTGCCCTCATCAGGCCCCACCTGGAGTACTGCATCCAGGTCCGGAGCTCCCAGCACAAGAAGGATGTTGATCTGTTAGAACAGGTCCAGAAGAGGGCCACAAAGATTATCAAGGGTCTGGAGAACCTCTACTATGAAGAAAGACTGAGAGAGCTGGGGCTGTTCAGCCTAGAGAAGAGAAGTCTCTGGGGAGAACTCACTGCCACCTTTCAGTCCTTAAAGGGGGCTTATGAAAAATGTGAAGAGTAACTTTTTAGATGGGCAGATAGTGATGAGACAAGGGGGAATAGTTCTAAACTAAAAGAGGGGAGATTTAGATTAGAGGTTAGGAGGAAATTATTCTCTCAGAGGGTGGTGAGGCACTGGAACAGGTTGCTGTGGATGCCCCATCCCTGGAGGTGTTCAAGATCAGGTTAAATGAGGCCTTGAGCAACCTGATCTAGTGGGTGGTATCCCTGTCTATGGCAGTGGGGTCAAAACTATATGATCTTTGACAGCCTTTCCAACCCAAGCCATTCTATGATTCTGTGATTTGATGACTCTGTGATTCTATGATTCTATGTTTCAAATACACATACAGGTGTCTTGATGCACATGTACATGCACATACGTGCATATACTTTCACATAAGTGTGTACATCTGTGTGCCTATGTTTTTTCTCTTTCCCACTTGTGTTCCCTTAAGAATCCATGCCATCACTGAAAGAGGAAAGGCTTGACCTATAATAACAAGTATAAATATAATCCTGAGAAACAGAAAGTTATTCTGATTTTTGCAGCTTTAGATGTGCAAATAGCATATATACCCATTGTATCTGAATGAGAAAATTTCCAGAAAAGATTACCTCCAAATCTTTAGGTTTCTAGTGAGTTGTGATGCACAATACTAGTTTGAACAGCAACTTAATGTAAATGACATAACATAGGTTCCATCTATCATTTGTAATGTTAAATGGATTTTGTTCCTGCTTTTAAGCTGGGGAATTGTATTTACCTGGTATGCTACAATGTAATGTTGTCCAGTCCCAGCTGATTTGTTTACTGAACAAATTTTGTTTTGTCAGACCAAAAATCAATTTGGTCCACCAATTTTAATAAAACTGTATTTACATATGGTTCTATCACACTTCTATTCCCTAGTTCTCTGTGTAAGATATAATACAGACCCACACCTATATTAATATATCTTTTCCCTCAGATCATTAAAGAGGGACTGGCAATATGAGCAGCTTCAGAGTAGTCTGCCACTACTGTATTATAAATGTATTTAATTATTCTATCACAAAAAATAAGGAGAGCAAAATAAATACACTTAGTGCTGATGGAATCTCTGCAACTCTAATTGCCAGAGCATGGTAAGAGCTTTCAAATAAGTCCTTAAATAATAAATTGATATGGGAGAGAATAATGACACCCAGGTGTGAAACCTTAACCTGAGAGTAGAGCTGCATACTCAATGACATAATTGCCTCTATTACAATATTCTAGTCTAGTATGGGGTTTTGAGTCATGGAAACTGGCTTGAAATGAAAGACAAAATATGTTCAAATCAGAGGTGAGATTTGAAGGAGTAATATATAATAAATTCCAGGTAACTAAATTGCTACTTGAGTTTTGAAAGCAGGCTTAGATATTATGTTAAAAATTACATTTAAATACTATTCACAGTCTGACTTACTCTCACAAAAGCAAGGGTTAAGAAAATTCACACTGGGAACAAAAAGTACCTTTGTTAAAAAGCTTACACAAATGTAGATTTTTCTTATTTTCCTGTGAACATCGCTGTTATTCCTAGGTATTTATTTATTTTTTTCCATGTAATAGAATCATAGAATCCTTAATGTTGAAAGAGACCTTCAAGATCATCTGGTCCAACCATCACCCTACTACCAATATCACCCACTAAACCATGTCCCTAAGTACCACATCCAACCTTTCCTTGAACACCCCCAGGGATGGCGACTCCACCGCTTCCCTGGGAAACCCATTCCAATGCCTAACTACTCTTTCAAAGAAATGTCTCCTAATTTCCATCTTAAACCTCCCCTGGTACAACTTGAGGCCATTCCCTCCAGTCCTGTCATTGGTTATCTGTGAGAAGAGGCCGACCCCCAGCTCCCCACAACTTCTTTTCAGGTAGTTATAGAGAGCAGTAAGGTCTCCCCTGAGCCTCCTCTTCTCCAGACTAAACAACCCCAGTTCTCTCAGCTGCTCCTCATAAGACTTGTGTTCCAGACCCTTCACCAGTTTCGTAGCCCTTCTCTGGACATGCTCCAGGGCCTTGATATCCTTCTTGTAATGAGAGGCCCAAAGCAGAACATAGTACTTGAGGTTCAGCCTCACCAGAGCTGACTACCGAAGACAATCACCTCCCTGGTCCTGATGGTTACACTCTTCTTGATACAAGCCAGGATGCAGTTGGCTCTCTTGGCCACCTGGGCACACTGCCAGCTCATGTTCAGGTGAACATTGACCAACACCCCCAGATCCTTTTCCTCTGCACAGCTTTCCAGACACTCTGCCCCAAGCCTGTAGTGTTGCATGGGGCTGTTGTGACCAAAGTGCAAGACCCAGCACTTAGCCATGTTGAACCTCATCCCATTGGCCTCTGCTCATTGATCCAACCTGTCCAGGTCCCTCTGCAGGGCCTTCCTATCCTCTGGCAGATCAACACTTCCCCCCAAATTGGTGTCATCTGCAAACTTACTGAGGGTGCACTCAATTCCCTCATCCAAATCATCAATAAAGATATTAAAGAGGATGGGCCCCAACACCAACCCCTGGGGAACACAACTCTTGACCAGCCACCAGATGGATTTACCTCAGTTCTCCACCACACTCTGGGCCCATCTGACCAAACAGTTTTTTACCCAGCAAAGATTGTACCTGTCTAAGCCATGGGCTGCCAGCTTCTCCAGGAGAATACCGTGGGAGACTGTGTCAAAGGCTTTGCTGAAGTCTGGGTAGACTACATCAACAGGCTTTCCATCATCCACCAAGCAGGTCACCTGGTCATAGAAGGAGATGAGTTTGGTCAGGCAGGACTTGCGTTTCATGAGCCCATGCTGACTGGGTCTCATCTGCTGGTTGTTGTCCACATGCTGTGTGATTGCACTCAAGATGTTCTGTTTCATCACCTTTCCTGGCACTGAGGTCAGGCTGATAGGCCTGTATTTCCCTGGATCCTCCTTACAGCCCCTCCTATAGATGAGTGTCACATTAGCAAGTCTCCAGTCATTTCGGACCTCTTCAGTTGACCATGACGACTGAGAGATGATGGAAAGTGGTTTGGCAATCACATCTGCCAGCTCCCTCAGCTCCCTCAGCACCCTCGGGTGGATTGCATCTGGCACCATGGACTTGTGACAGTCCAGGTGAAGTAACAAGTCCCTGATTCCACCCAAATCATGGGCAGTGTCTTCTGCTCTTTGTCCCAGAATTCCAGGTTGGGAGAATGAATACCCCGAGGAAAAGTGGACTGACTGTTAAAGACAGATGTAAAGAAGGCATTGAGAACTTCATCCTTTTCCTTACCCTCAGTATTCACGTCTCCGCCTGCATCCAGTAAAGGATGGAGATTCTCTTTGTCTCTCCTCTTACTGTTAATATATTTGGAAAAACATTTTTTGTTATCTTTTACCATGGTGACCAGGTTGAGCTCATGCTGGACTTTAGCTTTTCTCATTTTCCCTCTGCATATGTAGCAACTTCCTTGTACTCTCCCTGAGTTGTCTGCCCCTTCTTACACTGGACATAATCTCTCTTTTCTCCTGAAGACTCAGAAAAAGTCCCCTGTTCAGTCTTCCCGACTGGCTTACCCCTTTAGTAAAGAAGTTTTTCCTCACATCCTTGCCTTTCTCAATTTAATTCTGTTCATTAAGCTAAGAAATATGAGGCAACATAGAGCATGAATACTGCATTTTCATGTATATCTTATACTTCTTTTTTGTAGTATGCTCAGTGTAACTGAACATGAGAAGGAGCTATTTTGTAGAGTAGATTTCATCATGAATGGAATTCTGCAGCATTGCAGATGTTACCCTGCCAGTTGCTGTTCTAAAGTGTACCATGCCCACAGAGCAGAACTGTATGTCTGTTGATGTTAATGATGTTGGTGCCTTTATTTATTTATTTGTTTGTTTGTTTGTTTATTTATTTAATTTATTTTAATGCCCTATGTCCAGTAGAAGAGGGACCATGGAATTATATCATCCCGTACCCACACTGCCATTGAGGTAATTTCTATCAAGGTAAAATAAATCAGTACTAAGCATAGCAGATTCTGACTTTTCTGTAGACATGATCAGCACTCAGTGTTTGCTGTATCAGTTGCTGAAGTCAAACCGCTAAAAGAAGTGCATGAAAATTTTGGTGCATGAGAAGCTGACATTTGCACTGCAGTAACATTTTAATCTAAGAGTTATGAGAACATTCACATTCTTCTGGAGGATCAAAACTATAGAAATAATGCAAATTCCTCCCCTCCACCAAAGACACATTTTTAGGTTGCTTGCTGACTACTAAATAACAGTTACTATCAGCATTGTACCTGCATTACAGAAACTCCTCGAGGTATTAGAAACAACTTAAGCACACAACCAAGAGATGACTTTTGTCTTCAGAACTGTTAATATGAATTAAGAGATGAGAAAGAGAACTTCTTGGTCGATGCTATTAAAAGCAATTGACAATATTTAACTGTACTTGATACTATACACTCCCCACAGCACACACACACACAACCTCCATAGAGTTATCTCAAAGGGTTTTAGGGATGAGAATGTAGATTCTCCGAATAAAAGAGGCAGAAGGGCTGTAGCCATGGGACTTTCCTCACACCAGTAAGAGGTCTAAGACACTCCTTTTGCCCCTGTTTGTAGAGGACCACCTCTATTTGGTTGTAAATTCTGCCATTGCTACTCATATAACTGGGGAAAGTTATATATTTTAAGATACAGATTTTACAAAGGGTTTAGGAAAATCTCTGCATATCACTAAATGAAGTTTGTGACTTGGAACTTCTCTTAAAGGGAAGATGTTACTGAGGACACTGAATGAATCTAATACTGGACTCTGGAGCTCACTGGACTCTGAAGGAAATGAAAGTTATATCCTACAGAAGTCCTGCTCTGGCATCTTTCTGCTTACTCGTCTTCCTTGGCAACATGATTTTAAAGAGTTTTTTAAAACTCTTTACTTTTGTTATCTTAATATATTGTTATTATGCTGAGGGATCCTGAGGTGAAGGTGCTGGTGAAGAGATGTTAGTCTTGTAAGGATCATACAGGATAAAGGAACACACAAGCACAAATGCTACTCTGTAGATGGCCCACCCACGTCCTCTTTAGCTGCAAACCTGGTCATCTATTATTAGGTAGGAACTGCTCTGAGAAGGCAGTCAGAGAAGGTGCAAAGGTGCCATTATGCTTCTTTTCTTTAGGAATAACCTGGACTTTGCTACCTTTTCATTGCATAGGAAGCCATGAGCATGGGTAAAAATTTAAATGCACAACAGTATAATCATTTGAGATTCACTCTTACTAACTAATTTGAAAGTGACTCTTTATAGTTAAAACAAAGTAAAATGCACTTGCATTACTAAACACTCTGCTCAGCAAGTACCAATTGTTATTTATAATGGGTGGATGTAAACAGAAGTTTAACAAGACAATGCAGTTCTTTGTTACAGAAATACTAGGATTTAGAAAACATTTCTTAATAAACAAGGAACAGTTATCTTTATATGCATTTTGGTAAAGCTGACCACCTAAGGTACACAAACAAACTCTATGTTGGGTAGCTTCATATAAATACAGATACCAGATATATACTCACAGAGATAAAATTTTAATTGTTTAGAAGAAAGATGACTCTTCGAAGCTACTTCTTTTCAGAATAGCTTGTTGAACATTATAGATTGTTTCTGAAACCCCTTAACAATTTTTGTGGGATAACAGCTTAGAAATTTCTATTATAAAAAATGCTCTCATTTCTTCTGTGGCCATAAAAATTTCCCCTGTGGAGAAACTCACTATTTTATAATAGTCTAATGCTTGTTCACAAAGGACCAGGGTCTCCTTGTAGCTCCTTCTTTAAGGGTTCTCAGGAAAACTGGAGAGAAAGGTAAGCAACCTAAATTCTACTTTTCAGCTTGTGAGTGGTGCTTAGCATGGGATATAATCTCTCCATGCCTTGGTTCTTCTTTATGTAAAGTGGTAGCAATAATATCCACTTAAGTAAAGAATTCTCAGGCCTGCAGCTGAAAAGCACTTTATAAGTGTCTCCAGTATTAATACTATTTTCACATATATTTAAGTCCCACTGAGTTCAGCCATCTTTTATCTTCCATGTTTGACTTAATCTGTTCAAGGGAGTCCTGAATATAAAATACCAGTCCTACCCAGAGTATTTTTCTTGTGATTTCCTGTCATTTATTTGTCTGTCTTCTTTTCTGCTCCCTACTTAACCATCAAAGGTGATTTGCTCTATTACTTGAATATCACTCCTTTTCACTCCTTAATTGGTTCATTGCTTTTTCTCATTTTCATCTTTACCTTCCATTTTCCTTTTCAGATTCTTGCTGTCCTCCTCCTTTTGTTCCCATTGATGACTATGAAGAACAGACCAGGAAAGGATCTTTCAAGTACAAGAGCATTTTATTGTTCAGTGTACTGTAACTCTGAGCTCTCAGCATCAGTTAAGTATGCCTTGACATTTCAGTTTATAAACTCTACTTTAAGGGTTGATAAACAGCTTATCTATTTCAGTGCAGGTTGGATAAGTGATGAAGTTAAATTATTTCATTATTTAAAGACAAACTTCTGGATTTGAGTTAGATTTTAAATATAAGAAAAAATAATTAGAAAAGGTGGGTGCTGGGAGAACATATGGAAGCAAATTCTGCTCTTGGTTACCCTTTTCACAGTACGATGGGAGTTGAGTGTATACAAGAGAGTAATGCAGCCCTTGGGGTCTGATTTTTCCAAATATTAGAAGCTCAGGGCCATGTGCAAAAATGCATGCATAATTACACACTTAATCTGAATGTACATTTACTGTGATTGTAAATGTAAATCAGGTTGTGTGCATGAAAATAGTCAGTTGTGTTTCAATACCTGAGCATCATATGAAGTCACGGTAATTGTGCATGCAGATTAAGCATGTAATTGGGCATATATTCTTGCAAGTGACTTTATGCTTCAGTGGTTTGAAAATGAGATCTGAGCTCATGGTTAATGTGTGTCTCTTGTTATTTTCTTCTTAAAGCAGCATTGCCAAAATTAGTGTGTAGTACATTGAGATGACCTTGTACTCATTGTTTTCTAATTTGGACTTCATCAGAGGTTTTACCCAATGTCTTCTACGGGAGGAGTGCCTTTTTCTATCTGGGTCATATTTCTATGCAATGTAGCCACAAGGAAAAACAAGAACAAAAAATACTACTAGGGTCTTTCCTGGTCAGAATAAACATTTTTAGTTTGTTGTTCTCTTATAGTTGTATACCTCTAGGTTTATAGTACTGATGGTTTAAATATAAGTGAGTATATATCAGAAAAAAAAAAAAAGTCTTTCTCCTAGGTAACAGAAAATGTACCCAATTTCAAATTGATCTGGAAAAAAAAGGACTACAAGTCTATGCAGCTAGGAGGTAGTTGGTTTGATTTGTTTTGTTTTGCTAAGAAAACAAAACAACAGCCAAACACAATGAATACATATATATATATATGTTCTTATTATTTATTTTTTATTTTATTTTATTTTTTTTAAGTAAAGAAGGAAGTAACTGTATAGTGTCTTCTTACTAGTTTCTGGTTAGTAATGGAACTTAATCCTATATAAATAATTGAATTAAAATGAATTGCCTGATTCTTTACATGTCCCCAAAAAGTCCCCACAATGAAAAAAAAAAAAAGTGATGGACCAGTGTAAAACTTAATTCTAAAATAAAATTTACAGAAAATGTGTTTTGTTTTGCTTTTGTTTTAAGAATATGACATTTAAAGAAGTTTGTATAAAGAAGGAATTTTTAAGAATACACATCTAGGTAAGAACCAGATAACTGTAAACAATTTTAATACAAAACATAAACAAAAAAACAATTTGAATCTAGAACAGGAAAGACAAAGACATTTGTTTTTGTCTGATGGTTATGTGGTTCTCAATAGACCTGGCTGAAATACAGTATTTCTGTAATAAAGAGAGCAATATTTCATTTTATAACTTTACATGTTTTTTTATTTCAGAGTGAATTCATATGAACTTTTGATATACCAGGATGTCAACTTCTGTACTGCATGGAATGGAAATTCTCACTATAAAGATAATTTAGAAATTTAGAAGTTTAAGAATGTTCTGATAACTTTGAAATATTTTTGCAAAATATGAAACAAATACCATAGATCTAAATATTGTAGGACACATTTAGTTTTATTGTAATAAACAAATGTTGTAAGAGCAATTACATGAGCCCAGAAAGAGGACAGAGCTGGTTAAAGAAGGCTTTGAGATGGATGTGATGGATTTCACTCAACATGATTTAATGATATTGGAGAAAAAACAGGATTGTCTTTAAAAGAATTGCAGAGAAGCAGCAGAAGAATGGAAAACATAATGCCTGTTTTTGTTTGATTGTTTGTCTGTTTGTTTTAAAAGATTAAAATAACAGCAAAAATACAGGTCAGTTAAATTGTTTTCAGTTTGGGGAAAACTTGGAAAAAATAATCAAACCCTTCACAAGCATCCAAAAAATAACCTGGAAATGACTAGCAGATGCAGATATTTGACACATTAATCAGGAACAAACTGAGTCAAATCATTCCTGAAAGATGGTACTAGGACTTATAAGTGGAAAAGGTAATAATAACTGGATACTAAAGTATCCTATAACATCTAATAATAAAGGTAGAAGTAATTGGATACTGAATCACGTGGCCAACTGATAAGCAAAACTGGTAGCTACTGTCCTACTGATACTTTATTAAAAATGATAAAAAGATGGGAAATTACTACTTGGGAAGAATTTACAAGTTCACAGTCAAAAAGGAAGGATTTTTTTGAGTTGAACATTGTAGAAAGTGGCACTGATGTAGTTGAATATGTTTAGGGGACTAGATCTTTCCACTCCTGCCTTGTATAGGATAATAAAAAAAAATAATAATAATAAATAAAAATGTAGTCAAAACAAAACATTTATCAAAATTAAATAAATAAATAAAAAGAAATAATTCATTCTGACATACTCCCATATAAAATTTAATTGAAATTGACATGTTTCACTGGGGAGAAAAAAACAAACAAACAAAGAAACAAAAACAAACAAACAAAAAAAAAAAACAACAAAAAAAAACAGTTTGATTAAGCTTCACTTTCTGATGAAAAACTCTTCCATCAAAGGTGTTTTGACCAGTTCTAACTTTCATTAAATAAACCATAAAACTATGAGCACTTGAAATACTTATAAAAATCTTGCTGATAGGCTTAGAAGACAGACAAAAAAAAATAAATATATGGCTGTAGAGGTTAAATTGTCTCTCAAGCTAGTGACTACCTCTGCAGCTTGGTCAATTACATGAGCATGAGTTCAAGACTGTGGAACAGAAATCAGGATGTGACCCACTATGTGCACAGAGGACTTCTGTCTTCCAGAGGCTGCTAATCTGTTATCTTTTGCTAGTAGCAATTTTCCTGTAATGCACAAAAATTAAAAAAAAAAAAAAAAAAAGAGATTAGAAAAAGCATGAGTAAGAGAAACTGAACTTTGGATCTCGCAGTTAGAACAGAAGGATGTTTTAAGATAATTGATTTTTGGGGAACTATGTTGACAGGATGAGCGATGGTGTTTTGCCCTGAAGTGATGTTATCCCAAGGCTTTTGATCAGAGTAATCATTGTCTATTCTCTCTCTCTCTCTTTTTGTCTGACAGTCTGTGCTTGTTAAATGAATGTATACTTTGGAGTGATCTAAAAACATGGTCCCAATAATTTATGAATGATACTAAAGAGAGTATTCATTTATTGTTCAAGGGAAGTTATTTTCTGTTATTACTTTTGAGGAATGTTCATCTTCTAATAGGAAAATTTTGTTAGATTCTGTGCATTTCAGTTGGTTGTCAAGAAAACTCATTCTGTTAGGGAATTTAGGACTTCTGCAAATGTTGTATCCCCAGTGCAGGAGACAGTGGGGTATGCTTCATTTTCTTCTCAGCAGTGCAGGAGAAAGACTCTTGACAATTTCAAAAATTCTTGATCTCCACGTGGTTGGCATATGGTCACATGTTTGCCTTCAGGGGCTCAGAAAGATGAAATGCCCTCTGAAGAAGAACCTATATATATATATATAGACAATGTGACTTGTGACAGAGTATCATGTGTTTCACTGTGCGTTTTGAATTATGAAGTACTGAAGTATCAGAAACTAATTATAAATGATTTTATGTTTTTGCTGTGTAAGAGGATTGTGTGTAGTTATTGAAACTCTACTAACCAATGGTAGGAACCAAGGTGAGGAGATGAACTCTTAGTGCCGAAGAGGAAGAAAAATTCCAGTTCAAATCTATTATTATGCTGGAAAGGAAAGGGGAGGTGGTAGAAGATATGCTCATAGCTGGTAATGTATCAGCCACTTCTTGGAAGTAGTTAACTTGGATCAGCAAGAGTTATACCTATGTACTAGAAGACTGAACTTGTCTTAAATTATTAATAGTAATCTGAAAGTACTTCATTCCAAAGAGTGATATATGGAACTTTTAAACCTACTGAGCTTCTTTTTATACATAATGAGAAAACATTTGAATAAAACCACAGATGAGAGCTCTGTGCCAAGTTACTGACCCAGATTATTTCTGTTGTAACTTTAAAAATATTTGTACCAATAGAGGGTCACAATTTTCTCAAAAATTACTAAGTTATTTTCATTTTCTCTGAGACCAATTTGCATATACTTTTTTCTTACCTTGTAAAGGCTTTTGATGAACAAACCTCTTATAGGTTTAGTTGCTTTTTCTCCTCCTAAACATTGGCCTTTAAAAGTCCTGTTTGTCTAGTGACTTGGGAGAAAATAGGGGTTTATATTATGATTGTGTAAAATATTTTATTGGAGTGGTGGTTTGGTGGTTACTAGAGAGGAATGGAGGAGAAGTAGTTTGGCAAGTTGATATTCAGAAAAATTTGCAAAGGTTTTTTGAAAATTTTCAATATTCCTGATCCGATGAAGCATATATTATGATATCTTTATACCTTAGAGTCGGTAGATTGAAGGTAAAGAAAACTTCCAGAACTAGAGAGAGAAGTACGAGTTGATAAGAGTTCTCCAAGTGTCCTGATGTGAAGCAGAGCTGGAGTACCTATGCCCCTGGACAATTTTTCACATCAGCCTTAGCATGATATCTGATTATTCTGTTTCTTCCCACAGTGATGATTTGATTTCTCATCAATCCCTGACACAGTGCAGTCTGTAACATGAGAGAGCTCCCATATGTAAACAGTTCTTGAAGTGTTATATGGCCACATTTCATGTCTACTGTAATAGTATCTTTTTCTTTACTCTAGGAGACCACCTTATCTTAGATCTTAGAATTTCATAGAATTTCATAGAATCCTTAATGTTGAAAGAGACCTTCAAGATCATCTGGTCCAACCATCACCCTACTACCAATATCACCCACTAAACCATGTCCCTAAGTACCACAACCAACCTTTCCTTGAACACCCCCAGGGATGGCGACTCCACCGCTTCCCTGGGAAACCCATTCCAATGCCTAACTACTCTTTCAAAGAAGAAATGTCTCCTAATTTCCATCTTAAACCTCCCCTGGTACAACTTGAGGCCATTCCCTCCAGTTCTATCATCTGTGAGAAGAGGCCGACCCCCAGCTCCCCACAACTTCTTTTCAGGTAGTTATAGAGAGCAGTAAGGTCTCCCCTGAGCCTCCTCTTCTCCAGACTAAACAACCCCAGTTCTCTCAGCTGCTCCTCATAAGACTTGTGTTCCAGACCCTTCACCAGTTTCGTAGCCCTTCTCTGGACATGCTCCAGGGCCTTGATATCCTTCTTGTAATGAGAGGCCCAAAGCAGAACATAGTACTTGAGGTTCAGCCTCACCAGAGCTGACTACCGAAGACAATCACCTCCCTGGTCCTGATGGTTACACTCTTCTTGATACAAGCCAGGATGCAGTTGGCTCTCTTGGCCACCTGGGCACACTGCCAGCTCATCATATTGCTTTGTTTCCCCTCTTCTGTATTTCCTTTTGTTTGCATTCTCTATTTATTCATTTCTGCATTTATTTTTCCTTCTAGATGTATTTTCTAGATGTATTCTAGTGACCTAAAGTGTGTATTAAAAATGTTAAGACTTTTGGTCACATATCTCTTTGCCACTATGGATTTTCCACTATTCTAGGAGGACACAACTAACCAGGGAAGGTCTCTTCTGATTCAGTGTCTTCATCCATTCTTGACTATGTATTCTTTCAGGTCATGGAAAATTTTGATTAAAGTGTACGTGTTCTTGGTGAAAAATGAAAAATCTTGCTAAAAAAAAAAAAAAGTTCTCACTGAAACCTCAGTACTTTGAACTAGAGATGTATCTCTAGCATGGAAGAAAAAACACTTGACTTCCTGTTTTTCTTTGAAAGGGACTACTGTATAGCTAGATCTACTCAGGAACTTTCTATGTTGGGTAGTTTGAATTTTTATTACAAATCTAAACAAAAGCATGATTTAAAATGTTTGGGTTTAGACTAACATAAATTACATGACATCAATGATGGATAGAAAAGCACAACTTTGATGGAAGTAGGAGACACAGTTGTTATCAATTATATTTACAGGTGCCTTTAAAAGGTCTATAACATCAGATTGGGAAGCATGCAGAAGTGCATTGAAAACTGATATTGGTAATCTAATCATCTGGTCATATTTTTGAGAAATTTTATCCTCTGGGGGGAAACATAGAACAGCAGAAGAAAAAAATAAATGTGGGGGGGGGGGAGGGAATGCATACAAAGCAAACTAATTAAAGAGAGTTTATAAAACACTTTTACAAGAACAAGCCTTTGAACAATGGCAGATGAATGTTGCCTGCAATCATTAGAAAGTGAGGCTGTGACTCCATCTCCAGCATCCTCTTTTTGCTTCTGGCTGAAACACTGATCTGTATGTGAGCAATGTGACTTCACCCAACTCATTACACCTGCAGATAGTAAAACGTTTAAAACTTGTAGTTAATTACCCCTTCAAATAGAATGTTTAAAAGGTACAGGAAACCCTTGTGGAATCCATGAATTATCAATCATAATATGAAAAGAATTAGTCCCCAAGGATAAATGACTTGGCAGGGCAGCATTGGTATTCTATTAAAGGCCTTATTTCCCCCCCCAGTAAGAAAGGGTCTATTAACTTCAAACACATGGAACCACATGAGTTACATTAGGTCACTCCTCATGTTACAGTTTCAGATTTCATAAAGTGCAGCTTGTGGTTATGTCATGTGTTTCACATCTAAAACACTGGTTGATGACTTCCCAAACTCTTGAATGTTGTACTACCAGTGATATTTACCATGGCTTGACCACAACACTTTCAATGCTGGTGTTAATAGTACATATGCCACTTTTGTATGTCTCACAGTATTTTCCTTCTTAATAAACAAATACTTGCGGTGTGATTGTGGGTGGCTTAACTGTCTGAGTGCCTTGCTGGGAGCAGCCTTCAGGAAGAAAAAGGCAACAATATGGTCCTGGCTTAATTAAGGGTAGTGATGGTGCCTCATGGAAAGAATCCTTTTATAAGGGATGTAACTGGAAAAGCTTACTTAGACATCAAGAACAACCAACTGCTAGAAAGCAAAATACATACAAAGTAACTGGTTTAAATCCTTCTTACTTCTCTAATAAATTTTGTTTCACTTTTTTCTCTAGAGCAATGGATACAGAGGGTGTGTATGGCACAGAACATTTCTTAATCAGAATAGAGCTGCTTGGGCATCATTTATTTTGCAAATCCTTGGAAAAAAATCACAGCTCAGCAAATGAATAGCTAAACATAATGAGAAACTTTTGTTATTTATCTCAGTATGTTATAATTCCCAGAATTAGGCTCTGTTGAAAACAGAGACATCAGCATGTCCACTCAGCCTGGCTTATTTCACGTAACTCATTTCATTCACAGACATAACAAGCATGTTATTTATTTAGTTTATTTAGTTGTAAATAAATACCAAAGTTAGGATGCATTCATTTTATTCTTTTAATTTAATCAAATACTTCAGGAAGCCAAAGGCATTTCATGAACATTGCTGTTAAGAGCTATGTACCCTCTTAAAATTAAAATAGTCTTATCTAGTATATGATTTGTAGTGTATCATTATACTTGATATCTCAAATACTTCATTGAAGTTTACATTGGTGTATTTATAACATTCCTGTAACATTCTATTTTGCCATATAATGCATGTATGCTTCCAAAGCATCTTAATAAATAATAAAGCTTATAACTTCAAATAATGAATATGAGAAACAAGCTAGGCTGCTGTCTCTGAAGTACCTGGACTGAGTTCTAGCTCCCACCCAACCCTTGCACTGTCAGCATCCGCTTCATTTCTGGGGCCTGCACATGCTTCTTTTACAGAGCTCTTTCAAAATGCAAGCTGAATAACATAGCTTTCAGTGTGTTCTTCAAAGCTTTAGATATTCTTTACCTTCCCACTGCATCTTAAGAGAGTCAAATTAGCATGTGGATTTCCAGGAAGGATTTTTCAAGTCAAGCCTTCAGTGGGGTTGCAGACTTGTGAATAAATTATCATTTCCTTAGTTGCAAATGCAACAGCTATACTCTGAATTTGAAAGGTAGATTTAAGGTATTAGTACACTTCACTGTTCTTCACTAGTCCCTCCCAGCTACATCAATCCAAAAGGAGGACTTTTTCAGTGCTAAAATAGCTAGACAAATACTTCCCTAATAAGTGTGTTGCTTTTTGTAGCACTATCTCCAGGCTTTTTGATCATCTTGAGCACCCTCTGGTCACCTTAACTGTACCTGTGGGTCAATGATTTTATGAGAAAATGCTCAGTCAAAATGATTTTTTGTATTTCTAACCATGCAATTGTCCCATTTTCCCCTTTGGTTCGGCTCTTTCCCTTCTGGTTCATGTTTCCTTTGAGGTTTTATCTGTATGGGTTCTGCTGGTGCATACAGTTGTTGACAGAGCTCCTTCATCCTCACAAAGAGTGTGAAGAGGTTCATCACAGTGGAGAATGAAATACCAAACTTTAGGCTTCTGAAAGGCAGCCAAGTATTGTCATGGTTACACAGCAACAAGAAAGAAGGCCAAGGAACATATATGGAAAGGTCTGAGTGATGCCTTGGAAATTTTAATATATTGTGCCTTGACAGTAGTGTGTCTTGAAAAGCTTGTGTACCTTCAAATATGTTAAGAAGAAGTTAGAGCCGTTGGTCAAGGGATTCAGCTAATAAATATTCTTTCTTGAGATTTTCTTATGATCTGGAAGATGCTTTCTAAAGACTGCTTTTTAGTCATTTGACTTCAGGAAAGCTAATAAAAAGAAATCTAGATGTGTAAATCAGAAGGTCAGTTTAATCCAAATTATGTAACCCAAGCTCAAAACTACCATGTACTAATATAATAATCCCATGGCAGCTTAATTATGAAAGAGCCTAAACACAGCACCATTTCTTTGTCTGGTCCTTTTGTGTCTGAAATCTTGCTGCTGCAGCTATCTAGTCTCATGCTCCAATGAGGGCCTCAGTAGCAGAGTCCCTGTTCTCCTAAACCGTCACTATGTCTAGTGGTATATACGTTCACATTAGTCTACTGAAGGAAAAGAAATAATTACTAGACTAGGTGCCCAGGTTTTTGATTAATTAATGGATGACTACAGCACTGATCCAGAGCCTCTTCCTGTCTCTGTTTTTCCAGGGATCAGATCAGCATGTGCGTATCATGAAAGAATAATTAAACCAGTAGGCTATAGTACAAGCTGGAACTACAGATATTTTCTATCCACCAGTTCTCTACTTCAAGAGACATAAAGTAATAAAGAGGTGGGCTATTGTAAAATACTAAAATAATGTGTTTATGTGTGCTTTCTCATAAGTTGCTAATGCTATAGAACAATAAAAATACAAAGATTTTAAAAATAAACATTTAAGGTGTTAAGAGTAAACAGTACAAGTAATTTACTAGTGAATTTTTACTATGAAAAAGTAATAAAAATCATACAACATCAGAATAAGAATAATTATGATACATAGGTTAAAAAAAGTAAAAAGGTAAAATAATGCAAAAGAAATAAGTTTCAAGATAGACATTAATATATCAAAAGCGTGTTTATAACAGGAAGGCTCACTAGAGAAAGCTAACATACATTAGGAAAATTAACATTATTGCAATACAAAATGGAGTATGTAAATGTGATTGCTTGTGAATCACAATCATTTTAAGAGAATCATACAGATGTAAGTAGAGAAGTCCTAAGCTAGGCTTTGAAAGAGAAGATATTCCTTTTTAAATTGTATTGAGTGTTGAAGCTGTATAGAAATATTATTACTTTCTAATATTGCATTCTCAGCCCACTTGACACTTTTGCTATTACATTCTGTAGTCTTCTAAAACAGAAACATAGAAAATTAAGAGACAGGGGGCATCATTTACCATAAGATTTATGATCCTTTTGTAATTGCAGAAGTGGCATGTAAAAGGAAATAATGGACATCTAATATATCTACACACTATATATATATATATTATAAAATAATAAAATTGAATGGAATGGTGAATGAGGGATTGTGAATATGTCCAGGTAATTTGGTAAGAGAAAGAATGTTTTTGTAAAATATGCCCCATTTCACATAAAAAAGGGGGAGATTCTTTATGAGGTATTCCACAGTTCCAAGCTACAAAGGCTTAAAAATACAAGTCTGAAAATAACCTTTCAGTTATGCTATCATATGAGTCTGTATGTAAGAGTGAAAGGGGTTGTACAAGTTTACAGTTACTTTGAAATAAAAGCATTTCATGGTAGTAATGTTGCAACTACGTGGTTGTTCTATTGGCTATAATAAATGTGTAGCAAATTGCATTATTATGCCATTACTTTTTCCATAAAGTATTTTTTTTTCACAAATGTTACTTAGAAACTAGACTACAGGGAAAACTAACTCAGTACAAATGGGGCCCATTCCAACTCCCCCTGAACTCACTGTAAAAAGTCCCATCAGCTTCAATGAGCCTCGTAGAAAGCAAATGAACTATGCTTTTATTTACAATTGGGACTCATATAATTCAGAGACACAAAATAAAACCTGTAAGTGTCAATAAAGGAGTTCAATGACAGTGGCTACAAACTAGACTAGGAAAAAGCAACAACAACAACAGAGAAAGCTCCATATTGGGCAGATAAGCAGGCCAGCTACATCAGAAGAGAAAAAACCCACATCAGTTTTAAGCTCTTTGGGCAAAGTCATGCTACCCCTCCATCTACAACTGCTACCAAGTAATGTTTTGTTCCTGCATACCTTTTCATTTATGGGGATATAAATAATCTCATATTGCTCCAGAGATAATAATTGTAGTTTAATATAACGATTACATACACATGTGTTTATATATTCATGTGATGTTGATGGTACAAAAAAACACTTACACCAGGCACTGGAGTGAAAGACCAAAAGCAGATGTAAATTGTCATATAGCTGGGGAAATTCTAGTAGATTGCAGTATTGATAAACATGTGGTTTTGCTAGCATCAAATGTTTTCAGAGAAAAAACCTCTTATTTAACTGAAAGACAGTAGAGCAAGATCCCGCTGGAACCTGAGTTTGCATCCTGCCAACAGCTAGCATTTCTTCTGGTTTCATATCTCTAAAACTATGTTCTCAAGACCCAAAGGTATCCTGCATGCCCTGAGCCTTGCAGGACTGTCCAGGAAAATTGTAGACTACATCTGCAGCTAAAAGTCATCAGTTTGCAGGATGCTGGATCAATTACAAATGGGGAAGAAGCATGTAAAGGAGGGAGGGATCCATCCTGCACCTTTGGAGAATGTTGCCTCCTTAGTCCCCAGGCACAATCCCCCCCCCCCCCCCCCTTCTTTTTTTCTGGGGGAATTGTTTAGTTCAATTCTGAATGTTTATATTTCCCATAAAACACAGATCCTCAGCTTCTGCCAGCTCATTTTAAGTACTCTATTTTTTGTAATGAGTATGAATCTGCTTCAACTAAAGAGTGGAAAAATAAGAACAGACAAGAGAAATCTTACCACCTACACCTTTCCGTAGATAGGAAGAAAGTTGGCAGGAAATATAAGAAACCAAACCAATCATTATGAAAACAACTGAAACAGACAATACTGGAGAGTAATGTAATTTTAAAAATGACACTGGTATAGGGCATATAGAGGTAGTCTCATGAGGAAGTTGAACATGGAGAGCAGTTGAAAGAATGACAGCAAAAGATTTGGTATGTTTTAATGCAGATTTCCCTTTCCTCTACCTGCATGCAGCAAATAGCCACCAAATATGCAGCTCTTTCCTCTGACTGGAAAGATCATGAAATAAATTGTCAGGATGCTTTTTATTTATTTGAAAAGGAAGCTTTTGGAAATGAATGGATGGTTTATTTGAGCCTTTTCAGGATACTGGTTGATGGGCTAGGAGACTGCCCTTCTAATCTATTTTCTGCCTTGTCAGAGAAAGCCAGTATAAAAGCACTTGAAATTAGGAGTTCTACGCTTTGATTCTGTAAACTTATTACTATTTAGAAAGGAAAAAAAAAAAAAAAGAAAAAAAAAACAGAAGGGATAACAATTTTGCAGTACTTATTTTTTGTAAACATTTATTTTAGAAAGTACAGGTACTTTTAGACAGAATAAAAACAGTCACTTTTCAGAGAAACCCAAGTGAAACAACTGAAACCCAAGTCTTCCCCTCTCCAGCCTGCATTCCACAGACTTTATGCTGGAGCCAGGTGATTTCTTGGGTGTTAATTCAGCATCTGTGAAGTCCGTTAGCATAAGGCAGAATAGTGTCAACTAACATGTTGAAGGGCCTCAACAGAGGACTACCACCAAGACAGTCTATAGCTTTCTGGATGGTATGGGCTTGGGCCCTGAGACTCAACAGAGAAAAATGCCTGCTGTCAGAGCGACTGGTGTAATCATGAAGGGATCAAAGCAATAGGCTATCATCCGACCCTGTATTTTAAGAGAAAATGCAGAAGCTGTTGGATGTTTTTGTTGTTGTTTTGCTTCTTTGTTTGCCAGACATGAAGTATGTCTAGCCCTGAATATTGACACGAAATTTCAGATCTAAGTGAATGCTTCTAGGGATGGCGTTGTTCCTTTGCTTCTATGTACAGTTTGATCTGTACTTTAGCACGTTTTGGAGACCAAACATGATAGTGCTGATGACAGCTGCTACTGATGGTACTGTAATAACCCTTCTTCTGAATGCCATTGTAAAAATAATACTTACATTTAATTTAACATTTTTTTATCTAAATACCTCAGAATGTTTTGCTTAAGGAAGTATTATGAACTCCATTTCACAGATGAGGAAACAACGAGGCAGAAATAAGAGAAGGCAAACAGTCTATAGATTTGTCCGTTAGGCCACATTAAATAAAATGACCTGTGAAAATAAGATATTTTTGGCTATTTCTACCTCCTGGAGAGGAGGGAAGTCAGTTGAACAGAAAATCTAGAAATGCTTCTAACTGATGAATTATAATATATGTAATTATTAAATAATAATGCATAATAAATATCATAATGTATGTATTAAAGATAAATATTTTTGAGAGATGTGATATGTGTAGATATTTGCTAATGCACCGTTTGTGTGAATAATTAACTTGAATTTAGTTAATGTGCAATATCAAGCCTAGTCTAAATGATGTGCTAATTATATCTAAAAAAAATTAACGTTTCATTGTTTGGATTGTTTTGGGAGCAAAATTTAATAAAAGCATTTTAATTATTTTACTGTTTATTGAGGAGAACACATTAATTACGTGATGCATTGCAAATTATCAAGGTGTCTGTTGCTTTTTTTTTTTTTTTTTTTTTAACTGTGAATATGTGGTGTGAATGAATACTGAATGATGGTAATGTTACTAGGACCAAGGGAGAGCAGAGATTTAGGAATTGGATGTTTCACAGATTCAAATTGACTTTGCCAGCATGAGTCTAACAGCCACACCTGCCAAACCAAGCAAAATCAAACCATTATCATTGAGGGAGACCTTGGAGCAAATAGCAAAATAACACCACATTCATTCCACCTCTTAAAACATTATCACAGCAGTTGCTGTAACTACAGTGTGGTTTTGTGGTTGTACTTGTGCTGCACTTTGGTGCTCAATGGGGGGTTCAAACAACTTCTGGCTGCTACAGTGTTATACACCATCTACTATTGCCTCTCTGACACCTGGGCAATATTATGCTGAGTTTAATGAAGGGGACCTTATGAATAAACGTTCACTGTCTTAACAGGCAACAGTTATGCAGACAAGTGAGAAAAAGCCTGAATGTGTGGGGTGTTCTGGTTCATTGTTACTTGGTCTCTTTCCAAAAAGTTTTGGTCTCAGTCACCAGCAGTGATTTTTTAATACAAGTTGTAATTTTCCATTTCCAACTTTCTTCAATAATCACACAGTGTCCAAAACATTATCAAGCCATTAGTAAAAAAAAAAAAAAAAAAAAAAAAGCAACTTATCTCCCTGTTCTGTAGTCTTAATTACGGTAACAGTGAAGGCAGTGTTGCAAGAGTCATCTGAGATGGCCTATTCAAAGGATCCGAATATTTTAATTCATTATAAATATTCTGGGCTGAAATTTTCTTTCAAAAGCATTAAATGTCTTTTGTAGGCTTAGGGAATTTTCCCCTTTTTAAACATTCAGTACAAACACTCCTTTTGAAATACGTTGAAACAGGGAAATATATACCTACACGTAGCCTTTACCAATCACCATCTTGAATATCTGTCTAACTTCCACTCGTTGAAAATCTGATACAAGTGCAAACATCCTGTATGAGCAGAGACAAGAGTATTCAAACTGGGTGAAAACAAACAAACAATCAAGCAGGCAAGCAAACAAAGAAACTAACAACAACAACAAAAACTGAAAAGAAGTTATTGCACAAACAGTAACCAACAGAAATATTTAGTATATTTTTTGCTAGTTTGCCCCACCTTAAGATAGTATTTCACCTGTGTAAATCAGTTCTCTTCTGTCAGAAAACATTAATTTCTGAGGTTGTAGGAAAAGATGTTAGAGGATTATGTAGAAAGAATAGGGAACCAATCCTACAGAAGGATATTCTGCTTGTTGCAGCTCACCAATGTAACTGCTGCTGATGCCTACCAGGATTGCTGTCTGTGAAGAAAATCCCTTTTTTTTTTTTCCATTCCAGTGCATTGCACGCATCCAATAGGCTTCAAGATGTACAGTCTTTTCTGCTGTTCTTTGAACAATACCTCCACAGAGCAGCATGCCCTGCAAAATGCTATTAGTGTGCAAATCTGAGGTCTTAGGAACATGAGAAGCCTGATTCTGCTGCTGTGAAATTGGTAGGCACATTGACAAGATCAAGATTTTAGGTATGTAATCAAGAGATTAGGTAGAACCAACAGTTCTATTTCCATCTCATTTCATCTGAGCTACAGTTTCTCATTAGTGTTCACTTTTTTTGTCTCCGACAACCTCATTGTGCCATTCTTTTTATCACTGAATCTAGTAGAATTAATACTAGACTAGTAGTACTAGTTCATCTCCCAGGGGGTTGGTCTCATTAAATGACAGACAAAGCTCTTGCCACATATAAAGTTTCCCATATATACTAATATCAGAAAGTTTTCACAATACTTTGACTAATTTTACAAGTAGTTCAGTTGCCTTCATAGCATGTTGTGCGGAATTCATTTACAGTGCAGCTGCAACCTTTTTAAGTGACTGAGAAACAAGTGTGAATGCTGAGAATACATTGTGATACTTTGACTTCATCCATGAGAAAGTGCGACTGCCACAGATGGTGTTGCAACTTCAAATCCTAATGGTGCAGAACCGCACTGTAATGTTAATTTAAAACAAGAATGTAGAAATCAAACCAGGTTTCTGCTCAGCAACATTGAAAATCTTGACTATCCTGAATCAAAGGGCTTTACTAAATTATCATGTAAATCTTGGTTTTATGGGCAAACTTTTTTTAATAAAAGGATTAGGTGATTCCTTTTAATTAGTTTCACTTCCTTTTTTGAAGTGCAACAACTAGGGAAAAAATAAAAGAACTGAGGACAACACGTATGTAAATATGTATTTTAACATGATCGTAACAGCAAGTTCATACCTGTTCACCAAGGGGTTATTTAGATACTGTAGACATTTCTGTAAGATGTCTGTATCCCTCCCCATCTCTTTTGTAAATTTTTTGTGTGTGTTTTACTATTTTGGTAGCATTTGATATTCAAAAACCCATTCGGACTATATTTTAAACATTAAGGACATATAAGGAACAAATTACACAATCTGCTGTTCCACATCAAGCAAGAACTGCTTGATTTTGGTTCTTGTTGTTACTGTCATCTTATAGAGACTTAAAAAAAATGAACGTACGTGGTTTTTCCACGAGGCAAGAACATCAACACAGAAAGAGACTTTGAACATCACCAGCTTAATATACTGCACAGTAATATGCAAAATAACACAATGATGGACTCTCATATTCATCTTTGAGCAACATGTCTCCACATTGCACTGAAATGTTTGACTTCAGCTTGCTCTTTGAAAAACAAACAGTTCATTAATAGTAGCTACAGGAAGAGCATCAACAGTGAGACAACACACTGGAGAAAATCTTAAGGTTCTGCCAGAGCTGTGTTACAGATTGAAAGGTTTCAGTCACATCTTGAATAAGATGCATTTAGCTCAGGTTGACGCTCACAGGTTCTCTGAATTTATCTTCCTCATTTAAAGTTTTGTGATAAACCTCTACTTGTTTGCCTCTAAGACCCTGTTTAAATTGCATCGCCTCATTTAGGGACCTGGTTGAGGAAATGGTTAACCGCATACCTGTGATCTATATAATTTTCAGTTAAAGAATACTGCAGTAGACAACAGAAAACAGCTGTGGGAAAGTCCACTTTTGCCAGTTGGAATTGTTCCTCATACAGAATTTTAATTTTGCCTCTCAGATGATAATAGACTACTAGCCATATCTAAAATAATAACTGCAAAATGATCAATTCCAAACCTTTCTATTTATTTGTTTGTTTGTTGGTTGGTTGGTTTGTTTGTTTGTTTATTTTTATCCTCTTTGCAGAAAGTTATCACTAGGCTTGGGCAGGATTGTGTTATATCAGTATTTGTAAAGCAACCTTGCTTACTGGTATAAAATGCTATTCACAGAAACAGGCTGGATTGTTCACCATGTAGAGATGATCATTTATTTTCTAAAACAAACAAACAAACAAACAAATCTTTTAAAATGGAATTTGCATAAAAAGAACAAAACTTTTTTTTTTTTTAAATTATATCAACAGGGCATTTGCCCCTTGAATTTCAATTTTGATAGGTGCAGCTAGGAAAAAATGTAAAAGAGATGCTATAACATATTTTTGTGTGTGTTTTTGTGTGAAAGAGCAAAAAGTAGTTAAATACGTTCATCATACAGCAAGGTTTTGCTGCTGTGACTCTAGCTAATCAATGTCCATTCATACTGGATTATTGAACTCAGTCTAAATTATTGCAAAAGCATTTTAAGTTAATGAGATAATGGAAATCTAAAAAATAAGTAAAATAAATTTGAAGTGTTTGCAAAATTTTACATGCTTATTCAGTTTTCTTATTAAATGTATTATTTATTTATTTATTTATTTATATATCTTTAAGAGGAAGAAAGAAAACAAAGATGTGTGATTCCTCTGATAACATTCCAAAACCATGGTATGTATGCAAGCTGAATGTAAGGTGCAAGTCAGAGCAAGTTATAAAAAATGTTATGATTTAAGAAAAAGATATTATACTAGGTGCTTTTCAGCATCTTTTCAGGCCTCAGTATTCTGTGAATTCTGCCTTATACAGTAATATTGTGTTTGGATAAGAAGAACACATGAGATAATTGAGAAAAGTCTCTTTTCAGGGTCAAGAATTTTTCTAAGCAGAGTCTTTTCATGCTTTCAGGCAGCAATGCTGAAAATCTGGGTTGTGGATTTAGGGTTGGGAGGGAGCGAACGGGTGGGGCAGAAGGGGAGGGAAAGCTTAATACCTAGTTGGAGTGTTGGTAGCTTTCCTTTTCTTCACCACTACATAGACGTGCACAAAAGAAGCATGTTACAGAGTGACCTTTTGACTCTAGTTAAGCAGCAGGCAGTAGCATAAAATGGAACCTTTACATTTTCTTTTTTTGTTAGACATGTCAAAAGTTTAAAAAGCTGTTATTTTAAGAGTCCTTTTTTTTCCACCCTCAAAAGATTCCAGTCGTGGGAGGAAAAAAAAATGTTTCTTACCACCAGAAACACTATACTTATTATTCCTCCTTATTAAACTTGAAAAATGTTGCACATAAAAAGTGAGCACCAATTTCTACTGTCTGTATTTTAGGTATGTATCCAGCAGTGTTTCAGCAGGGTCACTTTTCAGTCATATGGACATCTCTCTGGAGGTGCCAAGGCAACTGAATTCAATATATTTGTATGTTTTAGAAGATAGCACATAACACTTTAGAGGCACCTGAGGAGCTGCTTCCTTTTGACTTACAGCTTTTCCAAGAAATGTAGAAAACTAGTGTAGTATAACCCTATAAGGGAAACATTCAGGTGATCTGATAATATTTTTAATCCACACTGTAGTAAGAAGGTTTAGACAAGTAAGGAAAGATTTGTTTTAACTTTAGTGTCTGAAAATACAGAGAATTTACTCTGTCTAGCATTTTGTAGTGCCCTGCCTGACACATCTTCTAAAACCTTCATGCGTTTCTTCCTTTCTTTTACAGCAAAAAGCTCACTGCAACCACTGTGCTGCTAATTTCAAAGAACAGTCCCTTTGGAGATCTGCTAACCAGTACTATTACACCTGTTAGTTACTAATCAATAATAATTAATTTAAATCACTAATCAAGGCCACATTTTACTCTTTATCTCCATTCTATTTTTCTGTAAGCTAGCCATGAGGTTATTCCTGAGTGAGATACTTTTAAATGCATAAAATACGTACTACTGCACCAAAAGAGAAAAGGGTAACTCCTCTAATGCAGGGGATACTACAAGCAGCAGCACAACAATAAAGAAGCATACAGAAATAAAGGGAGACACTTCTGTTGGCTTGGAAGCTAATAAGCAGTAAAGCATGAAGGTGGAACAGTGAAGAGGTACGGTAGAGCTTTTCATTTCATTATATTCTCCTGGGGCAGATCTTCTATCCATATTCAAGCTTGGACTCTGCAAGATAATCAGATCCAGGTTCAGCACTTGAACAATCCTGCTGGTATCTTTGGAAATACATTTGCGCTTCTCTTCATCTCAGTAAAAGAAAATTTCAAAACTTTATGCTTCCTTTTTCAGTCTGGCCCCAAAACATTTGGAAATAGAAAACTTTTATTCTGTGATTTGGGCTGGCATTTCTTTCATGAAGCCTAATGCTCCAGAGTGCTTTGATAATATTTCTATGGTAGAAATACTTCATGATATATATAGGGAACTTGGGCTGCTCCATTAATCAATGCAGAGAACACTATACAGAAACAGATTTTCAAACAGCTTGTGAGGCATATCATCAAAAATGTTGTAAACTTCATTAATCAAAAATGGAAATATTTTTTGTGTATCTGGTGGTGAAGGATCTTTAAATTAGTCTGGGAAAGGAATGCCTATCCACATTTTGAAAAGACTGAGCATTATTTTGGCAGTAATTTTATGTTGTTGATGAAGCCCTTGGAGCTGGAATAACAAGAGGAAAAGGATTTTGCATATCTTTAGTCTTTTCTTTTGAGTCATTCATGCAAATATTCATGTAGAATAAAACCAGCTGATGGCTCCATCTAGTCATCCAATTGGCATTAAAAAGAAAACAAGCTTTACCTGTAAATGGAAGAAATCCTCCTGTAATTTTATTTTATTTTTTTTGTTTGTTTTATTTGAGTAGCAAGTCTTATGTTTACAGTCTAGAAAACATTTGTATACTCATTTCCTTAAGCAAAAATAGGACAGGTTTAACTACTGTGTAATTATACTAACTTCAAAGGAAAAAGGTTGAGTGAACATTTGGCAAAACTACATCACATTGTTCTCTGACATTTATCTTATTTCAGTCTTTGAGCATGGGTTTATTTGCTGTTATGAACTTCAGCTGGAACAGAGGGAAAGCAAACATGACAACAATCTCTGATAAATCAAAGTAGTCCTTTCAGAAATTCCATAACCTGATATGCTTATGATTTTAATGTCTAGGTTACTGCAGCCTGATCATATGAACTTGGGAAAAATAGTATAGGCCTGATTTCAAGAAGTAAGTAGAACTAGGTCTTATCTACAGTAGTACAGAGAACAGCACTATTTTGGCAGCTTCTGAATCATTCTGAATAGGAGGGCTGTTTCTGTAGTCTCATGGGTACAGTAGAGCTAAATTCTCAGCTGACATATATTGATGCAGTTGCACACAAGCTAGTATAATTCTCAAAATTTATAGCAACTGAAGCTTTGGCCCATTGCTCCAAAAATATGCAAGAACAAATTTATACCATTATAAGATAGGGACTGCCTGCCTTTGTAACATCCCTAAAGTATCACTTCCTGCACAGTTATTTATTAATTTGTTAGGCCCATTGACTACTGTAGTACTATGTATACGTTCAGCTTTCCTCAAAGTCTGTATTATAGCAGATTCTGTTGAAAAATATGCTTTCTCATACATTAAGGGCTAAAGACTTGAATGTCAATAGTAACAGCTTTTTTTTTTTTTTTGATTGAATGCACTGTGGTTTAAATGTTTATTTGTTTTTCACAAACCTAAATGCAAATATGTTACTAACAAGCCTTTATTCCTATCTTTATCATGTGGTATGATGAATTCATTTGTAATATGGTATTTCCTCGTTTACTGCCCACCATCTTTTGAAGATACAAACAACTTACAGCTAATTTAAATACCAAAAAAAAAAAAGGTATTAAATTCCAATAAAACTGCTTTTGGTTATATGGATATCACAGAAAGATCTTTTCCTTTTTTTCTTCTATTTCTTTTCTTTGTTGTCACAAATGAAATTTAAATAGAATGGAACAAAGCATTTCACAAGCATGACCACTTTTATCTGGGAGTGCTGATCAAGAATTAGTGGGGTTTACTGTAAGTATGAAAGGCTTTTGAAAACAAGTGAGTAAGGGGAAAGTGACCATGTGCCCTTTAAAATCAAAATATGGCACAGTCTCTAATAAATTAATACACAATTATACTATAAAGAAATAAATTTAACGTGTGACAAACTGATTCCTTGCAGGACACTTCTAAATGTATGCAAATATGCCTGTCATTTAAGCTTGTGTAAAACCTGACTCCCAGTAACAGAAGAACTAAATGTAAGGAGATATTATGCCAAAAGTTGGTTCTTAAAGATAAGTTTGTAAATACAGAATGAGGCAAAAAAAAAAATTATTGACATTTTACAACTGACATTGACAATTTTACGACTGCTGCAATCACCATTGTTATAAGTGGAGTAGTTTGATTAATTTAGCACGTGGCTTTCTGTATCTTCTTTATATATCTTCCCATGGTCAATGTTTTCACTGTCTTTGACCCATAATTCACCTTTGACTTGCAAAGACATTTGTAATCTACAGTTATCCTCTTGTATTCTGTATTGTCTTTCTTTTTACCCTCCAAATTCACAAGTACTGTTCTCAATTTCAATTTATATCTTGTGTGCTTTTGTTTCTTGGGCTCATGTCCTTTTTTAATGTCCTGATCATTTTTCCTTTTCTGAGTTGTTGATCTGTGCCTTATCTTTTCCAAGGTCTTTCTCATCTATATCTTTTGCTTTGTTTATCCATTGTTTCTTCACATCTTTTTAGTCATTTACCTGCTACTCCTATCTTTAAAGATCTCTTTTGTGCATCTGTATTCTGTCATACACAGATGTTCTTTCTTGATTCAAGGAGAAGGAAGTAGTGTAGAATTACATCATAATGGACAGCAGTTACCTTAAGGTGTTGCTGGGATTGTAGGCTCATCATTTGCTTCATGACATAGTTGACAGAGCATATCTGACTTGAAACTGTGAAGAAAAATCAATGTGTTGTGTGAAAAATCATTGAAAGGCTTCATATATCTAAAAGATATATGTCTAGTGCTTATAAGACCATAGCTCAACCAAGGTTGCTTTATGTAAGTGTACATCTAGGTCTGGAGGTATTAATATTGATGCCTTTGATTTTTATTTGAATTCTTGATGACAAATGGCATATCTGACTTTTTTTTTTTAATCTTAAAAAAAATACATTTTTTTAATATATTTCAGCTGAAGCCAAATTTGAGTTAATTTTGGGAAAAGTCTGGCTATCTTTTAATAAAAATGATTCTCATTTTGACATCTTATTTGAGAAAACACAAGAAAAGATAGCACTCAACAGTAATATTTCTCCACCAAATGTACCAAACAGTAAAGTGTAGTATAAGTTCCATTATAACAAACATATTGAAAAATGATTCAGTCAAATACTGCCTTTTCCCTGAAGTCAAACACTTAGGAAGAGTTTTGATATATTCTGCTTCCAAAATAGTACCGTAATTATTTTAATGTAATACTCTTCTTACTTGTCTTCACATTATCTAGTTGTCATTTCCACTGTAATTCAGGACTACAGTGAACTCTAGCTGAAATCAGTGATATGTTTGCTTGAACTTTTAGAAATCTAGAATTTCTTACCTTTCTAAGAAAGGTGGTGATGTGACAATACTGAGATGTAAAGGAGGAAAAAAAAAAAAGAGGATGACTTGTACTGTTTTCCCTAGGCATAAATCCTAACACACAATTGAATTTTCAAATAAAAGTTTTGATACCTGACAAGCTATTTGGATTCCAATGAATCAGCTAATGTGTTTCACCTTGCACTGAAATAAAAAGTTACATCAATTAAGACTCTTGAAATATACATCTTTAAATAATTTGTGAATGTGTTATATCTACCACCATAGTTATTGAGAGCTTTCCTGCAGCAAAATGCCAGCTGCATGCTTCAGGTTTCAGCCAGCTGTCATTCATTAAATATTTTAATACTGAAGGAAATTAACTTTTAAATCAATAGCAAAAGAAGAAGAAGAAGGAAAAAAAAAAAAAAAAAAACACCACCAACTTTCTTTAGCCAGAGCAGGAGATATCAGTGTATAATTTGTCATTTCTTATTCAACTCTTTCCATTTGGTTTTGATTTAGCACTAGATCTCAGAAACCAGAGCCGGCATCCTCACACAAAAGCTGTTTCAAATTATGTGTAGCTAGTTTTTAAACACATTAGCAAGAAGAACAAGCTGTCCTTATGCTAACTGGTCCTGCTTTGTTCTTGATTGTGGAAAATCTCACTTTAACTGCCCTTTAATTTGTTACAGATAGCTACTGCACCAGCAGCTGCCTTGGCATAGGATTAAATATACTTGAAAATTTTATTTTCCACACAAATTATTAACAATGCCAAAAGCCACAAAATCCCTTTTGGAAAATTTTTTTTATATATATATTTTTTTCTGTTTTACTATTTTTATTACTGCAATTTTGCACACACACACCTTTTTTCTTCAAAAGTATTTCTCCCTACACAATCCTTTAAAAATACTACCAAGGAATTGCAAATCACAAAATTACTTGTTTTTCTGAAGCAGGTATTCAGATTTTTATTTTTTTTCTGTAAGCCACTTGGTTGAAAAGTTTGCACATCATCTTACTTGAGGTGAGTATCTGCCTATCACAGTATAAAATTCTTGAAACTTAAAACAATTTCTTTGTAGCTGTAACTAAGATAAAGATAAGACATAGGCAATCCTACCAAGTTCACTTGCTTTCTCTCTCAGACATTTTAAATTGTTTTAAACAAAAATATATGTGAATAATGCAGAAACACATTACAAAAAGAAAGGGAAGGAATTATTTAAACTGCTGTCATCCAATTATTGCATTTAATGTCCTATTTCTGATGTCATTGACACTTTCAGCACCATTGTGCTGACCATTTCAGGAGGTCTAGGGAAGTGATTGTGCCCCTGTACTCGGCTCTGGTGAGGCCGCACCTTGAGTACTGTGTTCAGTTTTGGGCCCCTCGCTACAGGAAGGACATGGACGTGCTCGAGCGAGTCCAGAGAAGGGCGACCAAGCTGGTGAGGGGTCTGGAGAACAAGTCTTACGAGGAGCAGCTGAGGGAGCTGGGCTTGTTCAGCCTGGAGAAGAGGAGGCTCAGGGGCGACCTTATCGCTCTCTACAGTTACCTTAAAGGAGGCTGTAAAGAGGTGGGGGTTGGTCTATTCTCCTACGTGCCTGGTGACAGGACGAGGGGGAATGGGCAAAAGTTGCGACAGGGGAGTTTTAGGTTGGATGTTAGGAAGTACTTCTTTACCGAAAGGGTTATTAAGCATTGGAACGGGCTGCCCAGGGAGGTGGTGGAGTCACCATCCCTGGAGGTCTTTAAAAGACGTTTAGATGTAGAGCTTAGTGATATGGTTTAGTGGAGTACTTAGTGTTAGGTTGGAGGTTGGACTCGATGATCTTGAGGTCTCTTCCAACCTAGAAATCTGTGATACTGTGTGATTGTCCTTGACATGTTTTTGTGGGATATATAAATATATGATCTGATTGGCATAAGCGAAACCTAGTGGGATGAGTTCTTTGACTTGTGTGTTGCAATAGATGGTTACAGGCTCTTCAGGAAGGACAGGCAGGGCAGGCGAAGTGGGGGGGTGGCAATGTATGTGAAGCAGGGGCTGGACTGTGTGTAACTTCAAGTTGGCGATGACAAAGTTGAGGGCCTCTGGGTAAGGATTAAGGGACAAACAAACAAAGGGGATGTCGTTGTGGGAGTCTATTACAGACCACCTGGCCAGGACGACAATGCCGATGAATTATTCTTTGCAGACATAAGAGATGCCACGAGATCAACTCCCCTTGTCCTTATGAAGGACTTCAACTTGCCAGATATCAACTGGGATTACCACGCAGTCAACATAAGCAGGTCCAGAAGGTTGTTAAAGCACCTCAGTGATAACTTCCTGGTGCAGGTGCTAAGGGAGCCAACTAGGACAGGTGTCCTCCTAGATCTGTTGCTGGAGAACAGAGAGGGTCTTGTGGGGTTGTGGCAATTGGCAGCCGTCTCAGTCATAGTGACCATGAAGCAGCTGAGTTCAAAATTTATGGTGACAGAAGGAAAACTGCCACCAAAACTTCAGCCCTGGATGTGGGGAAAGCAGGCTTCAGGCTGCTCAGGGAACTAGTTAGGAAGGTCCCCTGGGAAACTGCTTTTGAAGGCACTGACGTCCATCAGTGCAGGTCGGTCTATAAGCACTGCCTCCTAAAAGCACAGGATCAGGCAATTCCAAAATATCAGAAGTCAAGAAGGTGGGGCAGAAGGCCAGCTTGGCTGACCAGGGATCTTCTTCTGGAGCTTAGGCAGAGAAAGAAAGTGTATGGTTGCTGGAAGCAGTGTCAGGCAACATGGAAGTTCTACAGGGACACTTCTCACCTTTGTAGGGAGAAAATTTGTGCGGTCAAAGCCCAATTAGAGTTGAAGCTGGCCAGGTGCGTGGGAGACAATAAAAAGGGCTTTTTTTTTTTTAACATATGTGAATAGAAAAAAGGAGGACCAGAGAAAACATATGTCCACTACTTGATGGGGAAGGTCTCCTCACAGACAAGGACATAGGCAAAGCAGTGACATTTAATGCCTTCTTCACCTCTGTCTTCAACACTGATGATGGGCTTTGGGACCCTGGGTGCCCTGAGCTAGAGGACCGTGACGGTGGGAATGATAAACTCCCAGGCAACCCTGAACGTGTGCAGGATTTGCTGCTCCACCTGGATCCATACAAGTCCATGGGTCCAGATGGGACTCATCCCAAGGTGATCAGAGAGTTGGCTGACGTCATTGCAGGACCTCTCTTAATTATTTTTCAATGGTGTTGGGCATCTGGAGAGGTCCCAGTAGACTGGAAGCTGGCAAATGTTGTGCCAATTTTCTAGAAGGACAAGAAAGAAGACCCTGACAATTGCAGGCCTGTCAGTCTCACGTCAGTACCTAGTAAAATTTTGGAGAAGATTACTCTGGGAGTTATTGAAGTGCACCTGGGGGGCAATATAGTCGTAGGTCCCAGCCAACATGGGTTCATGAGGGGTAGGTCCTGTTTAACAGATTTGATTTCCTTTTATGATAAGATCACCCATCTAATCGATCAAGGGAAGCCAGCTGATGTGATCTTTTTGGACTTCAGCAAAGCTTTCGACACAGTTTCCTATAGGATCCTACTGGACAAAGTGTCCGGCATACAGCTAAAAATAAAAAATCATATGATGGGTGAACAATTGGCTGATGGGTAGGGCTCAAAGGGTTGTGGTAAATGGGGCCACATCAGGCTGTCAGCCAGTCACCAGTGGAGTCCCCCAGGGCTCCATTTTAGGGCCAGTTCTTTTCAGTGTTTTCATAAACAATTTGGATGTAGGACTGGAAGGTGTTTTGAGTAAACTTGCTGATGACACTAATCTAGGAGGAGTTGTTGACTCTGCTGAGGGTGGAAAGGCCTTGCAGAGAGATCTGGACAGATTGGAGAGCAGGGCAATCACCAGTCACATGAAGTTTAACAAGAGCAAGTGCCGGGTCCTACACCTGGGAAGGGGCAACCCTGGCTATATGTACAGACTGGGGGGGGTGAGACACTGGAGAGCAGCCCCACAGAGAGGGATCTGGGGGTTGCGGCTGATAGCAAGCTGAATATGAGCCAGCAGTATGCCCTGGCAGCCGGGAGGGTCAACTGTATCCTGGGGTGCATCAAGCACGGCATTGCTAGTCGGTCAAAGGAAGTGATTGTTCTGCTCTACTCTGTGATGGTTTGGCCTCACCTCGAGTACTGTGTTCAGTTCTGGGCACCGCAGTACAAAAAGGACATGATACTATTTATTCGAGAGTGTCCAGAGAAGGACTACAAAAATGGTGGAGAGTGTAAATGGGAAGACATATGAGGAGCAGCTGAGGTCACTTGGAGGGGAGACCTCATCACTGTCGACAGCTTCCTCACAAGGGAGAGTGGAGGGACAGGCACCAATCTATTCTCTTTAGTGACCAGTGATAGAACCCAAGGGAATGGTGTCAAGCTGCGACAGGAGAGGGTCAGGCTCGATATCAGGAAAAGGTTCTTCATTGAGAGGGTGGTTGTACACTGGAACAGGCTCACCAGGGATGTAGTCATGGGACCAAGCCTGTTGGAGTTCAAGAAGCGTTTGGACTGTGCACTTAGTCATATGATCGTATGGTCATATAGTCATATGGAGCACTTAGTCATATAGTAATAGGGTAGACCTTTGTGGTGCCAGGAGTTAGACTTGATGATCCTTGTGGGTCTCTTCCAACTCAGGATATTCTGTGATTCTGTGAAATGTCTGGCATTTTTGTGAATGGTGACCAGGGAGTGCCTAGGCCCTTATATTTTTTGATGGCTGAAAACTAAATACACACACAGACACGGTCTCTCTCTATTCCCCCTCCCCTCATCGCCCCATTTTTGTTCCATTTTTGGGGTGTGCAAGAGGACCCTACTTTTTGTGATAGCTGAAAACTCAGTCCTCTCCCTCTCTCTTCTTCCCCTCCCCCCGTTTTTTCCATCTTTAGGAAGTGTCAGAGGATTTTTTGGTGATAGTCTCTGTGTGTGTAAACCTTTTCATTATTCCATTTCATTGAACTCCGTCACCTGCTTATCAGCTATGCTGTTTTGCCCTTTGTAAAACAATGCTTTCTGCCAATATTTCTAGAAGAGAAGTTGTTTGACAAATGAGGTAAATTGGTGATGTGACTGTTGGCAGGGTTTATTGTTTCTTCCTTCAGTCTTTTTGTCAACTTCTGTTCATTGGTCTTGCAATGGCTTTTCGTCCTTCATATGGAGCTCCAGGAGGGCCTTGTGTGACTTGGAAATATTTAAGATAGCTAGTAGCCAAGTTTGGTTCACTCTGATAGAGTAATGTGCATCCTTTCTAATTGAAGTTTAATGCCAACATCTGTTGTATACTACACACATGAACATGTTTTTTCTCTGTGGTTTCATAGTCTACTATTTATTTTAAAGATGGGCAAGGGTATAGCAGGGATACAAGTAATCTTTCTTATCACCATAAGGTAAAATTCCCCCTACTCCTTCTGCATCATCTTTGGTGGGTTGTTTTTCCTTCATTTCCTGTTGCTTTCTTTTCCTGTTTGAACCAAAGGTGGTTCACCTTTTTTACTAGAATGGATTTGCACTGATACTACCTCTTTGGTTATGCTGATGTTTCAAACAATTCTAAATGAATGATATTTCAAATATTTTTCATATAATCCTATAATCCCATTGTAATTCTCTATAACTTTTAATTGTTGGTTATTACCAGTATTTACTACCTCACTCTTAGTTTGTTTCCTGAGCATTTGTCCTCGAACAGTCTGTCCTTTTAGGATAGTCTGTTTGTTTTTGTGGTGCTATAGATGGTCCAAGAATATAATACTAGTTAATATGCACAATATTGTTACAAAACTTTTAAGAAGAGTATCATCTACTGTTTCAGGAGTAAATTATTGAAGTAAAATTTCCTACCTTTTTTGATTGCTTCTCTTCCAACTAGCTGAAAAGTTTATATAAAAGTTATATATATATATATATCTCCTTCTTGAATAGCATCCCTCAAAAGACAAGATTAAAGTGTGGTTGACCCAAACATCTTTGCCTCCTGTGATTATCAAGTGATTCATTGTTTTGAATCTGATTAATAATGAACTGCTTGCTGGATTCTCAGCCATGTGACCAGATTAACTATGAGTATTATGTAGGGTGTCTAAATAAAGAAGGTTCACTGTTCTGAATGAACCTTAGGAAAAAAAAAAAAAAAGGAATTTAAACATACTGCCATATTGACTAGGAAATGCCTTCTCTGGTTCGGTTAATGATTTGGCTGTGATTTAGCTGTGCTTGAGGATAGCTGCCAGCAGCCACTGATTACCATGTACATAAAAGGTGACTAGAACCTGCTGTTAGCAGTCCCAGAGAAGATGGGGCAGTCAATCATTAGGAATGAAAAAAAGTCCAAATTGCCTTTTGACTGGATATGATTAAGAAAACCTGAAAAGATTGGCAGATTTGAAACTGAATATCCCCAAATTGTTTGAGGTATAAAAAAAAAAAAAGAGTTCTTAAACCTATATTTTCCTCTCTGAATGAATGCTAAAGATATTGGGTTGTGCTTGCAAGGTGGATTATCAGCTATGAGGATCTGGCGTGGCATCTAGTTACTTCAGAACAAACAAAACCCTTGTCTTTATTTGCATTTAACAGATATAGGCATGTTTGCCTTTCATTTACGACCACCTATTTGATACGCTTTGAAATTTGCGTGTTGGAGTTAATTAATACTTTATTATTATTATTATTTATTATTATTATCATCATCATTATCATCATACTTTTATTAATTCTATTTTATGTTTCTGAGTTTGGCCTGTATTAATGCTAATTTCAGAGCAATTAGAAAACCAGGAATCATTTGAGGTGGGAGGTATGATCCTTATAGAAGGAACATGAGACCATTCCCACTGACCAGCATGCTAATGCAGATTATCCAGAGAGACATAAGTATATATACGATCAGTGTATTTCCAGGGTTCAGTGGTGGAACTGGTAATGCAGGGATCTGTGTGGAACAGATATCTTTAATCTCCTTCAGGATTTTTTTCCATATGTTAATTTAGGAAAGTTTGTTTTTTGACTTTCAGTTTGTTAGCAAAATTTGCTTTTGCAAATTTCTTAAATTTTTTAGCTCATAGTTGCAATGTGTACACTGATCCTGTTCTGTAGGATGACAAACTCAATTAGATCTTCAGTTTACTTTCCCTCTTCTTTCTCAGTTTCAGATATTTAAACACTATATACTGTTGGATATTCTTATTTGCTGGAATTCTGTTAGATGCATCTTCTTCACCTTAATAATTTTAAGTACATCATATATTTCACTGGAGTCTTGATAAGTGGCATCTAGTGTTTTAATTCTACTTTTCCTTCTTCCTTCAAAATTTCTTTTTAGGTAATTTCAAGCCAGAAAAGGCTATTCAAAACAGATTAATAATTTGGGGCTGTACTTGCTTGGATCACATTTTTCTCCCTTTTGTACGTGTGAGAAAATTTAAGGGTTAAGAGGGGAAGACATATGAGGAGTGGCTGAAGTCACTTGGATTGTTCAGCCTGGAGAAGACTGAGGGGAGACCTAATGGTTGCTTACAGTTTCCTCACAAGGGGGAGCAGAGGGGCAGACGCTGATCTATTCTCTCTGGTGGTCACCAGAGAGCAATAGGACCCGAGGGAACAGCTTGAAGCTGTGACAGGGGAGGATCAGACTGGATGTCAGGAACTGGTTCTTCACCAGGAGGGTGTCTGGGCACTGGAACAGGTTCCCCAGGGAAATGGTCACAGCACCAAGTCTGCTGGAGCTCAAGAAGTTCGATACTCTCAGTCACATGGTCTGGTTTCTTTGGGTGGTCCTTTGGGGACCCAGGAGCTGGACTTGATCCTTGTGGGTCCCTTCCCACTCAGGTATTCTATGATTCTATGATACTTTTTTCCTATCACAGAATAGTGCCTGGACTTAGTAGATTTATGTAAAACATGCAGTACTGACTGTTGCATCCTTCTGTTTTTCCAGTGTTCTGGCATGGAGAAGAGCAATGCATCCAGCTAGAATCTATTGTAGTCTCAACATTTTTCTTCTAGTTTCATTTGAGTAATTTCTTTCTACATACTTTGTCCTATTCTTTGTTTCCTTCAGTGTTGCAGTTCTTATAGAAAACTGAGTTGAAATATTCATTTAGTTTTGGGCTGTACAAAGAGTAAGAGAAACTAAAGTAAAGACATTTCTGTATATCTAATATGATATACTTCTCAGAGTAATTCTATTTGACCTAAGTTTCTCATTTCATCTCTATGCTCCTCAAACTCCAAAGGAAAAAAAAAAAAAAAAAACCACTTGTTTGCTTAATTAGTTCCTTTTTATTTTCCTAAAAGATCTTCACTTATTCATAAATCCTTCCTCACATCCTTCCTGAGGGGAACTCATCTGGAACACTTCCTACTTTTTCTCTTTTTTTTTTTCCCTTCTTCATGGAATTCAACACCTTTAACTTAAACAAATAAATTCAAAGTTTCAATATTTTTCTTTTTAGTGTTGAAAAAGTCATTCTTTTACCAGTCTCATTATCTTCTGGCTGCCATTTCCTGTTTGGCTCCAGCCTGCAGTCCCACTTCCTGTCATGAACACTGGACCATACAGCAGTGGCTGGACTTCAGCATTGTGGATCTGTTTAACTTTATAAAACACTTTGCTCTGCAGGTTTTCATTCCAATGTTAAATACCCTGGCCAAGTTCTGAGTTTGGCAGTCAGTGAACAAGGAGCTTGGCTGCAGCTCTGTGGTCTAGACCAGACCTCCTTGCCAGTAGAAATTTATTCATATCTCAAGAGTGGAGGTCCTCTTGAAAAGAAGCCAGAGATCTGTTCTTCCCTGAGGTGAGATAATGGTAGAATGGTAGCGGTATAAGAATTAACAATGATAGTTTTATTACCTAGGGGTCTCCCTGGCTGTCTTCCACTAAAACAAACAAACAAAACAAACAAACAACAAACAAACAATGAAGCTAAACTAGAAAGTGCTAAGACATATCTCCTTTTTCTCCTCATGTTTGGCATCAGAGCTTCAGAGAAATGAGTTGTAAAGCTGGAATAATGCTCTTTTCAACTTCAAGATCTCATCTTTCATCTTTTGCAGTTTCTTCTCCTAGAGGACACTGAGCTATCCTGTTACTCTGTAAAGGTCACAAGCTTCTCTGGTGTCTGTGGGGAAAAAGATAGTCCGACTAGAAAAATTAGGACAGATCGTGTCTTTTAGCTCTTTCTGTCTTGAGAACTATTAAAGCTGATTCTTTCTGTAACAGCATGCAACACCAGCCTCGGAACTGAATTCTAAAATAGCTCATTCATATTCTCAAGTAAAAGAAAAAAAACATATTGCTTTTGAATTTTCTCCATAAGGTTTTTGAGGAACAACCCCAAAAGAGATACAGAGAATTATAGTAGCAGGAAGACTCTCCTTTTACAAGGAACGGGAGGAAATATGAGCGAGGTGCTCAGTCTAAAACTTGATATTTTGATGTGAATCTTTAGCCATTTCTGAGTTGTGTTTTCAGAAAAAGTAAGTGTATGTCACTTCATTTAACAATGCCCTACATCACTGGACCTTTATTTGCATCACAGAGTTGCCATGAAAACCAGACCCCAGGCTTCTCTAATTTTCACTGTAGCTTTCTCTAACATTACTTTCATTAAAATTTCAGTCTATTCTTGGCGTATTTGTCTTGTGTCAATTCATTTATGTCTATAGTACACGTCTCCTTTTAAGAAATGATCTGAATGCCAAGAAAGCCTGATTTGAAAGCCTGATGCTCTAGTTTTGTAGGCCGTATACCTTACAGATGTACTGTAAGGGAGAAGTAGTATTTTTGTGAAACCCAGGAAAGATCCCTGAGGCTAAGCCACATCTCCAGTTGTTTGCTCAGGTGGTTTGATACTAGCTGTTATGCACTTTTTTTTTGAAATTACTCAGAAATGTTTTTCTCACTTAAAAGGAAAAATGAAATGTAGTTTTGTTGACTAATATGAAGTACGAAAGATAAAATTCTGCTCTTAATTATACCATTAGAAATCCTGAATGAATTCACTGAAGCTAGCCAGTTCTGTTAATTTTGAATATCTTCCAGATGTAAGAACCAACTCCTCATCATATTGCTTAGAAATTCTTCTGTCGTAACAGGCACTCACCCACCCTTGATAAAAGAAATACACATGTCTTTGAATGAACGCAAAAAACAATAGTCTTTCTGGTTTCTATGTTTCTGGTATAAGTCTGTTAAACTTTGTTTTTTAAGGAATACTTTTCCATCACAACTTACCAGAGAGACCAACGGTATTACTTTTGCCAAGAGAATGAAGTATGTTTTCCTTTCTTCCTTTCTGTTCCATCAGTTTCTGCTAACTCTTGAGTTTAATCCAATACCTCCCACAGTATTATTCAACCAAAATAATAATAATAATAAATCTGAAATGTTTTTCTTTTCTCAATTACTTTTGGTAGATGTCCATTTTGTCTCCCAATGGAGATATTCTACTGCAAGAAAAACATAAAACTGCAGATTTTCTTTTAAGAATACCACAGTTAAACATACTGACAGGGATTTTTGTTGTTGATTTTGTTGTTGTTGCTGTTTGTTGTCTGTTTACTTCTTGTTTGTTTTATGTAAAACTAAGCTTGCACAGTTCAACATCTATTATCCATGTGGTACCACTGTATTTTATAAATCCTCATTGGATATTAAGTTGAATAGGATCAACATCACAGAATAAGTTTGAAAGGGACTGTACTGGATGTAGCTGGGATGGAGTTAACTTTCCCTGCAGCAGCCCATACAGTGCTGTGCTCTGCACTTGTAGGTAGAACAGCATTGGTATCACACCAGTGTTCTGTCTACTGATGAGCAATACTGGCACAGCATCAGGACTCCCTTTAACCCCCCCCTCCCAGAGCCAGCAGGCTAGGGGTGGGCAAGAAGGGAGGAAGGAACATCACCAGGGCAGCTGACCTAAACCAACCAAAGGGATATTCCATACCATATGATGTCACACACAGCAATAAAAGGTGGAAAAAGGAAGAAGAGGGGAGGGGTGGGCTCTCATTGTGAAAACGTCTGTCCTCCCAAACAACCGCTACATGTTGAGGCCCTGCTTCAAGGATGTGGTCAAGCATCACTCGTTGGTAGGAAGTAGAGAGTAACTTCTTTCCTCTGCACTTCCACATGGCCTTTGCTTGTTTTTTTTTTCTGTTTTTGTTTTCCTTTTCCTCTTCCCCTTTTCCCTTTAGTTAAATTATTTAATTAATAATAATTTTCCCTTAATAATTATTTTTCCTTTAATTAAATTATCCTTATCTCAGCCCATGAGTTGTTTCTTTCCTTTTCTTCTTTCCTTCCTCTTCTGAGGAGGGGGAGTGAGAGAGTGGTGGAGTTCAGCTGCCTAGCAAGGTAAAACCACCACAGGGACTTCTAGTAATCACCTAGTCCCATCAGCTCCTTAAAGTAGCTTTACGCAAAAGAGAAATAAATTTACTTGGGACCTTGTTCAGGAGAGTTCTGCATATATCCAAAGATGGAAAATTCACAGCCTATCTTGACAGCCTGTGTCAGTGGTTTACCACCCTCATTGTGAACATTGTTGCTTATTCTCAGCTGGAATTTCTCTTGCTTCAGGTTGAGACTGTTGCCTTTTGTCCTTCTTCTGGGGACCTCTTATAAGACTTTGACTCCATCTACAACCTTCTATTTTAGATGATGACAGCAACTAGATCATAGAATCATTGAATGGCTTGGGTTGGAAGCGATCTCAAAGTTCCAACCAGTCTGCCGGGGCAGCGACATTTCCCACTAGATCCTGTTGCTCAAAGCCCCATCCAGCCTGGCCTTAAACATTTCCAGGACCAGGGCATCCACAGCTTAGAGAAGGCAACATATTAGAGAAGGGCAACATATTCCAGTGTCTCACCACACACATAGTAAAGAATTTCCTCCTTACATCTAATCTAAACCTGCCCTCTTTTAGTTTAATGTCATTAATCCCCTTATCTTAGATCCCCTTAGTTTTCACTTCTTGGATCTCAGTATCTCAAAACTTCCTTAGCCTCTCTTTGTATGTCATGTGCTTCAGCTTCCCATCCAATTTGTTTGCACTCCCTTAGACTTTTCTCATTTTTTTTTTTCAGATTTTTTTCTTGCATTTAGATGTACTACTCCTAATATAATCCAACAAGTGCTGAACAGAAGGTAATAATTTCAGGTATTAGATCTTCTTAGATGACTTTTCTGTGTGTTGCTGATGGCTTTTGGCATACAGGTTTGTAGCTCTGAAGTTCAGGATAGAATTCTGGTCATTTTAAACTGTCATTGCTCTACTAATTTCAAATCAGCTGGGATGATATACATGAGATGAAGATTTTCCTCCTAAAGTTGTAAAGCCACAATGTATTTTAGTATATCAGCAGGTGCTGAACATTGACACTATGATAGCTTCCACTGACATTGGTGTCAGAGAATTTATGATGTTCTGCCTATGCTGAGTGTTTCCTATGCAGGAACATACAGTTTGGGTTTACACTTACCTCCTCCAAGTTTGAAGGAAACTTATCTTCAGTTAAAAAGATTGTCCCTGAAGCTTTGTGTACTGCCATAAACATAACTGCATTCTTGTTCAGCTACACAAATACAGTTAAGATCTCTTTAAAAGTATTTCTTCTATACAAGTGTATCCATGACATAAGATTTGCAACACGAAAATGAGAATTTCTCTCTACACCTATTTCACAAGTAGAAGTAGGAATGTTACAGTTTTTCACATCACTTTAATCAGACACCCTTAACCTACTAGTATATTCTGAGGTAGCAGGAGTCAGGGACCAGAATCCTCTTTTCTTTCAAAGGCTAATCCTTTTCAATAATGTTCTCACAATGTTATATTATTAATATGTATTTTTAAAAGTCATATAGTGAGACGTTCATCTTTGTCATCAGTGTTACATAACTAAAATAGAATTCTTATAATTTCCATGCTTAATTCTTCATAACTTAGGCTCCTGGAGGATACATTTTATGTGCTTACTTCTTTAATCAGTGGAAACCTAAGATAAAAGAGATCATCTGACTTACCATTTAATAAAATTATCTTCAGTGGGCTAATGCGAGGAAATAGGAAGCTTTTCTGGAAGCCTTCCAACCTACAATAGCCTGGTCTAGCTTTGATTCTGTTAGAAATTTATTTTAATTTCAAACTGATAAAATTTTGAATCTAGAATCAGCATCTCAATCATGAAATAATTTGGAATTATTACTGAATATTGTGTAACTAGCATACAGTTAATTCTTCAGAAACAAGAGCTTCTCTACTCTAATGTACATGCACTCCAGTTCTGACTTCTAGGATTCTGACATTTCTGACAGCGCTGCTTGCAACCACATTTCAAGACACAAAACAGAATGAAGGTATGAATAGATATTTCAAATGACAGCATCTTCTTCCTTATTTGCTCTCCAAACAGGACTTTTTATTCTGAATTCACTACCATGTTATCATAATTAGCTTTATTTTTAAGCAATAAGATCTGATTTCTTGGAAACTTCTAATGTACTTTCTAGGCTTCACTAATGTAGTCGTTTACAATTACTCCCCCTCCCCCCCCCACCTTGTTTTTTCTTGTTCATTTAAAAATATTAAAATATTTGAAAGAAACACAAAAGTGATGAAATAGCATTAATACTAATAAATAATAACAAGTAATAGTTCAGTATTTATGAAAGTCATCTCTTGAGTCTAGAAATTAAAGTAATTGTGATATTGCTCCACGTGAGAACTCTGTATGGAGAATAGTGATTCTGATACTCTGTAGTAAGCCAGATGGATACTGAGATATCCAAGGAATAAGTAAGACCTCCGAAAATCTTCAGAAGGGGTGAATTTGACTCCTGAGAAAAAGACTTCCACTGGATTTTGGTTAAGAGAAAAAAGAGATTTTGGCTAGAGCCCCAAATAATTTTTTGTTGCTGTTATTTGTTTTGTTTCTTGTTTGTTTGTTGTTTTTCTTACTATTTATTTATTGTTGTTTGTCTGACTCACTGGTTTACACTTAAACTGATTAAAATGTACTTATCAAATACTTGTTGTTTTGTTTTCAAATCCAAGTTTAATTTCATTTGAAATTTGATATGTGTGGTGCAGAGTTCTTGGTATTTGTTTTAAAGAGGCATGGAAAAGCTTTTAGAAGTTGCTGTGCTCATAGAGTGTTTTCATTTATTTTTTATTTTTTATTTTTTTCTCCACTAAGGCCATGGAGAATGGAAAAAATCATCCACAAATTTTCAATTCTACTTCATTTTGCAGCAACTAGAAAACTGTTCTTAGAACAATACCATGTTTTCCCTGCCCTCCACTTGAGAAAGAAATGTTTGTTGCAATACCACAGGGAAACATAGGGAACAGATTTGTGACCTTAATCTGTAGGCATGAGTAACTTGTGGAGCAGCCTCAGAAGGACATGCTGAGAGAATCTTATCACAGAATAGCCTAAATCTCATGAGTTACAACACCAATCTGGAAGGTGGATCCCTTGAGTTCCAGAGCCTTAGCTCAAGTGCTTTTCCTCCTTGCCCCACTCATCCCAAACAAGAACAGCTGCGATGGAAGTCTGTAAACCTATGTCAAATATCAATTATTCAGCAATGCAACAGTCTCCTGAAATGTGAAAGGCCAGTTCAAATCCCTGTTGTAGGCTGAGATAGGTTTTGAGCTGTCTCTCATTTCCAGAAAAATGTCATTGCCTCTTGCTTAATAAGCCATCAAAGGTAATTGTCCAATAACCAAAATGGAACTGGTGCTTAAACCTTTTCCAAGCCTAATCTTCAAGACAGTGTATTCTTTTTATCTGCAGATGCAAGTTCAACCATTCTGACCTTTTTTTATTCATAATTATTCACCAGATTTCTCAAGAATTCAGAGCCAGTCCAATTTTTGGTGAATAAATCATTCACCAACTAGAATTCACCCAGGCACAATAGAAAGCATAGTTCAGAATTGATGCAGTTCAGAGCTATTACACAGACATTAAGAGAATTATTTTCTCCAATGTAAATTTAATGTTGTAACTTTACATTATGTCAATATCCGAAGGTGAAGGCCTTGCAAGAAGTAAATCTGTATTTTCCATCTATTCAAATCAGTTTATCTGTTTTAATAAAAATAATTAAACTATGCTGATAAATCATAAAAATGTTTAATGTTAATTATCACAATAAATGTTCTATGCAACGTATGGAGTTACCCCACATGTAATCATGTAATAAACGGGATAAAAATCTGTACTACAAAGCAACGCCTGCCCTCCCCCCCCCCCCCCCCCCAAAAAAAAGCCACATTCCCACATTACTTTAAATAAATAAATAAATAAATATACTGTGGAAGATTTTCAACATAGAGCTTTATAAGACGTTAAACTCTTGCTTCCAGTTTGTACACAGAGAATAACATACATAGGCAGGTTAGTATGCCTACATTTTAAATCTTTTTATTTTTATTTTTTTTTTAAATGAAGAAATGTAGTGCAAAGAGAACAAACCACTACAAATTTTGTCTTCATGTCACAGAGTTTATATTTGGCTGTAATCTGCTCAAAATATGTAAAGAAATAGTTCACTGTAGAAATGGAGGAAAAATAGTGGATATGTTCCTATTATCTGGTAATAATAATAACTTAAAATATTTCCATATCTTTCTTCCAGCTTATATTAAGAAATAGTAATTTTAAATCTCAGGATAGAAGTGAAAAGAGTCAAAGTAGAGTAATAGTATTGTTCTTCATGGAAATATCTTTAATAAGTCAGTCTTAAATACATAGAAAGAACTGGTGAAATTCAAGAATTTAAGAACAATACAGGAGAAAAACATGAAAGCAAGAGTGTCATCTTATATATCTTGATGTTCATTTTTCTATAAATTATGGTGTAGCGGGAAACTATAAGAATATGTACTTGTGGAACACTAATAGAGGAAAAAGGTGTATTAGATTATCGAAAAGTTTAAGATGATTTGCTAAGTGAGAACATGTCTCTCTTGTTAGTATGCAGTACCAAGGATAATTTAGTATGCTATAGAAACATATAATGTCTTGAGTTGGAAAGTTGAGTTGTCTAACTCCAACCCCCCAGCCGTAGACAGGGATGCCACCCACTAGATCAGGCTGGCCAAGGCCCCATCCAGCCTGGCCTTGAACACCTTCAGAGATGGGGCATCCACAGCTTCTCCTGGCAACGTGTTCCAGTGACTCACTACCCCTAGAGTGAAGAATTTCCTCCTAATCTCTAGTGTAAGTCTTTTAGTTTAAAACTATTCCTCCTTGTTCTATGATTATATATTATATAAGTAAAGAGTCCTTCTCCAATTTTTTATGAGACCCCTTTAAGTATTGAAAGGCCACAGTAAGGTTTCCCTGGAGCCTTCTCTTCTCCAGGCTGAACATCCCCAGCTCTCTCAGCCTTTCCTTATATTAGAGGTGTTCCAGCCCACTAATAATCTTTGTAGCCCTCCTCTGGACTTGCTGTAACATGTCCACATCTTTCTTGTGCTGGGGGCCCCACACCTGGATGCAGTACTCCAGGTGGGGCCTCACAAGGGCAGAGTAGAGGGGGACAATCACATCCCTCGACCTGCTGAGCACTCCTCTTTTGATGTGGCCTAGGATGCAGTTAACCTTCTGGGCTGCAAGCACACACTGTTGACTCATGTCAAACCTTTTGTTCACCAGAACCCCCAAGTCCTTCTCTGCAGGGCTGCTCTCAATGAGATCTTCTCCCAGTCTGTACTCATGTCTGGGATTGCACCAACCCAGGTGCAGCACCCTGCACTTGGACTTGTTGAACCTCATGCAGTTCACATGTGCCCACTCCTCCAGCCTATCCAGGTCCCTCTGAATGACATTTCTTCTTTCTTTGGTAACAACCACACCACCCAGCTTGGTGTTTTTTGCAAACTTGTTGAGAGTGCCCTCTATCCCATCATCTATGTCATTGATTAATATATTGAAAAGCATTGGTCCCAAGACAGAACCCTGAGGGGCACTGATTGTCATCGGTCTCCAGCTGGACATAGAACCATTGACGTCTACTCTCTGGATACAGCCATTGAGCTAATTCCCTATCCACTGGAGGGTCCACCCTTCAAATCCATATATTTTCAATTTAGAGATGACGATGTCATGTGGGATTGTGTCAAAAGCCTTACAGAAATCCGAGTGGATGACATCAGTCAGTCTTCCCTTGTCAACTGATGCAGTCACTCCACCATAGATGACCTCTAGATTGGTCAGGCATGATTTACCCTTGGTGAAGCCATGCTGGCTGTTCTGGATCACCTCCTTGTCCTGCATGTGCCTTAACATTTCCTCCAGGAGGATTTGTTCCATGATCTTGCCAGGCACAGAGGTGAGGCTTACTGCTCTGTAGTTCCCCAGGTCTTCCTTTCTAGCTTTTTTAAAAATGGAAGTGATGTTTCCCTTTCTCCAGTCACCAGGGACTCTACCTAACTGCCATGATTTTACTTGGTGCCTGCACTGGCCAATTCCCTCAGGACCCCAGGATGAACATCATCAGGCCTCATAGACTTGTAGTTGATAAGTTGCATCAGGAGGTCCCAAATATGTTCTTCGCTGACACTGGGAGGGATTCTGCTCCCCCAGCCCGTGCCTAGCAGTTCAGGGACATGATAGATATTGGAAGCCTGAGCACCAGTGAGGACCGAGGCAAAGAAGTTGTTAAGTACCTCTGCCTTCTCCTCATCCGTCATTACCTGTTCTCCACCTTCCTTTGTCACAGGCTCTACACTCTCCCTAGCCTTTCTTTTGTGGCCCAGGTACCTGTAGAACCCTTTCTTGTTATTCTTTGCATCCCTTGCCAATTTAGTTCTGTCAGTGCCTTGGCTTTCCTGATCCCATCCCTGCATATCCAGACAGCATTTCTGTACTCTTCCCAGGGCACATGGCCCCGTTTCCACTGTCTGTGCATTTCCTTCTTGTGCCTAAGTTTGACCAGCATGTCCTTGTTCAGCCACGCGGGTTTCCTACCTCCCCTGCTTGATTTATTGCATATGGGAATAGAGAGCTCTTGCGCTCCGAGGAAAATATCTTTAAAGAGTTGCCAGCTCTGATCAGATCCTCTGACCCTGAGGACCACGTCCCCTGGGATCTCATCTACTAATTCTCTGAACAGATGGAAGTCGGCTCTTCTGAATTTCAGGGTCCTGACTTTGTTCTTAGCCAGGCCCGTATCCCTCGAGATCACAAACTCAGCCAGTGCGTGGTCACTGCAAGCCAGGTTTCTTCCAGTCTTAACTTCTTTAATGAGCTCTTCCACATAGGTGAGTACCAGGTCCAGTAATGCTTCTCTGGCTGGTCTAATACCTGGACAGGAATTTGTCCTCGATTACCTGTGGTGAATGGAGTCAAATCTGGTTGGAGGCCGGTCACTAGTGGTGTCCCCCAGGGCTCGGTACTGGGGCCGGTCCTCTTTAATATCTTTATCGATGATCTGGATGAGGGCGTCCAGTGCACCCTCAGTAAGTTTACAGATGACACCAAGCTAAGTGCGTGTGTCGATCTGCTCGAGGGCAGGAAGGCTCTGCAGGAGGATCTGGATAGGCTGGAGCGATGGGCTGAGGCCAACTGTATGAAGTTCAACAAGGCCAAGTGCCGGGTCCTGCACCTGGGGCGCAACAACCCCAAGCAGAGCTACCGGCTGGGAGATGAGTGGCTGGAAAGCTGCCTGGCCGAGAGGGACCTGGGAGTATTGGTTGATAGTCGGCTGAATATGAGCCAGCAGTGTGCCCAGGTGGCCAAGAAGGCCAACAGCATCCTGGCTTGCATAAGAAGCAGTGTGGCCAGCAGGTCTAGGGAAGTGATTGTGCCCCTGTACTCGGCTCTGGTGAGGCCGCACCTCGAGTACTGTGTTCAGTTTTGGGCCCCTCGCTACAGGAAGGACATGGACGTGCTCGAGCGAGTCCAGAGAAGGGCGACCAAGCTGGTGAGGGGTCTGGAGAACAAGTCTTACGAGGAGCAGCTGAGGGAGCTGGGCTTGTTCAGCCTGGAGAAGAGGAGGCTCAGGGGCGACCTTATCGCTCTCTACAGTTACCTTAAAGGAGGCTGTAAAGAGGTGGGGGTTGGTCTATTCTCCTACGTGCCTGGTGACAGGACGAGGGGGAATGGGCGAAAGTTGCGACAGGGGAGTTTTAGGTTGGATGTTAGGAAGTACTTCTTTACCGAAAGGGTTATTAAGCATTGGAATGGGCTGCCCAGGGAGGTGGTGGAGTCACCATCCCTGGAGGTCTTTAAAAGACGTTTAGATGTAGAGCTTAGCGATATGGTTTAGTGGAGTACTTAGTGTTAGGTCGGAGGTTGGACTCGATGATCTTGAGGTCTCTTCCAACCTAGAAATCTGTGATACTGTGATACTGTGTGATACCTCCAGAAGTCTCCTGGATTGCTTACTTCCTGCCACATGGCTTTCCCAGCAAACATATGTGTGATTGAAATACATATCCCAGGAGGATGAGAGCCTGTGAGTGCTATGCTTCTTGTAGCTGGAGTAAGAAGGCCTCATCCACAGGCTCCTGTTGATTGGGAAGCCTGTAGTAGACCCCAACCACATGATGTCCTTTGTTGGTCCAGTCCTTAATTTTTACCCACATGGTCTCAACCTGCTCTTGGTTGTTTCTTAGAGCAAAGTCTACACAATCTGTCCAGTTATTAACATAGAGGGCAACACTCCCTCCCTTACTTCCCTGCCCTCTATTCCGATGTTCCAGCTGTGTGATTCTTCCCACCATGTTTCTGTGATAACAATTAGATCATAATTTTCTAATTGTGCTGTGGCTTCTGTATATAAAACCTATACAACAAAAGTCAAATTACATGCATCTCTAAAAATAAATGGAAGGTGTTCTCCTGCTTTGTCTTGCCACATTTGCTTCATCAGCTCAATAATTCAGGATTGTATTTGTTTATCATTTATATTGATTCAGAGCAAAAGTGTGGGAATATTGATATGCAATACAAAGAGCAAAGAATAAGACCTCTTGCAAAATTAATGAGAGATGTTGTAGTGTTCCAGAAAAAGGCCTGTCTACGCTGTATACTCTTTCAATGGTCACAGGATAAAACACAAAACAAAACAACAAAAACTAACAGCAAAAAGCTGGCAGCCAATTAATGAAAAAGAGCCACAAGCAGACACCTAGGTAAGAATGAGAAACATATGTTATATTTTCCCCTGCCACTCTTCCAATTATCTATGATAATTTTGAAAAAAATATCATGTTAAAAACCAAGCATTTGGTCAATACAGTTAATGTGCTGAAGAATAGACTTCTGAGAGATGTTTGAATTGGCTCAATGATATGATAAAACAAACAAACAAAAAGAAACAGAAAAGCACTTACAAAATCAATGCAACCTGTATTAAAGACATTAAAATTTGGCTAACCAATAGACCACAAAATGTAACCCATAAATGAGGACTCATCTTCCTGTTGGGGTCGCTTTCAGTTTAGACATACAGGGATCTGTCCTCACCCCATTGATCTTAAATGCCTTTGTAAATGAACCGGAATAAAATATGAAAGCATTGCTTGTAAAATCTGCAGATGGTACAAAAACTGGTGGAGAGAGAAGTGACGATGGTCGTAGGTCAGTAATACAGCAGGCTCATCTGAATCACATGGTGAAGTTGGCTCATTTGATCAGCATAAAGTTGAACACTGCCAAATACAAGGTCACACATATAGGAAGAAACAAATGAGATTATGCTTAATAAATGGCACGTAGTAAGTATTCTGCAGTGCATTGGTATTGGAAAGGCGTACCATAAATAATCAACTGAACATGAGATTTTTTTGTGCTGCTATAACCAACAAGGAAAGAATCTTCTTAGATGTATAGACAATTCCCACAGGGAATGTATCCATATTATGAAATCTCTGTTGTGCATTAACATGACAACTAGCAACTCTGATTCAGAAAGGAATGCTAAGGCATTGGAAAGAAATTGGGAAAAAGATGCAAAAAATACTCACATGGGAAAATATTTCTATTGAAAGAGAGCTAAGATGCTCAGTGTGCTACATTTATCTTAAAAAGCTTGAGAACAGCCTTCAAGTCATCCACAAGTGTCTACATACAAAAGTTTTCTTACTGTGACTAACCTTTTAATTTAACAGGAGAAACCATGAAATCATAATTATAGGATAAATAAGCTAGGAAAGTTTGTAACAATCAAAAGTTTAAATTCAATTATATTTTTTAAATTAGTATTTTTATTTCATTTCTAATTCAACAGTTGAAAAATGTGTTTAGAGATGTAGTAAATTTTTTATTACTTAAAATTCTGATATCAAATTATCATCTTTCTGGAATATTTTGTGATTAAGCACAAGTTACAGGGATTTTGAATAATTTAATGGAACGTCTGGGAGATTAGGTTATCATAATAATCCCTTCAGACTTTTAAATATTTGCGTCTGGATGCAGTTTTAACAAGCTTTTCTTCAAATTTGGAGCCAATGGCTCCATGGCTATGCTGCCCCTGGGATGCTGTGACTTCCCAATGCAGAGCTGAAACCTAGCTACGACAGAGCTAGGAAATGATTAGTAGATGGAAGGAATTCTTAGAAGAGCTGAGGCTCACTCATTCTTCCTCATTTTGTTGTATTTGCATTCAGAATCCAGTGGGGTAAAATTAAAATATTGGAGCTTTTTTGCTGTAAATAATTTTAAAAGAGTGGTCAGTTTATGTCTAATGATGTTCATATTTTATACCTATCATGCTAAAAGAGATATGTTCTGAATACCTTGCTGAGCTCCAGTGCATTGTTTTTCCAGAAGAGTTTGCTGTCACCTACATTAAAAATAGTTGAGGTTTGATAATGGCATCATGCAAAAATGAAGTGGTAGTGGTTTTTTTGTTGTTTATTTTTTTTCCTCTTCTGACTGGACTTTTTCCTTTTGCATGTGTGAGGAGTATATGAATAGGCACCTAATTTCCACCACATAAACCCTATTCTATAGGGTATTTATGTATGTGTCTTCATAGGTTGTCCAACGATGGCCATTAGGGCCTGAATCCAAATCTAAAAGATGTGAGAAACTTAAATGCAACCTAAGGAAATGCAGAAGTCCTTGTAAATTACCTACAGAGTCTTATCCAAACACTTGGATGCTTAAGCGACTGTAGGCACCTTTGTGTTTGGTAAAGATTTATCTCATTTTCAAACATGGTTCACCTACCATATTGCATAAACGGTCCCTATAGCCAGGATGAGAAACCTAGGATGTTTGTATATTACAGAATAGGTCTCTTCAGGGAAATGAATCTACCTGTGTTCTCAGACTTCATGGTTCCCTGAAAAACGGATTGCTTTCTAATCATTTTTTTTTCTAACTTCAACAGAAGATATGGAAATTGTCTTCCCTTAACATAGCCCACAGAATAATGTTAGGTATTTTCCCAGGATGCAAAAGATGTGGTTTGAATGGCTTCAAGCTGTAGGAGGTTTAAAGCCACATCTTTCACTTTCTGGAATTTCAAATACTACCACAGCTGTTGCCATTTTCTGAAGGCAAGAGTGGGACATTTCTCTTATGTTTCCATCCATTTCTCTTTTCATTCTCTTTCCAGAATTGATCTTATGGTTTTCTCTCTTTCTCTCTCCCTTCCTTCCTTTCGAACACAGGTCTTCTGCAAGCTCTCCAGAATAGGGCAACGAGAGATTTCAGGTACCAGAGTATTTTACTCTTCTCCATGGCTGATTTAGACATTTCAGTTGTTCTATGTATAGGTTTTATTAATGGACTGCATTCTGGGGACTTGTCTCTCCCTTTGTGTTGTATAAGATACAGAGAAGACTAACTTGGCTTTGCGAATATCACTCACTGAACTGAGCAATTAAAGGGGAAAATGGGAGGACACGTAGCTACAACAGTCATTCCGTGTGAATCTGGACCTTCATGTGGCAACACAATGAATCCAGCTTGGATAAGAAGGAAATTCTTCAATTATTTTTGGCAGGGCCAAAAGAAACTGAAGTGGACTTACAATTTATAGTTGTTTACTATATACTGAACATGTGAACAAATATCATTACTGAAAGATAATTACCAAACCACTCAGACTGTTTAAAAGTCATCCTAATACTAATAACTTGACTGTTAAATATGTAATTGTGAAGAAAGAGTATTGATGTAAATAAAATAGCACAATACAAATAACTAGAAGTGGTAGTCTGGAAATTAAAAAAATAAAATTATAGACAGCACACTCTATAAAACACAGTCAGTAAATTTGCTTTACCACTATAATTTTCAGGATAATGTAACAAACAGATGGAGGATTTAATATAATTTGGTTAGCTAATTTTAACAGGCTTGGCTGCAAGTGTTAACTTATTTTTATATTTGATTTCTACTGCATTTGCCCAGCTTACATGAATAAAAACTGGAATCTACACATAAGTACATCTGGTGAGATAATGTTGTCAGCAGAATATCATACAACCCTAATTAGAAGAATTTATCGTTCTGTCCCACAAAGAATTTTTGTACTTGATTTATATCTGTGCAGTTCACAGAAATTATTGTAAGCTATCATCTACATTACTAATGGCCTAGGATCAAAATTACTTGCACATGCACACACATCCCAGAGCACTACTATAGAAAATTATAAAAATATACTAATTAATTGAATTAGTTGTTGCTATTAGATGTGATTTTTAAGTATCTCTGGAAAAAGTGGGATTCCTTTTCAATGAGTACTAAAACTGCATCATTTTCATGTCATATAAAGAATGGTACACTATCAAAAATATGAGAGAAAAAAAAAGAGCACCATTAAATGGTTTATGACAGCACGTATTCTCCAGTTTCAGTTGAACTCTGTGTAATACGTATTATGTAGAAAGGTTTCACTTTATAATCACTAGTAACCAACTGGTACAAAACTGAGAACCTATTTAGTAATATCCACCAAAACTGAATATTAAATTGAGTTGCCCTATGATCATAATTGTTATTCATAGATTTTGAATAAGTCAATGAGTAAAATTTTCTGTAATAACTATTGCAAAAGCAAGCCACTCAGCTCGTTGACTTCACATGATGATTAGACTCATTATTACAATAAATACAAGAAACTTTCAGAGAATTTTGTCTTGAGAAACAGAGCTGTTGAGCCTAGAAGACAGTAGGTCATTACTCAGACTGTACTACTGCTAACCTGGACTTCTGTAAAGTATTTGACACTGACATCCTTGATGTGACATCCTTGTCTCTAAATTGGAGACATGGATATGGTGGATAGACCACTTGGTGGGTAAGGGATTGGCTGGATGGTCACAATCAAAGAGTTGTGGGCAATGGCTCCCCAGGGCAGTGGTCACAGCACCAAGCCTGCTGGGGGTTAAGAAGCATTTTGGACAACGCTCTCAGACACTTGGTCTGATTTTTGGGTGGTCCCCTGCAGACCCAGGAGTTGGACTCGATTATCCTTGTGGGTGTCTTCCAACTCGGGATATTCTATGAATCAAAGAGTTGCAGGCAATGGCGCTCTGCCCAGGTGATGAGTAGCATTCCACAGGGGTTGGTATTGGGACTGGTAGTGTTTAGAATCTTAGGCGGTGACAAGGACAGTGGGATTGACTGCACCCACGACAAGTTTGCTGACTATACCAACCTGTGTGGTGCAGTTGACACGCTAAAGGGAGGAGATGCCATCCAGAATGCCCTGGTTCGGGCTGGGATAGAGTTAATTTTCTACCTCGCAGCTGGTATGGTGCTGTGTTTTGGATTTAGGATGAGAACAGTGCTCATAACATGCCGATGTTTTAGTTGTTGTAGAGCAGTGTTTAGACTTAGTCCAAGAGTTTTCAGCTTCTCATGCTGTCTTGACATTGAGGTGGCTGGAGGTGCACAAGAACTTGGGAGTGGACATAACCAGGACAGCTGATCCAAACTGGTGAAAGAAATATTCTGTAACATATGACATCATGTTGAACAATAAATATGAGGTGCCTGGCCAGGGGTGAGTGCTGCTCAGGTTCTGGTGGGACATCGGTCAGAAGGTGGTGAGCAATTGCATTGTCCATCACTTGCTTTTTATATTATTTTATCATTATTATTATTGTTGTTGCTGCTGCTGCTGCTGCTACTATTATCATTATCCCTTCCTTTTCTGCCCTATTAAACTGTCTTTATCATAACCTATGAACTTCTACCTTTTTTTTTTTTTTTTCTCAATTCTGTCTGCCATCTGACTGAGTGGGTGTGGTGAGTGAGCAGCTGTGTGGTGCTTAGCTGCCTGCCAGATTAAATCACAACACAGAGGGACCTAGACAAGCTTGAGAGGTAGGCCTGCGCAAACATCATGAAGTTCAACAAAGACAGGTGCAAGGTCTTGAATGTGGGTTGGAGTGATCCCAAGTGCAAATACAGGCTGGGTGGAGAATGGATTAAGAGCAGCCCTGATGAGAAGGACTTAGGGGTGTTGGTTGATGAGAAGCTCAACATGAACTGGCAATGTGTGCTTGCAGCCCAGAATGCCAAACATATCCTCAACTGCATCAAAAGAAACATGGCCAGCAAGTCAAGGGAGATGATTTTCCCCCTACTCTGCTTTCATGAGACCCCACTTTGAGTACTGAGTTCAGGTTTGGGGCCCCCAACATAAGAAGCACAAGGACATATTAGAGCAAGTCCAGAGGAGGGCCACAAGAATGATCAGAGGGCTGGAGCACCTCTCCTCTAAAACAGGCTGAGAGAGTTGGGGTTGTTCAGCCTTGGGAAGAGAAGGCTCTTGGGAGGCCTTCCAGTCCCTAAAGCAGGCCTACAAGAAAGCTGGACAGGGATGCTTTACCAGGAAGAAGAGTGATAGGATAATGAAGGATAATAAAGGGTAATGAATTTAAATGAAAAGAAGATAGATATGGGTTAGATATTAAAAAGTTCTTTAGTCTGAGGGTAGTTAAGCACTGGAACAGATTGTCCAGAGAAGTTGTGGATGCCCCATCCCTGGAAGTATTTAAGGCCAGGATGGTTGGGACTTTGGGCAACGTGGTCTAGTGGAAGCTGTCTCTGCCCATGGCAGGGGTGTTGGAACTAGATGGTTTTTAAGATCCTTTCCAACCCAAACCATTCTGTTTCTATGATGATTCTGTACTATTTTATGGGGATATAACTATGACATGTTTTATTTCACTCATTACTGAAGGAATAGTAATCTGCTTCCTTTTACTATGAATGTTTAATATGCAGTTCAGGAAAGCTGGCATTACAGCTTGATCAGACTTGTGTAACTCAATCTCTTCATATTGTTAGAAATAAAATACGTAAGGTGGAGCTAGGCCTAGGTCTTAAAAGTGAAACAACATTGGGAAAAGTACTAGGAAGAACAGAAAGGGAAGGAACACATTTAATATGACAGATGAGAAAATAAACTGCACAACAGCTTGCTGAGCATCTATATGAAGAGTAACATTGCATTAGTCAATATTTCAGACCAGTCACTGAAGTGATCAAGAACAGATGAATTAACATTGCAAATAGCTCTGTGCAATGGAAAATGAGATTATGCTTTTTACAGGTTTTCCAGAAGAATGCAGAACGATTGAAACTCAGTTGTTTTTTTAATAAGAACTTTTGTTATTGTGAAAGTCTTGTGATTGTAGGGCAGGGCAGGACAGGGCAGAACAGAATAGAATAGAATCAGTTGGAAGGGACCTACAAATATCAAGTCCAACTGCTTTACCACTTCCGGGCTAACAAAAAGCTAAAGCATAGTATTAAGAAGATTAACCAAACACCTGACATGCATATGTCATCAACCATCTCAGTAGGAACTTTGTACCGATGTTTACCATGAGCCATCCTCACGGTAAAGAAATTTTTCCTAATACCTAATTTAAACCTCTCCCAGTGCAGTTTTGTGCGATTCCCATATCATAGGAAGTCCAGTCAGGCCCTTAGAAATATGCTTTAACTTTTGCTTAGCCCTGGAGTGATTGGGCAGTTGGACTCAGTGTTTTTTGTAGGCCCCTTCCAGTTGGGCTATTTTAAATCTAAACTTAAATCTAAAATTTGTCAGAGAAAATAAGGACAGAATTATGACTGTAAATATGCTTTGGTTAGGAAGAGGTTATTATAAAAATACAGCAAAGAAAGATACAAAATAGGTTTTAATAGGTTTAAAATATACTTGTACAGAACAGTAAAGTATACAGAAGAAAATGCTTGCTTAATTTTAGTACATTGCAGTCAGGGCTTTACCACCTAAGAGTCTTATATTTCATTGTGTAATTTACTGTAGTTTCCTCGTACATGAAGTCTTCATATTAATAGCAATGTCTAGACCACTACAACTTGTGTATGTTCCAGTGATATCTTCTACTCATTTCTAAATTAAGAATTAATCCTACCTGAAATAAAGTCTTATAAGCACCAGTGTAATGATGGGGAAATAAAAAAAAAATAAAATAGAAATAAATCTTTTTTTTTTTTATTGGAAAAGTCACTGTGTCAGTGAGTTCACATTCTGTCATGTGTGAGGAGGCTGAGCAGGATGCAAAGTATCTGGCAAATTGACCCTTCGGTTTCTAGTTTAACCACAGAAGTAATACTGCATGAGAAACACTGAACTCTTCATGAATCTCTTGTAATGGAGAAAGAGCAGAATGTGGGACTGTCATCTTCTGAAAATGGTATTGACTTTTCAGACAGGCTATCTAGTGAATGTTTTGTGTTAACAAGAGAATCCAGAATCACTCTCAATTAACTGTTCATTGAATAAGATGATGATATTGTACTGCAATATTTACCAAAGCCATGAGACATATTCTGCTCTTAGCTATACTAGTATAGCTCTGGACCATCAGAGTTATGCATTTCATAATTCCTGAATTGCTCTAGCTCTTAATGTTTTATTTCATCCTCCCCATTTACTGTTCTTCATAATTTTCAGGATATTCTTCTCCATTCATAAAAAGTGGATAGCACCCCAATGGTATGTATTTATCCCACAGCTGCCAAGGGCAAATAATTACTTTGTCAATCACCTTTGTAACTAGATCCACAGGTTAGGAATTTTTCTATTGTCTTCATAAAGATATCTTATCTCTTTCAAACATGGATGGAATGTCACCAAACATTAATTTGCTGCTCCTCCCTTTTTACATATGAAATGTAAAATGAATGAAATCCTAAATAAATAAATAAATAATGAATAAATAAATAAATAAATAAATAAAAGGAATGTCTGAGACATACCAAGCTTGCAGGGATTTTGCATATTCTGTATATTCTCTATTTTGTATATATCTCTAAAAAGAAAGGAAGACAGGGAACTGAAAGGGACAGTAAAAGAAAGGAGGGACAGTAAATATATTAAATATTTAGGATTACGTAAGGGTTGTATAAATATAAAGAAGAGCACAGAAATATTGTTACCAGTGAATAAAAGCATTTTGGTGGGGCATTTTTTAGAGGGGACATTGCAGTATCTATACTGTAAGCAGTATCTCCTTCTGTGCTACTGCTGCCAGATAGAAGTTAATGTTGCATAGATTGCCCTGAAATGCCTGCATAATTATTTCAAGGCAAGGTATTGGGAGGCAAGGTCTAATAGATACTACAACTGAACTCAGTCAGAGAGCAGCTAGATGCATTATTGATTATGCATGTGCTTCAGGGTCTTGTAGTTTGCACATCAGCTCTTGCACTAAGTAATAAGCCTAGAAAGGTCTTAGCATATCTGTTTAAACCATATAAACAGAAGTCATTTATTCCAGCAATTAAAGATAAATATGGTAATGAAGTAATCACAATGAAAGATATTTATTTAGTTCAGTACTTTAAGACTTCTATTAAACATTTCATTCTCAAGATGACCTATAGCTTTTACTCATTAGACAGTATCAGACAAATTTTTATTAGGAATTCATGTTTCATTTGTACATCAGTGCACAGTGGTTAATTTGAAAACAAAAAAAATATATATGGGAATAGAGTATATTATTAATAGCTTTTGATCTGGGAAAGCTGCCAGTCTAGTTGGTGTTAATGCAGCCAGTATATACAAGAAAGAGTCTATACCTCCATATAAACACTATTTATCTCACTTTTATTTTTTTTTTCTTTTGATTTACAGAAATTTTGACTAGCAAAATGCCAATAATTTAATAATTAAATCTTCACTTCACATTTATGTTAGCACATTTAGTCTTCTCCAAGAATTCTTCAGTCCACCAAGATATTCCAAGAATTTTTAATTTAAGAAGGCACTTGTATGAAGACTCTTCTCAGGCTGGGGAATTAATGATTTCTCTGTAAATGCACTTCCTGAAAATTACTCTGATGATGTTCTTCAAGTTGCTGTTTTCTCCACCTTATTAACACAGGCCATTATCATGTGATACAGCACACATAACCCTGAATTGACACCCATTTCCTGAACCTGAAAAGTGTTAAGTATCACTTGAGAACATTAGGAGTCCTGAGGGTCAGAGAATCTGAGGGTTTCCAATCAGGAAGAGCCTGAATTCAAGGAGTTTGCCGGAACAGAGAGCAGGTGGTAAAACTAAATCTAAAATAACAAACTAGCAAATCTGGTCACTCTAACCTTTAAACTGATGTGTGAAATATTCAGGTAACTGATGATGCTTAATGCTCAATATGGAGGTTTTCAAAGACAGGTGATCAAGATGTCCAGTGAAAGTAGCCTGACAAGTCAATTTAAGGACCATGATAGACACAACCTGGATAGTAAAAGGAAATAAATAAATAAATAAATAAATAAATAAATAAATAAAAATCAGAAAACCTCAACCCATTATTTGGTTATTCTGGAGGTTAGTATTTTATTATTTGTACCACAGATAAAGTCTGTAGTTCAACAGTCTCAAATAAATAAATAATTTTCTACACTGAAAATAGAAATGCCCTAAACAAGTTGATGATTTTATACTTGTTTTTCACCTTCTCGTATATGTCTCCCAGATGTATTCTTCATCTCATTCTTCCAACCCATTACAAAGGCTGTCCACAAAACCCCTTTTTACCTCTTTATTTGAAAATAAATAAATAAATACATAAATAAATAAACAAATAAAAGACAGAAGATGAGTAGCAGGATTCCAGGTAAATGTGCTGGTTTGTCGCTGGAAAGTGGTGTGCAAGAAGAGATTACAGATGTAGTTCAAGTCTTACCATAGTTGGGGAAAAAGAGGGGTGGATAGACGGTGAAGAACAGAATATAGACTTCTGTCAGAAATTGAAGCAATTAGATATTTGCATTCAGAGCATATTCAGAGCATATTTCCACAAAAGGAGCCAAAGATGTTAGGTCTGCTGTTTTGCTATGGATTAAGTTCTTATTCCCTTTTGTCAGGGATACAGAGAGCTCTAATGCTGGGTGGGTACATGGCAACAGGAAAAAGAATGCATTTGAACTGACACAGACAGTATGGTGAAAAACCTGTGTCATGACAGAAACAGTCTCCTATAGTGGTTGTTTCTGTCTCAGACAATTTTTTTGTTGGAACTTTCACAGCATATGAAATGAGGGTGTTTAAAGCTCTTGACCATAATCTTTCTATTGCCAAGGAATGAGGCTTTCTAGATTGGGTGTGAATTTGGTGGAACTGCTAAGTTGTTGAACCGTGTAAAGAGAAGATGCACGGTGGATAATCAAAAAAGCCTGATGCCAGAAGTCAGCCTAACTACTGAAAACTAGGAACAGTGATATCATGTCTGTTACCACAGACTATGTATGCTTTAAAAGCCTGTTACAAACATTAATTAAATCTGACTGTATCTGTTTCTGATAGTTTAATATTATGGTGCCATATGAAAAGGTTAGCTGGGACACAAAAAAGTGAAGGTCTTGATTTTCAAAAGTACAAAGATCTATAAGATATGGTTGCCTCTTACTGGGAATTTGACAAATGCCTAATGACTTTTAGTGCCATTTAGGCTCTAAGAAGTTTTTGAAAATCCCATTTGGTATCATAGATACTTAGATATTTTTGAAAATCTGGCTTCCTGTTACTTGCTTATTTATGTACCAAGTTAGAGGTAGTCACACTGGGGGAACTGTGTCTCAGAACAGCTGCATTGATAACATTCCCTAGCATGCCTAGAGATAAGTTTCACGGTTTCCAAGGCAGATATTGCCCTGAATCATGCTACAGAGAGTAGATCAATTAGGCTCAGGGCACCTACCTGTAGACTGGATCTACTTGATAATTTAGATCCTATTTTAATTTTCAGAAATGCTTTGAAAGTCTCAAAAACTGCCTTTCTTACATGTACGCTGGAATGACACTATCATTCATACAGTAGTCCTGACCTGAGTTTGGGTTTTGAATATGTGGATCTGTTGGGACTCCATGACTCACAAGCCACAGATCGGACAGCTGTCAAACAGCACTCCATTTTTGTTCCTCTACTATATCAAACCTGTCCTACTGCCCTTGAAAGAGAGTGCCATTATCATGTTCTCAAATCCATCAGATTTTTTCTGCCTGAGATCTCGTTAGGCTAAAATACATTTTGTGTAACACATCCCTTCTGCTCTGAAAAGCCTGTCAGGGAGACTCATCAGCTTTTTGACAGAAGTAGAAATGCAGGTAGATGGTTAGTACTGGAATATCATAGGTCATCTGGATGAGTTTAATACAGAATTCAGTGCTAGATCCACTGCTGGCAGACCTTCTCTACAGCCTAAAAGACATTTGCATCTGTGCAGACAGAGTAGAGTTGCTGTTCCATGAGGTAGAAATATCATCTATGTAGTGAAGACTTCCAGGATAGAGAGAGAAATTGATTTCTTAAGTCTTCTTTCCAGTTCCTCTAGTTTCTGCATCAGCAACAGAACAGAAAACCTTTGAGCACTGTTGAGTCAGTAATTAAAGAAGAGGGCAGACAGCCCTTGATTAACATTTTTAATAGAGCTTTTATACAGTTCTTGCTATCCAGCTGGAATCTGTTTGATATGCCCCAAAATCAGCTTGATAATGAGTTCATAACTATTTGTTGATAGGAGACTGGCTCATTCATGAACTGCTTGTCATCATTTCATAAGTGATGTATGAGCCACAGATTTAAATAAATTCAATATAAGAAATATTGAGAAGCCAATAAATCTGGTTTCTTCTTATGAATCTAGCCCAAGATCTCCTGCACTGTCATTCTGTTTTTTCACATTTTGCTAAGACCATCCTCTTAAAATTTACTGTATGTGCAAAGCACATTGAAAAATAAAAATATAAAAATGCTAGCAGTGCAAGCAAGATGGTAATCAGAGCATAAAACAGAGACACATGCATTCTTCTATATATTAATAAGTCATTGGTGGTGGGAGGGAAAGAAATGGAAAATAAAACAGACCTCAAATAATGCCAGAATGACAGAAGTGATGTAATGCTCAAATTATAGTCGTTTGAAGTAGGCTCTTGGTGAACTAAATACACAGCACATGGCAAAAAATGTGTGGCAACTGTTGTGGTAGAATTTGTCTTGATTAAGGCTCCATATAAAAAGATAAATCTTCCTAAGTAGGAATCAGAGTTCAATGAATTGAAGCCAAATATTCAGCGTGCCATTTGAGTTCAGGAAGTGAACTAAACATGAGTTTGCATAATGTATTAGAAACCACTGTATTACATTAGGAAAATGCACGTCTATATACTTTCTGAAAATAAGATGTAGCTATTGCTAAATTCATTGTTTAAATTAAAAAAAAAAAAATATCAAAATCCTGTTTATTCAGAATGTGGTTTCAGCATCATTAAAATATATTAAGATCTTTTTGTCACTTTTCCAGGCTTGGGTTGTGTTTCTGACATCATTTCTATCAACCTTATCCAGAATACACTAGCACTGTGGAAGCATGGCATAGAATTTTGTTTCCAAATTAGCTTTAGTGTGACTTGACTTACTCTTGCTGACCAAAAAAAGGGTGAACATCTGTTTTATTTACTGTTTACCATATAGATGGATTAAACCTACATGGGAAAAGGTTTTAACCAAAACTACCAAGCCCTTAGTTACAGAAACAGTAATTCCATAATGATTAATCTATATACCTTGAAAAGTAGGACCAAAGCTGGCACAGCCTCATACCTGCTGCAGACCTGCTTGAATCATAGAACAACAGATTTTAGTTTAAATTTTGAATTTCCATAAAATACAACTATTTTCTGTTACCTGGAGGAGTTATATCTAATAACTACATCAACATTTCTCAGTTGATAGTTATACACATAATTGGAAATCTGAGGCCAGTCACACATTTTGCAGTCAGTTGTGCAGGCAAATAGAACTGGATTTATCCTGTCACTGACTGTAGGTCTTGACAGTTCTTCCAGAGGTATAATTTTTTGCATTGATGTAACTGGGGGTCCTTTTCATTCAATGATTTTTCCTCTATCTGCTTTGTAGGTTAATCTATCAGATTATCTGTTTTTAATCTAAAAAATTCTGCATTTTAGTTTGCTAGTACTACCAGAACACTTTACTGAGATACACAAATTCTACCGTTCAACTCCAGCAAAATCAGTAAAAATTCAGAAGTTAATTCTGTTTCATATATATATACACGTAAATTAACACATAAATTTGTAATATAGGAAAAAAATATATGAACAAATAAATAGTGTTTTGTGGTCACATCTGTGCAAGCTTGTAAGTTTTATTCTCCAAAGTATTGTTTATGAAAGGAGGCCTCGATATTAGAGCATTTGTTAGAATGAACTCGTAGATGAAGATTTGAATCTTGACTAATTCAGAATGTTCACAGTGAAATTTATTATTATTATTATTATTATTATTAATTGAACCATTTGGGAATCCTACTCCTTTTTACTTGGGATTTGGCTAGAAGTTGGGCTTACCACTTACAGAGCTAGATATAACACGTCTGGAGAGAAGATGTGGTTGTGATCCAGAACAATCAAAAAAAGATGCATGGGTGAAAAGTCAACATGTATGGTGCCTGAAAACCTTTGATTCTTCATCTTGACCTGTGCACAAACCAGAATCAAGAGATTCTGTAAATGTTTCCTTTCTGCTGTGCCTGAAAAAATCCAGAGAAATTGAAATATCTAACAAAAATACAAACAAACAAACAAACAAACAACATACTAATTATTCATTCTGGGAACTTAAGTTACATGTGGTTCTCTTTTTTCAGGAAATATTCTTTAACATCAAAGTCATGATTCCTTAGGACTGAAATACATTTTAATGATGAAAGAAAAGAGTATGAAATTCAGCCAAAATTATTCTAGGTAGCTCAGGAATTAATACCTCAGTAAATTCTGCTAAAGTATTGTAATAGATTACTTTTTTCTTTGCATTCCCTGGGTAGGAATAACCCCAACATGGCATACAAGTTTACTAGTGTTTCTTGGGTTATTTGGAATGTGCATAGCGCCTGTGGTGCTCTCGTTATACGAGCCCTTCTCTAGAGCCCTTCCTCTTCTACCCCGCTCATGGCACTGTGGGTGCAGAGATCTCCAATCACACGCCCCCATTCCTCCTTGGTTGTGGTTCCAAGAGCTATGGTCCTCCAGAAGATGATGACTTCCTTGGCATATACCACTGGCTACAGCCAAGCTGGAGGAAGAGCACCCAAGGATTAATGCCCAGGGGTTTCATGCAATCAAAAGAAAAATTTGTTTTGTTTCCAAACCAGCAGCAGCAACAAAGATTAGAGCTAGTGCACAGTGACCATAGTGGCATGCTTAGTGCATATGTGTGACGACAACAATATGCCAATTCTTAATGAGAAGCAGGAATTTTTGGCTCAGGCCTTACTGTAAGATCTTAAAGATTTTACAGCCACTTTAAAAATGAGAGGACTTTGTGATGCTTTTCTTTGCCTATAGCTACAAAAGTACACACATATATCACATGTATATATGAAAGAGAGGAGAAATAATGCATGCATAACAAAACAGACAATGTGGTGATGACAACTTGTAGGGTACATCTCGAATTTATTTAATTTAATAGACAATAGCCTGCCGTAATGTTTTAAGCCAATGAAGTCTTCTCTGGCTCCCAAATGTTTGCTAAAATAACTTTTTTTCTTTGTTAATTTCCAATTCTTGGCTGCATTTTGTGCTAATTTCAAACATATGTCGTATACAAAATATGTTAATTTTGAAAGCCAAATCTGGCAGGAGATGATTGTAGAACTGGCATGGAGAGGTTTGGGACAAACAAACAGACAAGCTCAAAGCTGGCAGGATGCATTTACATTCCACCAATTGGTTTTTTTTTTGTTTGTTTGTTTTGTTTTGTTTTAAACTCTTCCAGCTATTTCCATGTATGCACAGGCAGGAATAATAAAGTAAAAGCAAATTTCAGTATAAAGAGAAAACACTAATTTAAGCATCTGCTGTATTTTAATTTACCTTATAGGAATTAAAAAACAAACAAACAAACAAAACACAGCAGAGATCAAATGGGTCAACTCACACCTTCTGGTCCCTAAATACTGTAGATGAAAGATATGCTAAATAAAATGTAGAACTGTTTATGATATGTATTTTACTCTTTACTGGAACAATAGCTAATGAACTGGCTATAAAAAAAGCAGTGGTTTGTTATGATTTTTGCAAAAATCCTACAGTTTGCTGTCAGCTGAAAACAGTTACACTTCATTATTTGCTGCTTTTCAAAAATGGCATCTTCTCAGACAAAAAGCATCCAAATCATTCCAAAAAACCTGAAATCCCTGTTTCCTCTATACCAATCTCTATACAGTTAGTTTAATTCCAAATGTATTGATTTTCACAGACTAGGTTTTCATTTTTGCTTCTTAAAGGTATTTTTACATGTGGTACTTGGTACTTATGTTTAATTCCTAAATTACTTGTGCATTTTTGTGTGTACTTATATTTATTGATCTTATTGTAGCAGAAGTTCTCGTTATTGTTTAATATACATAGGTTATTCACATAGGCTTAATATACATAGGCTTTTCACAAGGAAATTTGATAACGATAGTCTTGGTTCTTGCAGATAGGTCTCTAAATAAAACCACATATGGCTACATACCAAAGTAAAAAACTTTTTTGAGAAAATACAAAAAAAAAAGAAAAAAAAAAGCACTAAGGAGTACTATAAGAAGAGACAATAGAAAACTAAACATAAGAAGCCAACTTTAATTTTGTCCCCTTAGTTTAATGCGTTGCAGACTCAAATTGTGGGATAATTTATTCTTTATTCTATCTTTTCTATCTTTTCTAATTTTTAGTTTATTTCCTATATGATATGGTGTTTGTTTTTTTGGTTGGTTGGTTGGTTGGTTATTTGTTTTTTATTAGGTCCTGAATTGGAACATATACAAACTTCTTAAAATCTTCCACCATTAGATATTTCAAAAATCTTTAGTAGAAAGTATTGATGTCAACTATCACAAAATATATGACTGATGTTAAAGTATATAAAAATATATACTAAATTGTGTTTTTAGAGTCAAAAGATAATGAATCAAAATGATAAAGTCTAAATGAACTTTTTTACATTGCATAAATGTCATCTTCTTACAGTACACAGCTGAAAAGAGAGTGAAAACAAAATATTTTTCAAACTAAACAAAACTTTTCTCTGTCAAAATGTTTTGGCACCCCTGAAAATACATTTTCAGCCAGTTAAGAATTGAATTTTGCAAAACAATTTTCCATTTCTTATCTAAATAAATGTATGATTCCCTTAGATAACAGTGTTATGAATAACTTCTATAGGTGAGCAATCAAATGGTTTATTCATTGAAGTGACTGAGCTCCAACTGTCTCAAACTGATGTATTATTTCTCAAAATTCTGAAGAGTAAATCACTGCCAATCTGACTGAATGATGGGAAATATGAGGTACAAAAGAAAGAACTAATAGAGCAATTTTGAGGATTCTTTAATGGTTCGTCTTGCTGATGAAGAAAAGCAAGACCAGCCAACATTATGACTTTAAGACAGCCAACATACAGAAATGTCTGCAAAAATCCTGGTGGTAGATGGTAATCAGAATACAACTACTCATTTTGGAAATCTATTTAAAAAAAAAAAAAAAAAAAAAAAAAGCTTACAATAGGTACCATAGCACACTTACTTCTGGATCATATACTATTAAAAAAAATAAGGTGATAGTCCTGGACAATTAAACTAAGTTGTGGGGAAAGGGACACTTTAAGTAAGCTTTAAAACATAAAATGTGTGGGATATGAAAATAAGACTGAAAAGACATAAAATATGTTTAAGTGCAATTCTGTATCGTTTAAGAAATTATAGTGATAGAAGGTTCTCCCAACAGACTGTTTGAAATAGTTATTCAGACCAGAGGGGAATAAGAAATTTACAGACAGTTAAAAAAAAAAAAATCTTTCCACTCAAAGTTTTTTCTCAGGAGTATAGAACAGATTTCAGTGGTTTAGCACTGAATTTGTGCACTGTGGAAGTAACAGCAGAATTGTTTCTGTCTGGACAAATGTTTGTGTATAGATCAATGATCTTTCTATATTTACTGAAAATGAATTTCTAACATAGTCTTTGTAATCACTGGTGGGCAACAGAAAGAATCAGCAGAAAAAAGAATCGTGCCCTGCGCTCTGCTGAAATACTTTTACCATTCTTTTGCAGAGATCAGTGGAAGTTACATTCAATATAGGCAATATATACAGAGAGAGCTCAGTTATCCTTGGTTAATTGTATTTTTTTTTTTTCCCTGGGACACCACTTTTTGTTTCTGGGACACCTTCTTTACTCAAGCAAATTGGTCACTTGTTCCTCTATAATTTGCACTCAGAAGTAATTTGTAATTAAGTTGTATCTTCAGAAAGAGATCCTACTCATAATGAAAAAAATACATATTATTTTCTTTACTAGAAGGAAAACACATGAAACTTGAGAAAAGAAGCAGAACTTAGGCTGGCCTTGTTAGTTTGACACTTCATAGCAAGAGAAAAAATACAGAAGTTGCATTTATCACAGGTTCTTTTTTAAGCTAACAGGAATAATTGGTAATATTTACACACATATTTGGATAACACATCTTCTCAGAAAAGAAGTTCATAAAAATGTTGTTACACCAAAGAAAATGTTAAAGAAGAAATTAAGTTTACAACTGATTTTAAATAAGATCTTGACACCATGGACATCTATTTTAGAAGCTTAACTTTACTAATGGCATAATATAAATGCATAATATAGACAAGTAGCATATAATAACAATAATATTTATTAAAATTAATATATAATATATTATAAAATATAAAATATTACATATAATATATAATGAAATCATAATATTTATTATAATCAATAAAATTAAAATAGCATATAATACTAATAGCATAATATAAACACGAATGTTTAACCCTGTAAAACATCAAGGCTGTCTAAAAATTCTTATTACTAAGCTGTTTATTTTCATTTTTTTTGAAACATTCAAATTCTTTTTTTTTTTTTTTGAACATTCAAATGTTCATTTGCTTATATGTTTGTTGAAATTTAACCAGCTGGACTGAAATTTTGCACATTAAATATCTATTGCAGAGTGGTATCATTAGTTTTTTTCTCACAATTTCACGGAAAGAGGTCCAGACATTTCCAGTATTTCAGGAGATAGGAGAGGGATTCTCGTCTTCCCTTAAAAGAGTGGTTAACTTTCTCTTTGAGAAGCTTCAGAGCAGGTATTTGAGTGTAGGACTGCTCCATTAGCCATTGGAAAAGTTAGAAAAAAAATTTAGGACTGTAAAACAGCAAAGGTAAGGATTTCATATTCAGTTCTAACTTTGGGACAACATACCTGTGTGTTTAATTTTACAACCTTAACATTTTTATTTATTTTTTAACATAATTTTGTTGTGTATTTTTATTCAATATATGTAAAAGTGGTTGTTCAACCGTTGCATAAATAGGTAGAATGTAAAACTTAATTTTTAGGAAAAAGACTTTGAGGAAACAAATATCAAATGGTGCTCTGCTTATTTTGCAAGATATAAATTTGCAAGATATTACACCTTTGTCTTAGTCAGTGATCTTACAGTAACATTAAAAATCCAACTGTTAATTTCATAGTCATTTAGTGCTTCATGAAGAAAGCTAACCTTATTACTCTATGACCATTTTCACAAAATAAACAAACAAAACCCATTATATTAGCATTAGATTAAGACACCTTTTACCTACATGCTTCCATTGAAAATTTTTGCTTCTGTTTCAAAACACCAGTGAACTTAATATTGTAGGATTTGGTATGTTACAAATACATACTTTATAATGGATTAAGATATGTATATATACATCATACATATTAATTTGTGTATAATTTTGCATATGTAATACATTTTAATGTGTTAGAATCTACTTGCAAAGATTCTTTTACTACTTTTACCTCTGCTTTTATTTTTTTTCCACTTTTTTTTTAAAGTCTTTTTTTAAACCAAGGTTTGTGTGACTTTGATCTAGATATATTTATTGCTGTATGATATATGGGAAATTTTCTCAACATCGTACTTGAAGATTATGAAGATTATCATTTGTTTTTAATTCTTCTTTAATGAGAATTTATTTATTTTCTAAGAAATACATTTTGCTGTTTTAAATAAAATCAAAAATTATATCAACTCTTGCTTTAAATTTAATTTTCTCTCTTCTAATTTTCTATGTTTTTGTGTTCATAAGTAACGTATAAGAAACACCTACAGATGTTGCAATTATCAACTACACATTTTTTCTTTTTGCAAAGATTTTGCTTGTGCATGTTTTAGAGCAGAATGGTATTACCTTTACATATTCCCTGTCTAAAATACACATTTATTTGTCATCTTCCTTCAAAGGAATCAAGGATCACAAACTACTTTTACAGACTGAAGCATGGAGAGCAGAAGTGACTTGTCCATAAGAAAGCTAGATTAGATCTCAGGACCCCAGTTCACAGGCCTTCTATTTTAAGGTATATTGCCCAGTTCCTGCTAAAATACCATTTGTTCTGCAGGTTTTGTGAAGTGAGCACTGGTACTGTCAGACCAGCATTGGCACCAAGAAATGTATAATCTCTATTCTCCTTTGTCCTGGGAGGAAACCCCCTGAGATTTTTCAGTCATTTTCTGTACTATCTTATAGCATCAGGGATGAGTTTCTCCCTAAATATAATTTGTAACAATGTTCTCTAAATGAGTTGCTACTATCTATTGTCTTTCAAGGATGTTATTAGCTTTTATAGAACTAAAAAAACCTGCTTGAAGTCGCATATGCTTAAGTCTCTAGAGTAACAGATCCTTATTCATCCTTCTTATTATGTTACAGCAGCAATCATGTACAGAAAGATGTAAATTTTCTCCAAGACTGAAATCAAAACTGTCTTGTAAATACTTTCCTGCTCATTATTTATACTTTATACTTGCAAAATAAAATAAAACTCAAGAAAAGCAAACGACGACAGGATATTTTGAACAAGCCTTGCTTTCCAGGGTATGATTTTGGGAATGCAGAAATTAAAATAGCTTTTGATAAAAAGTCTAGTTTGACAGAAGTTTGCTATAATGTGAAATACTACAAGCTGAGTTTGAATGTGGCATGCCAGTAAATGTACAGAATATAGCTGCAAATAACAGAATTGGAGTTCATTCTATTCTGTTACTGTTTCTTAAATAAAATAAAAATCAGAAATTTAACGGACTGTGTTTTGCTTTTAGGTTTAAATCCACAGAAACTTTTCTGAAGTTGATAAGCTCATATAGTTGTATCTGAGGGAGGAATTTGATCACAGAACCTCTCCAGGTATTGAACTAGTTAAAAGTGTGTATTAGTGGCATAGGAGAAAATGTTAGTGTAAGCAGTGCAGCTGCCAGCTGATATTCATGTCACAGCTTTGATATTCAGAAAGTGCATAGAAGGTGAAGACTGTTATCAAATGTGCTGTAGAGGCTGTCATTAAATACAGGTATTCACATCTTGCACACCAGTTCCCACCTACCTGAAGTGAAAACTGTGTGTGTAATGGAGGGCTCATCACTGTCATGAGGTTCTCTTGAAATCTCCTGGCTGTGACAGGTCTGTGCTTTACAAGTGCTTAGCTTTGGCCTAAAAGCCAAGGTAAATGAAATCTAGATTATCAGTGAGAAGAAATCTAAATTATGAAAACAATGGGATAATGAAAGGCTATATTTTTTCCTTGATTTCTCCTGTGTTTTACATTATGTTACATATACCTGGGGTTTGGTGGTAAGTTTCAGCAGAGGAGCTCATGTGGTGTCCTTCCCAGATTCTCTCCACCCCTGTCATGGTCACTCATTAAAACATATCTGCTCAAATAAAAACAGTAAACAATAAAAAAAAAACAACTGTAATGTTTTAACATATTCTTCTTATTTTCCTGTTGGGTAGTAGGATTGCTGATAGATGAAAGCTTTGCTAAAGGATTTTGAGATTTAAAATTCTGGCATTCTTATGAAAATAAAATATTTAATATTTCCTAATTAAAGAAAAAACTTTCAATCTCCCCCTTGATTTTTTTCTTTTTAAACATGAACTTATTTCAAATTTGTAGAAATATTTTTATGTTGACTTCTTCTAGTTCATGTATTTTTGCATTAAAAAAAGGAAGTTATCATCTGAGAATGTCAAAACAAGATATTTCTCAGACAGCTAAATAATTTTTTCTTACATTTTATTTTGAGATTAAATTATGCTAACATGCCTGGTGTAATTGACTTCTGTGAAGTATTCTGTCATAAGATTCTGTACAAAATTTTTCTCTAAATTTTCTGTTGAGATAAAACATAAATAAAACATGTCTGTCCTACAGTATGCTTTTAAAACTTATTGTCCATATGAAAAGTATTACATGTTTGTTATGTATATATTCTGAACCAAATGTTTTTCAGCTTTTCATTCACCAAGTATTCTATGTGGATATTTCAGAAATGTTCCATTGTCACAATAAAAGAAGTTAAAATTTTCCACTTCCCATATGAATAGTGAGAATGAACACTTTCAGTAATCTGGATTCATCCTCTAGCTTCAAGGAGAAATAACAGCTGTTCCAGATGTTAGTCATTCCTAAAAAAGCAATAGATTGTGTTTAGTTTTTATTCAAAATGTGGAACTCCCTGCTAGTCATATTTACGCCCTGCTGCTAGAGTGGAGGCAGAATAAATGTTCCTTATCAAACAGGTAAAGGGAAAAGAAAAGCTTAAAAGCTTGAGAACAAAGAGGAAGCAGATTTCCATAAAACATGAGTGATTTTTACATCTGATTTTAGTTTAGGGTTGCCAGTTTTGAATCAGAAGCATTACCAGGTTGTTGAGCTCCAGAGAAGTATATATTTCTTAAGAGTCTAAGAGTCTACTAGGGATTCAAAAAGTCTCACTCTTTCTTCTGTTGAAGCTCCTGCAAGGAAAAGGATTAAAAAAAAAAATCGAGATAGGGTGCAAAAGTGTGCTCATTTTATGCTCTTGATTTCTGACACAGTCTCTGTACCTCCCTCAATGAACTTGAGATTTGTACGAGAACAGTGGTAACTGAATCTATGGCAAGTAGTTTATAACAGTTTTCAAGTTCTACTTTAAATGATGTCATATATTTCTCAGAATTGGGATAGTTAAAACACTGTAAAGGAAATAATCAAGGACATGATAGGTATCTCATTTTCCCCCTCCCTGACATCCTTCCTGCTTCATATGTTGGGATTTATTTCTCTTCCTTATCCTATTCATGCTCTGCAGTTTGGTAATGTTGGTCTCTCTCTCTCTCTCTCTCTCTTTCTTTCTTTCTTTCTTTCTCTCTCTCTCTCTTTTTCTCTGTTTCTTTCTCTTTTTTTCTCTCTTTCTTTCTCACTTTCTCTCTTTCTTTCTCTCTTTCTCTCTTTCCTTTTCTCTCTTTCTTTCTCTCTCTCCTCTCTCTCTTTCTTTCTTTCTTTCTCTCTCCCTTCCTTCCTTCCCTCCTTCCCTCCTTCCCTCCTTCCTTTCCTTCTTTCTTTCTATCTTGTTTTTACTGGCAACAGTTCTTTGAATTTAATAGCTTTGTGCTTACTAATAACCCTTTGGTAAAAAACTATGCCTTTTTACAGCAGTAATGATTATATTATTCTTTCATGTATCGTCAAGAGTTAATCCTTAGCCTTAAATAAACAAAGGAATAAATAGAAAAAACATTACTCTGGCTTTCTTGTCACACACTATTTATGTAATACATACATATTGATGTATTGTATATATGTTATAGATAATTATGTACAGTTATAGTATATAGTATTTTCTCTACATTATGTTATACACTGATAAGTTCATTTATATTTTTATATGGTCTGTCTAAATATACAGATAAATGTTACAATAATTTATGTTAATATATTAATACATGTATAAATTGATACATCAATAATAGCATTTTTTCATATTTCTATATTTATTTATTTTTCAAATTTCTATATTTATTTAGATTTTATTTTTTTTGCGATCCAGAATAACTAATGTAGAAGCTCTGAACAACCTTGAAGACAAAATTATGGGAAATACACTTGAATATGCAGGATCCTAGGAATTTCATTGTTTCTTTTTTCACGGATTTCATTTATATAACTCTGATGCTGAAAGGAGAAATAATGTTGTATAATATTTGTAAATACTGGTCTAGTGTATTAGGGCCACATATGACTTTGCAACTCCAAGAATGTTTGACCAATGCCATTAAAAGTTTCACACCTTCATCTCCTTCTCTGTGGCTATGACATCACTGAATGTCATTTTATGAAATGTTCTGCACAGTTAAGCTTTTATTTTGGGGTAGTGAAGACACAAACACATATTTGATTTTATTTGACAGAGATTTAAGACCAGAGGGATGCAGTATTATTGTTCCATGTATTGAGAACTGCTGTAAAGAAGTTAGCAGTGACACAAGATACCTACAGAGATCTTTAAAATAGGACTACTAAGGAAATGAAATCTACAAAAAAATGTCAACAATCTTAGAGTCTATTTAAAATTTCATCTTGTTTTTAAACTATTTTTGTGTGCATATATCATAGTGTTACTTGCTCAGTATTAGGGCCAGTTCTCTTTAATATCTTTAGCGATGATCTGGACGAAGGGATCGAGTGCACCCTCAGTAAGTTTGCAGACAACACCAAGTTAAGTGCACATGTTGATCTGCTCGAGGGTAGGAAGGCTCTGCAGGAGGATCTGGATAGGATGGACTGATGGGCTGAGGTCAAATGTATGAAGTATGAACAAGGCCAAGTGCCGGGTCCTGCACCTGGGGCACAGCAACCCCAAGCAGTGCTACAGGCTGGGAGATGAGTGGCTGGAAAAGTGCCTGGCAGAGAAGGACCTGGGAGTATTGGTTGATAGTCAGCTGAATATGAGCCAGCAGTGTGCTCAGGTAGTGAAGAAGGCCAACAGCATCCTGGCTTGCATAAGAAGCAGTGTGGCCAGCAGGGCTATGGCAGTGATTGTCCCCCTTTACTCAGCTCTGGTGAGGCCACACCTCGAGTATTGTGTTCAGTTCCGGGCTCCTCACCACAGGAAGGACATTGAGGTGCTTGAGCATGTCCAGAGAAGGCTATGAAGCTGGTGAGGGGTCTGGAGAACAAGTCTTATGAAGAGAGGTTGAGGGAGCTGGGGTTGTTTAGCCTGGAGAAGAGGAGGCTCAGGGGCGACCTTATCTGTAAGTATCTTAAAGGAGGCTGTAGTGAGGTGGGGGTTGGTCTATTCTCCCACGTGCCTGGTGACAGGATGAGGGGGAATAGGCTAAAGTTGTGCCAGGGGAGGTTTAGGTTGGATATTAGGAAAAACTTCTTTACTGAAAGGTTTGTTAGGCGTTGGAATGGCCTGCCCAGGGAAGTGGTTGTGTCACCATCCCTGGAGGTCTTTAAAAGACGTTTAGATGTAGAGCTTAGTGATATGGTTTAGTGGAGGACTAGTTAATGTTAGGTCAGAGGTTGGACTAGGTGATCTTGGAGGTCTTTTCCAACCAAAATGGTTCTGTGATTCTGTGAGACTTCAACCATGAATATTTGGATTGAAAGATCAAATGGGGTAAAATGTATATAAAGTCAAATACAACATTAAAGCAAGGAAAAGTTTTGTACAATAATTGAAGTTCATTGGCTATAAGGTTTTCAGTGCCTATGCCATACATTCCAGCAAACTACCTTGTCATATATGTCAATAATAAACGTATAAAAACTCCTACAAGGAAGAAATTATCAGAGACTTAGTGATAGACTGTTAATAATATTAATTTCAGTTTATAAGAAGTAAGAGAGAAAAAACTCTGTGATTGAAAGTCTACATCTTACACATGTCCTGTATTTAAGCATTTCAAGTGAACATATATCATGACTGAGGAAGAAACCCTGCAAAATATTGTGTTCTGATTGCAGTTCAGATCAGGTCATTTCTTACACAAGGAAAGATGAGATCAGATTAAATTTCAGTGGAATCACTCACCCCATCTAATCACTGGCTTTAACTTTCAAAAGATTCAAGAGTTGTCTAAAGCTAGCTTTGTCTACTCGTATGAAGACAGAACAGAAAGAGGAAGCAGAGAAAAGGGAATGAACATTGGGAACATAAACAAAGGGAATGAACATTGCCAATTATATAGGAAAAAAGGGATATGTTTTTTTTCTCATATAAATGTCTGCTGTGCAGAAGTGGAAATGGAGTGCAATTGGCATTACAAGGCAGAATGAAAAATCCACAGATCTGAGCAAATTTGTATTACAGCTTGATTTACAAAACTAGACAGACAAAAAGATTATGATTAGTTCATTATTCAGCAGTGAAGATAAATGGAGAGAAGCAGGGGCAAGACTAATACTTCAGATTATTTGAGAAAAAAAGTTGCTCAATTTGTGAGGCATCAAGCTTTTGGGGTGATGTGTATTCACTCGCTTTAGTGGCAGGTGACCTTCTAGGCCTTCTGAATGCTGGCTGGTGGATATTTTGTCATATGGACACATGCTTATAACCGTTTATTCTGTGTGTATCTGAGTGAGAATTCATATGGTCTGCTGAACATGCACTTCTTTTCACCACCTTCCACCATAAAATTATTGTTTAGAGACCATTATCCCAAGTAATCATTGTTTTGCTGTTTCAAATTTTAACTTAACTCTCTATCCAGAAAAAGAGAAAGCATTCATATTTTTCTATACACTGGAAAACAGATAACATTCCCTTCCCTGAATAAATTCCCTAAAGGTTAAAAATTGCTGTTCTGAAGGGAATAAAGAGGCCTAGGATACACAGTCTTTGTTGGAAATATACTAATTTTATGTCAAACGCCACAGAAATGACATTTAATATTCTTTCAAGGGAGGGTAGGAGCAATAGCAAGTCAGGAGTAGAAGACAGTACAATTGGACCAGTCTTCCTATTTCTGATTCCATAGAAATCTGTTGTAAGTGACTACCTGACTATAGCCAAATGATAAAATAAAGTACCTGCTATATACAGATATTATGTGAAATTGCTAAACTCTCTGGAGAATATACCTTTAACAGTCACTCTAATAATGTAGAGTTGGGAGGCCATATTTTCTTTCCTTCAGAGCTGTACATTATCTTTTTCTCATTCCCAGTAACAACATGATAGATTACAGAATCACAGAATCGTAGAGGTTGGAAGGGACCTTGAAAGATCATCGAGTCCAACCCCCCTGCCAAAGTAGGTTCCTTAGTGCAGGTTGCCCAGGTAGGCGTCCAGGAGGGCCTTAAATATCTCCAGAGAAGGAGACTCCACAATCTCCCTGGGCAGCCTGTTCCAGTGCTCCGTCACCTTCACTGTGAAGTTCTTTCTCATGTTGGTGTGGAACTTCCTGTGCTCTATCTCGTGGCCATTACCCCTTGTCCTGTCCCCACAAACCACTGAAAAGAGGTTGGCCAAATCCCTCTGTCTCCCACACCTCAGGTATTTATACACATTGATGAGATACCCTCTCAGTCTTCTTTTCTCCAGGCTGAACAGACAGGTCTCTCAGCCTTTCTTTGTAGGGAAGATGCTCCAGGCCCCATATCATCTTTGTGGCTCTCCGCTGGACTCTTTCCCGGAGATCCCCGTCTTTTTTGTACCGGGGAGCCCAGAACTGGACACAGTACTCCAGGTGAGGCCTGACCAGAGCAGAGCAGAGGGGGAGGATCACCTCCCTTGACCTGCTGGCCACGATCCTTTTAATGCACGCCAGGATCCCATTGGTCCTCTTGGCCACCAGGGCACACTGCTGGCTCATGGTCAACCTGTCGTCCACCAGGACCCTCAGCTCCTTCTCCTCAGAGCTCCTCTCCAGCAGGTCGTCCCCCAGCCTGTACTGATACATGCAGTTCTTTCCCAGGTGCAGGACTCCACACTTGCTCTTATTAAAACTCATTCGGTTTCTTCCTGCCCATCTCTCCAGCCAGTCCAAGTCTCACTGAATGGCAGCACAGCCTTCTGGTGTATCAGCCACTCCTCCCAGCTTTGTGTCATCAGCATACTTGCTGAGGGCAGACACTATTCCCTCATCAAAGTCATCAATGAAGATGTTGAACAAGACCGGACCAGCACCGACCCCTGGGGAACACCGCTAGTCACAGGTCTCCACCCAGACTCTGCGCCGCCAATCACTGCCCTCTGAGCTCGGCCAGTCAGCCAGTTCTCAACCCACCTTACTGTCCACTCATCTATCCCACACTTTCTCAGCTTTGCTATCAGGATGTCATGGGAGACAGTATCAAAAGCCTTGCTAAAGTCAAGGTAGATGACATCCACTGCTCGATTACACAGACAACATTTGGCAAAATTATTGTCAACAGAGAGTTGAATTCAGGCTTGGATTTCAGGCATCTAGAGAAAAATTCAAAGGATTTTGTTCACAATGTTGTCAAAGTATAACATCAGCGATAGTCACAATAAAGAGACTTAAGATTATCCTTAATTCACAGATAATTTACTTGGATACCACGTTTAAGATATTTGGTTATGTTGCAGATATCCTGTTCAGAATTTTTAAAAATGTTTAGAAAATCTGGTATTACAGGCTTGATACTTTTCAAGTCATGTAATTTGATCTCCCAGGTGCACTGATGTATCATTTCTATGAAACCCAGTTCTACACTATTATGAAGTTCAAAACAATCTTTTTTTTTTTTTTTTAAATAATTCTTCAAGATTTCCTTCAGAAAGGGATTTTTGTCATTGCTTTAAGATAATACAACTACAAAATTATACATGTTGCATGAATGCTCTCTGCATTTTATTTTTTTTTCTGAACAGTAAAAGTGAATCTGAGTAATTTGTGTGAACCGATTATACCAGGGTTTCAAACTCAAGGAGAGTGCAGTACGCATTGTGTGACATATTACAAACAAAAAATGGGAGGCCAGTATTTGTAGTTTTGGTCTTTGCTGAAACACACTACGGTGGATAGAACTGCAATGAACTGCAAAGTGATTAACTGGCAGTAGGAAGTAAGACATTTATTTAAATCTAGTACTGTACTCACAGTTGCCTTGCACTGGGACTTTGATGCATATGCCAGGGTTATAATAATAACACCCTTAAGGTCCATTTACTACAAGGCTGAGCAGTCAGAGTTCATGTTCGTTTTGCATCAAACTCAGTTTTTCTACTAGCAATGAGAGTATTGATGTTGCTGACACAGTGAATAGAGATTCCTCCTGATTGCTCACAGGGGCTTTCATCAGTTTTCTTTTAAAACAAAGAGTCTGTTCTAAAACTTGCAGTCTTTGGCTGTGGGTTGCATAAGTGTGAAACGTTGTATATGCAACAGGTGCTGTAAATGAATGTAAAGTGTAAGTGAACAGAATTCTAAGTGTATGATCGTGCAAAAAAAAAAAAAAAAGTGATAGTAAATTATTTAGCTGGAATAAAGAAATTAGACGAAACATTATACTGGGACAAAGAATGAGACTGACACTCATTTCCTGGGCAAACCGTACTAGATTGAATTGCCTTTGAAATCTCAGAAACTCAAGAAAGTAAACAAATAAATAAGAAAGACTTCTATCACTATGCCCTGCAGTGAATTCATAATTTCAGTGAGTTCAATAATGCGCTATTTTGTATTGTTTATCCTGAATTTCCAAACATCCCCTACTCAGGACACATAAAAAATAAATTTGGCTTAAATGTATTTAGTTTTATAAATAATTCATTGTAAGTATTTGTTTATTTTATTACTTATAACTTCTGACACTGGATTTTTGAGCTTCTTGCTGTAACTTAGAAGAGTACCAACTTTTAAGAATTGTAAGCCATAAAATATATATAGCAGATTTTTTAACATTTCTCTGTGAATATGGGATTTAAAATCATCACAGTTTGTTACAGCACTACTGATAAGACAAAGAACTGACACTGAGTTGATGATTTGTTGGTAGTGCTGCATACATAACGTACAGTCCTGGACTGTGAAGCTCAGTGAACAGAGCATTATAGCTGTAACAGTGCAGTAGCTCACCAAAGCTAATACAGCAATAGATTTATTGGAAAGCTACAAAATGTTTAGGGTCTTCCCAAATACACCTATGAACACATTCCTTGTGGCGGTTCCCCAGCCTCTAAATCTCTCTTACATGGGCCTGTCCCAACTCATGTCCCACTACAGAGGTAGAAAATGGCCTAATCACAGTGGCTGTTCTTAGGTAATATTGTTACATGACTAAAGCATTTAAACAGTACACCTTAAAATAAATATTTAAACAATCTTTATACGTTTGTTTATATTTCTACAAAGAACCATCACTCTCAAAATCTTTGTATAAACAAAATTCTGTTCATGGGAACATTCCCAAATAAAAAGGATAAAAGAGTCAAAGACTACATGAATATACAGCTAAAGATGAAATGCCTGTTTACTCAATATTCCTAAGGAATTACCCAAATGCTAGAAATGGATCTATGTGACATTTAAAATAAATGCCAGTTTTACAGTATTTAAACAGAGAAAAAGAGAGTGTAGATAAGAATAAACATTCTTTGTTGTGGTTTAGGAGGTGCTCACTCCACTTTGCTGTACTGTGAGTTTAGATAAAATGAGGACGTACTGTAAATTTTGTAAGAAAATCGTATCTTCAGATTTTCAGACCAGACAGGTTTGGATAAGCTTTAAATAAGCATTAAATTCCACCAAACACATGAATCTAAGCAAAATGCTGAATTGTCTGAGGTTTATGTATATAAGTACATATGAATATAGGTATATCAACTTGTTGGATTAATATGGATACAGAACTTCTAATATTTGCACTGATTTATCAACTTGTCAGGAAACAGCTAAATGGTATATCAGTACAAAAATACTAATCTGACTACACAGCATAGCTGTCTGTGGATAAAAGTTGTATTGAATCATAGGGAGTTCTCACACATGTTTACAATATCTAGGATCTGTTCTACAAATTGATTTTTTTCAATAACAAACTACAATAAGAAAAGAAATCCTGACAGATTTTCATGCTAATTTTTATTCTACAGACATTATAGAATTAAGGTATCACTGAATGCATATTGATGTGAGCTGAGCCAGCAAACTATTGTTTATTTTTATTTCCCAAGGTCTTCCATTTTTTAAACCATAACTTGATTTCATTACTTACATATTGTTGACTTAACTGCAGTTCAATTAAACTGCTTTCCTACACAGTGTACATGTCCAGACTGTTAACTACTCCATAATTTAGAGTACAAATACTATTAAAAACAAAACAAAACAAAACAAAACAAAAAGTATTTCTCAATTACCTTTACAGGATCATTTATGTTATAAAAACATATATATATATATTCCACATCAAAGCATAAAACTGAACAGTCCAAAACAGTGGCTGGCAAGTACTCTTTGGGGATCAACTGCTTTGATGCTTAATTCTTGCTTTACATTAAACTTATCTAATATAATAATAACTGAATGGCAAGAAGGGGTTTCTTTTCAGTTTGGATGAAGACTTCAAATGTACTTGAGTTTCTCTGCTTGGGAAATTTAGTGTGTAACCTATCAGAAGAAGGAAGGTATTGGTGTTCTAATACAAGCATGAAATTGTAATGTCCAACTATGTTGTTTAAATTTATACTGTGTTCTAAGAATCATAAATTAAGCTCTGAGTAAAGCTGAATGGATGTAGATTTCATTTTTTTTTTTCTGTACATCTTCTTCCTTTGGTGTCACAACAAATGAGGTCATTGTACCTGAGTGCCTGTTGAACTATGGTAGCTGTCTTCAGGGCTTCTGGTTCTAAAGAAACACACCCATCACAATGGTCCTGCACTAATCTTTTAGCCTCTAGCAAAGGAAAGGCAAAGAATATAAGAAAAAATGATGAAAAATACTGTATTTCAGATCTCCAGGAAAGAAGGTACCAAAATGAAAATTCAAGTGAAAAAAAGCTAGATTTTTGAAAGAATATTATTTGGCTGGAACTAGCATACCAAAAGAAAAATGGTGTTAAAGTGAGAATATAAATCAACAAACTTCATTTTAACTGTGGTAAATCATAGACTATATAATTAGTGGAAGACTTCATATCTTAATGATGTTACCATAATAATACGGTGATACTATCATATGTTATTACAAACAATATGCTAAGAGTGTAATTGACAAAGATAATTCTGGTACATCAGTGATAAAAGGAAGACTAAAGAAATTCTGGGCCCTCTCCAGAAGGAAACGGGAGACCTGGTCTCCTGGGATATGGAGAAGGCTGAGGTACTCAATGATTATTTTGCCTCGGTCTTCACTGTCAGGAGGTCTAGCCACATAGCCCGAGTCCCAGAAGGCAAAGGCATGGACTGGGAGAATGAAGAACTGCCCAATGTATGAGAAAATCAGGTTCAAGACCAGCTAAGGAACCTAAAGTTGCACAAGTCCATGGGACTGTCTGAGATGTATCCGTGGGTCATGAGGCAACTGGTAGATGAAGTTGCTAAGCCATTATCCATCATATTTGAGAAATCATGGCAGTTCAGTGACGTTCCCACTGACTGGAAGAGAGGAAGTATAACCTCCAGTTTTAAAAAAGTAAAAAAGGAAGACCCAGGGAACTACAGACCAGTCAGTCTCACTTCTGTGCCCAGCAAGGTCATGGAGCATATTCTCATGGAAACTATGCTAAAGCACATGGAAATGAAGGAGGTAATTGTTGAGAGCCATCGTGGTTTCACTAAGGACAAATCATGCCTGACAGATCTGGTGGCCTTCTATGATGGGTTTACAGCATTGGCAGGTAGGGGAAGAGCAATTGACATCATTTATCTGGATTGTGCAAAGCATTTGACACTGTCCCCCATGATATCCTTGTCTCTAAATTGGAGATACATAGATTTGATGGACCACTTGGTGTATAAAGAATTGGCTGGATGGTCACACTCAGAGAATTGTGGTCAATGGCTCAATGTCCATGTGGATACCAGTAATGAGTGGTGTTCCTCAGGTGGTCAGTATTGGCATAGAAACTGCTTAACATCCTTATTGGTGACGTGGACAGCAGGACTGAGTGCACCCTCAGCAAGTTTGCCAATGACACCAAGCTGTGTAGAGCAGTCAACACACTGGAGGGAAGGGATACCATCCAGAGGGACCTTGACAGGCTTGAGAAGTAGGTCTTTGAGAACCTCATAAATTTCAACAAGGTCAGGAGCAACCCTGGTGAGAAAGACCTGGAGGCGTTGGCAGATGGGAAGCTCAATGTGAGCCCAGAAAGACAACAATATCCTGGGCTGCATCAAATGAAACATGGCCAGCAAGTCTCTTATGAGAACCCACCTAGAACCCAGCTACTGCGTTCTGTAGCTGGGGTTGTTGGGCTTGGAGAAGAGAAGGCTCTATGGGAGACATATTTGATTTCTACTGCATTTGCCCAGCTTACATGAATAAAAACTGGAATCTACACATAAGTACATCTGGTGAGATAATGTTGTCAGCAGAATGTCATACAACCCTAATTAGAAGAATTTATCGTTCTGTCCCACAAAGAATTTTTGTACTTGATTTATATCTGTGCAGTTCACAGAAATTATTGTAAGCTATCATCTACATTACTAATGGCCTAGGATCAAAATTACTTGCACATGCACACACATCCCAGAGCACTACTATAGAAAATTATAAAAATATACTAATTAATTGAATTAGTTGTTGCTATTAGATGTGATTTTTAAGTATCTCTGGAAAAAGTGGGATTCCTTTTCAATGAGTACTAAAACTGCATCATTTTCATGTCATATAAAGAATGGTACACTATCAAAAATATGAGAGAAAAAAAAAAGAGCACCATTAAATGGTTTATGACAGCACGTATTCTCCAGTTTCAGTTGAACTCTGTGTAATACGTATTATGTAGAAAGGTTTCACTTTATAATCACTAGTAACCAACTGGTACAAAACTGAGAACCTATTTAGTAATATCCACCAAAACTGAATATTAAATTGAGTTGCCCTATGATCATAATTGTTATTCATAGATTTTGAATAAGTCAATGAGTAAAATTTTCTGAATACCCCATCCCTGGAAGTATTTAAGGCCAGGATGGTTGGGGCTTTGGGCAACGTGGTCTAGTGGAAGCTGTCTCTGCCCATGGCAGGGGTGTTGGAACTAGATGATCTTCCAGCCCAAACCCTGATTCTATGATTCTTTGATTCTCTTTCTGGGTAGTCCAATAAATGTTTTTCAGAGAATAATTCTTTTTTTCTCTAATGTCTTGAATACATTATCCATTTTTTAGGAAAAAAAAAAAAGAAAAAAGAGAAAACTTTTTAAAAATCATGTAAAAAATGAATTATAGAAACCAGAAATGAAATGTTTTTGTATACAAAGATATAAAAATTCAGATTTTCATGATTTAATGTTTTGCATCTTTTGATTAACTTTTATATACATTAATCATACAAAAAATGCGTATTTGCAATGTCTATTAAATATTAAAAACCCGAAGTGAAATATGTGTGAAATCTTCCCTTTAAGTTACGTGCTGCAGTTCTAGCTCTTAAGTTAATGAATGAGTCATTCTTACAAGTTTCTTCAGTGCAGTGAGAGTGCTTATGCAATGTTGATTTCATCTATGTTGACCCCTATTTGCAGAAAATTTTAAGATTTTATTAGTGAAGCTTCCTTTCTTGCTACTCACCCTTTTTAGAGATGTATACAGAGGTTACTTTTTAGCATATAAAGTTCAGAAAATAGTATTCCTATTACTCTCATACAACAGACACACTTCAGGGAAACATTTTCTTTTCTCCGTATATATAAAGGGAATACTGGATTAAGAAGCAAGAAATATCAGCACACATTTACAAATATACTAAATTGCTTCTTTTTGATTTGTAAACTATGCTAAAAGAATTTTGGATAGTGCAGGAATGCTTTTAAAGTACATCGTGCTCTGTGACTTATTGACTTAAACTGTTTAACTCTTAGATTACTGCAGCAGATCCTACACTAGTTGAGACCTTCAATCAGAATCATTACGATTTTTTTTTTTCACTGCAAGTTAAAGACCATCAAAAGGAATAATTCTGAGAAATGTTATACAGTCCATTTTATACACAGTATCTGATAATTATACTGAGGCTACCCATTCTGGATATATTAAGCTATTTTACTTTTCCTTCCTTATGTTTATAAGATCTAGTCTGGTTTTCTTGAACCTGCCTGCCTACAGAATATTAAGTGGATTTCAAGGTGGGATTAATTTATAGGTGTAGTATTCAAATCTACAGCAATTTTCATTAATTCTTTCTCTTTACTGTGAACCATAAGGGTGGTGAACTTAATCATATCCAGAGGCTGGATATGATCTGTGTCTGTATTTCCTTAGGCAAATTGCCACACTTTCATTTTTATTTTATTTATTTATTTATTTATTTATTTATTTATATTTATGTGTGGTTACTGGATATTAGTAGAACAAATGTTATTGACTATAAAATATCTTTGAAAAGCTAATCTGGACCTGATCAGGGAGAAGTCTCCACCCACAATCTCCTCAGTAGTACCAAACTACTACCAAATTAGTACCAAATATTAAATGAACAATTGAAAAGGGAATTCAATTAGTGGAGAAGGATCAAATTATGTCAGTCTTCCCTCCTTGGTTCACTGACCATAATAACGGCTTTACTCAGGACAAAAATATTGAAAACTGCTGCTTTAAAATAGACCCTGTCTCGATTTTGATGTCATTTTGAAGGAGATGTTTTGTGTATTGGTGGGATAGTTAAGGTATATGTGCTTAAGAGTCAGAGAAATGTTTTTAGGTCAGACCATGAGTATTCATTATGAACTTAAAAATTTTAAGCCATGGACAGATTTCAGTCTGCTTTAACCCATTCTCTAAAGTCTTACAACCTATTTCCAGGAGAAGCAGACATCTCTCAGAGGAATGATGGAGTCTGAGCCTCACCTGAACACTGTTTCTGATGAAGAAAGCAGGGCATACTTTGAAATAACTGCAAGCAACTTCACAGAGATTCTTCCTGTGCTTACATGGTTCTTCCTTACATGAATCTTTCTGTTTTGTTCTTAATAGAAATGCAGTCTGCCAGTTGGGTTCCTCAGAACAATTCTGGCAATAAATCATGGTTAGTGTGTGTTTTCCTTCACTTGTAGAACTAATTTGTGAGACAAATATAATGCAAGTAGGCAGCTACAGATAAAGTTTGTGTTTTGCTGTAGTAATTCTTTGAAAAATCAGTGAAATTATCTGTAAAGGACCACAGGCTGGCCTTCTTCCATATACTATTTTGATCTAGTGCAGGACAAGATAAATTTAAGAAAAGAAAAAAGAAGCTCAGGATTTTGTTATTTGCCTGGACATCTCAGCATGTCTTGCCCCAGTACTGTTCATATCAGTCTCTTCTACTTGCTTCTGATTACTGATTTGTATCTTCTCTTTTGTGAAAACATTAAGAGATATCCATAATACAACAAAAGAAAAAGCCATTAGCCTTGTAATTCCAAGAAAGACATGCGCACTCCCATTGATTATGTTTTTTTTTTTTTTTTATCTAGATATAAATGGAAGATATTAAGGTGGAGTTTTTACTCTCAGCTGTTCTGCTGTGTATCTCCTTCTGCATTAGAAAATATGTAGTGAAATAAATTAATACCTGATTTTTATCCAGAATATAAAACAGGCAGCCTTTCACATCCACATAAATATTCCATGGAAACATTGAAGAACCACCTGCATAATTCAGTGTTTGGTTGAGTTTTTACCATTTTTTTTTTTGTCTGTCTGCATGCTCTTTTACTATCCAATGATCCTGAGAGAGAGAAAAGAAAGATTTAAGCCATATTTACTTTTTTTTCTTTTTGAAAGATTGTAAAGATCAGTCAGATAATTAAGTGTCCAGAGTATAATCTACTGAATTCAATTAAAAACAAGATTAAAACTGTAAGAAGTGCAGTGACATTTTTAGTTGTATACCTTACATGTATTTAGGAATTTAAAATCTGAGATGCAATCTCTCTGCTGTGAGTTTCATTGTGTACAGAATAATTATCTTGAGGTGCACCAGGCCTTGGATATTTAGAAAAAATAATAGACAATTTGGTATCTCTCTGCTTGAACAATCAGGACCTAAAATTTAGCAGATTTATTCTAGTGGGTCTGTTAATGGTTTCAATTCTGTAAACCCACTGGGGAAAGTAGTCATACATTATTATTATTATTAATAATAATAATAATATTAATATTATTTTTTATTTTACCCTGACTTTGTGAAGAATATATTCTACCTCCTGAATGGACTTAGATCTCTAGGATTAACCCCAGTTACACTGTGATAGAGCAAAATGAAACAGAATTGTCATATTAAGAGACATGGAATTTGGGGGACTGCCAGGTAGTGTAAGGATACAGGTGAGCTCCAAGTTAGTGGCAGTGGTACCAGTCTGGCTAGAACTGAGCATCACTCACCACAGGCAAGCTGAGCCAGGGGAGGGGTCACCTCTGCTGTACTTAACACTGGGATTCAAAACATCCAACCAGCCGTTCCCTTGTTAGCTGCTTGGTGGGGACTACTTGCACACAAACAGTCCTTTGCAGCTGTGGAGTAATTCTGTTCAGCTCGACTGAGCTATGTCAGCTTAGATCACCTCTGATGTACGTGGGCTTAGAGCTGGCAGAGGGGTGGCTGCCACAGCTTGCCCGGTCTGAGCCGCCTGTTGTCTCAGTTATGAAAAATTTACTGAACATTTCTGTGTTTTTATCTGATTTTCTCTATCCAGATCTTTTCCTGTACTTGTCTTCTGAATTTTGAAAAGATATATTCAAAAGCAACTGCTTTGATATAGTACTGTGCAAAAATTGGGTAACTAATAATCTTATTTATTTATTTTCCATGTTGGTGAGTGCATTACATTTTGATTAATTCCAAAAAATGTGCAGGATAAATATAAAAGAGAAGATAAAACACTGAGAGGAGAGATACAGTGGAAACAGAAACTTAACAAGAAAATCTTTTTTTTTTTTTTTTAATTTTATTTTCTAATCTGGAAATGATACTTTTTAGTAAGAAAGAGATTCATATATGTTAAGTAGCACAAAGAAGATCTAGAGAAAAACAATAGAAGAAAACTTTTACTTTCTATGAATACAAAGCCTAAAACATTTTCAGTGAAATTAAAATGCAAGCTGTATTTATCCCAGTACAGTTTTATGTGATGGTCATATATTCTGTGGAACTCATTGCCACAGGAAGTTACTTATGCAAATAGTTATGCACAGAAATGTGCACTGGATTTAGATAAGCTTCAATAAAATTACAGGAATTATCATCTTCTTGCTTTAAATCAGAATCTGAGCACTTCATCTCTTGAGCATTTCTCTTGTGGTATGCACAAAACTTGTTATTTTTTATGTTCATTCCTCTTCTCCTCAGATAGTTATAATTACTTTCAGACCGTCAGATCACATGAACAACTGTTGGTTTTGTTGTCATTTTGTTTTGCTTTTTTTGTTTGTTTTTGTTCTGCATTTGCTTTTGTGTTCATTTTGTTTTTATTTTAGGTTGTTGGTAGACCTATTGTGCCTCAATTATTAAAATAACAAAGCCAGAGACAGCTAATGCTGTAAGGCAATAACAGTCAATAAAATAATTGATTAAATTATTTAATAAACTTGTGTGCAAGATGGAACTCTAGATGGAGCAGTTCCCTTTTTCTGAACTTACTTTGCTGTGCTGTTAATGATTTTACTAAGATAGTTACAAAAGTAAATTGTCCCATAGTTACTATAATAAGTTTGTAGAAACTTTCAAACTAAATCTATTTCCTTAATAAAAAGTTTGTGTATTAGTATGAGAATAAAACCTGTAGCTATTGCTCACCATCACAAATCTATTATTTGAATATTGAAGGTATTTATGAAATAACAACATTAGATAGTGCCCACCCCCCCCCAAAAAAAAAAAAAAAAAGAAAAAAAAAAGAAAAACACTCTAATGGTAAAATAACATTTAGAAAAGAGAAATATGGAAAAGGACTGGTTGAATACCAGAATTATGGGAACTAAGTCACTGTGTTATTTTCTGGTGGTGTGTTACCTTAATTTAAAATGCCTCAAAACCCTGTTTGTAGTGTTGTGTAGACAGAAGCTACATATGGTCAACTTCCTGTTCCTGCTCGAGGGAAAAAAGTTGAAGGCTGCTAGTGGGCAGTCATTCTCATTCATATCATAAAGTATTTTTAAACATTCACAATCAAGAAAAAATATATAAATAAATAAATAAAAAGCGAGAGTCCTTTTTACATTGTTTTTATGGCCACTTATCTCAAAGCATTTTACTTGGTCTTCTGGAGCCACTGTGAGAAGCATGCTCAGGTGCTTGACATTGTGAATAATACCATCATTCCAACACTTGCACTAATATATAATTTTTTAAGACAAGACAACTCCCTAAGCATATTCTGGAGAAGCAGTCCCACTCACTTAGTTTTCCTTCCCCTGTCAATATTTTCAACAGTCTAATGACTGCAAAATTACAGATGCAAGATACAAAAACAAAAACAAACAAACAAAAGAGTAGCTTCCTTTGGTCTGCTTGCCTGTCTGTTCATAGAATCATAGAATGGCTTGGGTTGGAAAGAACCTTCAAGATCATCAAGTTCCATTCCCTCTGCCATGGGCAGGGACACCTCCAACTAGAGCAGGTTGCTCAGGGCCACATCCAGCCTAATCTTAAACTCTTCTGGGGATGGGACATCCACAACTTCTCAGGGCAATCTGTTCCAGTGCCACACCACCCTTTGAGTGAAGAATTTCCTTCTAATCCTGTCATTATCTGATTGAGCAAAAAGTCTCTCTCCATCTTTATAAGCTCCCTTTAAGTACTGAGAAGCCACAATTATGTCACCCCAAAGACTTCTCTTCTTTATGCAGAATGGATCCAGCTCTCTCAGCCTTTCTTCAAAGGAGAGGTACTCCAGCCCCTTGATCATCTTTGTGGCCTTCTTCTGGACTTGTTCTAACAGACCCACAACCTTCCTGTACTGGGGGCCCTTGTCCTGGACACAGTACTCCAAGGGGGACCTCACAAGGGAAGAGTAGAAGGGGACAATCACCTCACTCAACCTGCTGACCACATTTCCGTTGATTCAGCCTAGGATGCTGTTGGCCTTCTGGGCTGCAAGGATGTACTGCTGGCTCATACCAAGCCTTTTGTCCAGCAGAAACCCCAAGTCCTTCTCCTCAGGGCTGCTCTCAATGAGTTCTTCTCCCTGTCTGTAATTCTGTCTTTTTGCCCAGGCCCAGGTGCAGCAACTTGCATTTAGACTTAATGAATCTCATTAGGTTAATGTGGGCCCAGTTCTCCAGCTTAGCGCAGGTCAATGAATCTCATTAGGTTAATGTGGGCACACATCTCAAGCTCATCCAGGTCCCTTTGGATGCCATCCCTTCCTTCTGTTGTATCAACTGCACCGCTCAGCCTGGTGTCATCTGCAAACTTGCGGAGGGTGCACTCAATCCCACTGGCTATGTCATTGACATGGGTATTAAACAGTACCTGTCCCAGAACAGACCCCTGAGGGACAGCACTCGTCACAGGCATCCACCTGGACATAGAGCCATTGACCACAACCCTCTGGGTGTGTCCTTCAAGCCCACTCTTTATCTGCTGAATGGTCTACCTATCAAATCCACTTCTCTCCAATTTGGAGGCCAGGATGTCATGTGGGACCATGTCAAAAGCCTTAGAGAAGTCCAGGTAGATAACATTGGTTGGTCTTCCCTTGCCTACTGATGCAGTCACTCCATCATAGAAGGCCACCAGATTAGTCAGGCATGATTTGCCCTTGATGAAGCCATGCTGGCTGTCTCAGATCATCTCTTTGTCCTGCATGTGCATGTTCTCAGCGCAAAGGAGAAGCAAAAGGGTGGATTCCAATTACATTCCTTTTCCTAATTAAAGTCCCCTCCCAGAAAATTAAATGTGAAAGAAATGGTCTTTCATACCTGATGTCCTGAAACCAGAGTGGATGCTTGAAGCCATGTTATGCACATTATCTTAATTCTCCTTCTCTTTGGAATGATACCTCAAGGAAAACAGGCCTTGGAGTCCTGCCTCTTGTTAGCAGTCTTTCCCTATTTTGAAACTAGCACCAAGCTACCCAAGCAAAATAATATCAAATGTGTACTAAGACTAGAGGATGGAAAGGTAAAAGTGTTAGTTCTTTAGTATATATATTTCTTTACATATGTAGAATAATAAACACTACAAAAATGAATAGTTTTACACCAATATGTAAATACATATAATCAACAACACTTTCATTTTCTTCTCTGACCTTAACTCTACACATAGTTTGTATCATGGTCTATGTTCAGTTTCTGGAGAGTGGAAAGAGATGACTAAATTACATGGTTTTATTCATGCTTTTTTTTTTTTTTTAATCTATTTTAACAGTCTGTGATTTTCTCTGCTCTCCCTGAATCTTTGTCATATACTACTAAAAAAGTTTTAAACTGTTAAAATAAGTCTGGAAACAACTTCAAAACTCACTTATTCTCTTAGAATTGATTTTAACATTTCTCATCAAACGCTGTAAATGGATATCTAATGTAGCATTGACTTTCTTCAACAATATTTCTTCCCAACCTCTCATAACAAATTGCCTTACTTCATAACTTTTCTGAAGCATAATTTCCTAATATTTAATATATCTCTTCTGATATGCATTTTGCCTGCTGTGTTTCCTTCATATTTTGGTTTCTCCCTTCCCTCTACCCCACTACATCCTGTTAATCAAATTATACTCTCTATAGTATACGTTCTTCGGAATTTGTTTGCAAAAAAATACTTTAAAAATAACTTTTTAAGAGGATAGAAAGTTTTTTTCATGCATTAATTGAGAAGGTACCCTAGGGTACAGATTAATGACCTATGAATATCCTTCTTCGATGGTTTAAGCCAACTGCCTGTCATTCCATCCTGCCTGACAGCATACTTCTGACATATATTCATAGGTTGCTAACAAATGCCTCTCCATGATTTTTCTGCTAAACTGTAATCCAGTACCTGTTCAGGGAAAACTAAAGATTGCTGGGCTTCTGGCAAAACAAACAAACAAACAAACAAAAACAAACAAACAAACAACACACACACACATACACCAAAAAAAAAAATTCTTTGGATATATAAAGTGTTGAGCCACATTGCTAAAAGGGATGTTTTGACAGAAGACAATGGGATTCTTATGTTTGCCAGCGGTCAGAAGTCTAAATCTACTGAAATATTTGCTACCTCTTTCCTGATCTACATTTGTCACATTGAAGTTGAATAAATGATGTGACCTGATTTTATGTTTTCAGCACATTAATAATTCCACATTCATCTGCAAGATAAAATGAAGTGGGACACGCATTTTCTAACTGAGAATTTATAAATCAATATTCATTCTACAAAAGGACTTATGTTAACAAATGAATATGGGAGGGTGGCAGAAAGGAAAATTATGCCTGGAAGAGCTTACAAATCACAAATGAAAGCAATTACTTAATTTCTGTTGAATAAGTAACAAGACAAGCACCACTCTATACCAATTTAGATGTGATCAGAAAAGCACAAAAAAAAATAAGAAGGATGCCTGAAGTTTAATGAAATGTTATGAAATACTGGAACATTAACTCCAAAATAAATAAATAGTGTATTTTTTTTCTCAAAACACAGTACCTAACATCAAGCCAGTCACAATACACAGGGTAATAATATAGCAAGTTTCTTTGAAAGACACAGTTTTGCCATTGACTTCAATAGCAGTGAGAGGTATCTCTATGCTGAATTTAAGTATACTGCAAAACTGTAGAGTTAAATCCAAAGTTGAAAGGAACTTTGTAACTCTGCTAAATATATTAAATCCGTTGAGTATCTAACCTGAGAATTGAGTGAAAATGTTGGTTCACAGACAAAAATATTTCTTGCACTGTTCAAACAGAAAGAGCAGTCCATGCTGAAGCCCTGAATCTCCATTAATTGTCAGATTGGTTATGGACTGAAGATTCTGAACTTCCACAGACTGAATCCTTCAAAACTCTCTACTGCTATAAACTACTGTTTATACTACTGCTATAAAGCAGTATCTGTTCTGAAGATTATTCATCTGTTTTCTGTGCTCACATTGACCCTCATTTGTATATGTGGACTAATATGCCTTTTCTTAATTCTGTGAAGTTTTTAAGTAAATATATATATATATATGTATATATATATATATATAAAGGAAGAAAAAGGAATGCCTCATCATAGGATCTCAGAGATCAAAATCAGAAGATGTTTTCAGAACATGTCTAAATCAAGTTTGATAAAGTATTGTTTTAAGCTTGAGAATATTCTCATTCTTTCTACTGAAAATATATCCCATTTTCTAGTGAAGGTCCCAATTTCACAGAAAGTCTTTGAGATTTCAAATAATTTATTGAAGGATAATCTAGTATCCAGTATTTTATTTCAGGGCTCATAGAATCCACTAAATAATCACTTCAAGTAACACATTGTAGTGCTCCTTAAAATTGAGGTTTTCCTCTTAAAAAGAGACCTATTTTCATTGCAGTGCTGTTTCTGTGCATCTTTACATCTCACAGCATCAAGCGTGTATAGGATTTCTCAAGGACAAATGATGTAAGAACAGCAGCATTATTTGAGTATTATAGATAATGATTCCTAAAATGAGGCAACCATTTCACTAAAGACCACTCACTAAACTTTGTCTATAATCTTCTCACAAAACACTTTCAATAACCAGAACATACTCCTCTCCCTTCCCCCCCACCCCCCCCCAAAACAAAACAAAACAAAACAAAAAACTTATAAGACCCTTGAGGACACATTACAGTAGAAACAAAGTCTAGATGGTTTGTCTATGCAAGAGCAGACATAGTTAAAAACAAGAAGGTAAAATGCATCATAAACAAGCCTCAGTTTTCGTGCCTTCCAGAATCTGAATCTCTGGTGAACAACTTCCTGTACTTTCAGGGTATGATGCTATAAACTAAAGTGAAGTGATCTGGCTTTTTGTTTCAGCTTTTACAGCAATAAATGAATCTCACTAAGTCAGACTTCTCATAAGATAAGTGTATGAGCCACTCCGTCAAAGCTCTTCTGTCTAATTGTATGTCCCAAAGCCAGGACCACTTATACGTAACCTTGCACAAGAATATTCACGCTTGTCAACATAACATCAGTTATTTAGTCTCTCCTGAGACCTTTAAGCCCTACTTTCCTCCATTGAACAGGTTCTTAAGAGATCTGACTAAAAGAAAAATTTGAGAAGTCAGTGGTCCTTACTTTACAGGATCTTCTGTGGGGAAAAGGTTAAGGCCTGTGATTTCTGCTATCTTAAGCACTGTTCACTTCTAAGCAGATAACAGTTTTTCACCAAATAATCATAGCGTTTGCACAAAGTAAAGAAGAAACAGTTGAGTGCTACAGAGAGCTAAGCAGTTAGTGCTTTCTCTGCTAAATGTCAGCGATGGTTGTTATCTGTTTGCTGCAAGCAATGTTTTCCAGGCACTATACAAACTCCTGGTTCTTCAGATTGCAATGGCAAAACTCAGTTGACTTCAATGGACTCAGGATTTCATTTAGTTCCTCTGTATTTTAAAACTCAGAAGTTGCCAGAGGCATATAGTCCTTTTGAGATAAATAATTCTAAAAACAAACAAAGAAACAAACAAAAAATACAGAACAAGAGACACAAATCCATTGTTTTCCTAACAGCTAAAAATCTTTCACTGCAATGTGTACAAGAGCAAATAATCTTTTTCACTGTATCTTAAGGGGATTTATAGTGTGTATGAAGTGTAATGTCTCATTGAATCACAACAACCTGTGTGTTACATTCAAGTGAGAGTCACTATTCTTATGTAAGCAATTAGATGAACTATAACAAATGTTATCTTAAAGTTTTATGCTACTGATAGCTCCACTATCTGCCATTAAAGATCCACATGGTCAAGGAGATGAAGGTTTTGTTTTGCTCTTAGTGAAAGTGCATTTGCTTTTGGTTAATAACTCCAGTGCAACTTCAATAATAATAAAATATAATAATAATAATAATAATAATAATAATAATAATAATAATAATAATAATAATAATAAATTAATAATGATAACAAATTAATAATGATAATAAATTAATAATGATAATAAATTAATAATAATAGTAATAATAATAATAATAATAGTAATAATAATAATAATGTAAGAATGAATGAACAAGTTCAAATGCACCGTTAAACGTAACAGATCATTGTGTAAATTCACTTTGTCACTATGCCCAAGTATTTGAGACCAAGCTGTTCACAGTCTATATCAAATCCTGTGTGGTGGTTTAGGCAGGCTATTGGTCCTGATAACAGTGCACAGAAGAAATTGTTCATCCTGGTGAATTTTTTACTTTCAAATGACTCATAAAGGATTGGCCATTTAGAGCTTCAGTGCTGTTCTTGGATACACATTTTTGGTATGCAAATAACAACTTATCCAAAACAGGACTAAATGCTTCCTCCTCAATCGTTTTGACATATAAATGTAACATCTAAAGAAAGCAGGGGAAAGGGACCTCATTCCTCTAGAGATTCAGATCTCCACAATAAGGATCAACAATACTGGACTCACATGACCACACATAAATATGCTCATTTTTACCTAATCAAAAAGAATCTCTTCACATACCAAGGACTTGTGTGCATATAAGTGTGTTTGATTGCATATCTGGAGTGATAGAGTTTGAATAGACAAAGGATTATACAAGTTGGCAGTGTTACTTAAATGTGTATATGTAGGTACACATTGTATGAAGGCGAAAGGTGTGAAGCAGTCACATCCCTCTCTTACTTTCTGTCTGTGAGGAGAAGACGATGTCAGCCCTCAAGTGTTTTCTTTATTAATAACATAATGTCATTCATTATTTAGTTCTTTAAATGTTCAATATATTTTATAACAGGTTGGAATCTAAAATGAGGTCAGGTTACTGCATCTTTCACCTACTTGGTTCTGCCTATGAGGAAAAAAAAAATTTACTGTATGTTGTCTGTATTTCACATCATAGGTTTTGAGGCACAACAAGGTACATACAATCCATTTGGCATGAAAGACATATTGTTTTCTACAATACTATGCCTTTCTGTACCTCAGTGTTTAATTTGCAAATAGTTTCATGCAAAGTTGGAAGAAAATGCATTTTGTTGCCTTTGAACAAAGCAGCATAATTTTTTTGTGAATTTTATTTTAACTTTTTATAATTTTTATACAGTAGGTACAGATTTATTGCTTTGAATTGACTTTGAATTGTTTCCAAATTACTCATTATTATGATGAATAAAAAATGAACACTTAAAATTATAAATAATGGTACATGTAAAAACCTTATCAATTTTCACAAGAATACTTCTGTTTCATTTCATATGAAAATCTTTGTGGTTTGGGTGTATAGTCGTAGGTACATAACACAATAGTCTTCCCATGTAACTTTATGCCATGTGTTGAGATGTGAGTCTTTTCTGTAGGAATTGCAAACACTTTACTTGGTTCATTATTTTCCTCTCAAGAATTTCTGTTTCTTTTAATCTGTGGGTTTATTTTTATAAAGTAAAGCAGAAATAAAACAATTCTCTCATTTATTTTTAATGGCATATTCTGATTCAACAACAAAGCAACAACAACAACAACAAAGGAAAATATTCATCTTTAAGCCACAGGGGAAAAAATAGAATTATATACATGGCTTTGGGTGAATACAACAGATGTTATTTCTTCCAACCATAATCCACAACACCAAGTAGTCCTTAAAAACTCTGCAGGGAAGTGGTTTCCAAAATGCCTGGATTGTCATGATATTATGTTTGAATTCTGACTATTACTCATTTCAGTTAGGCTGAGGTTCAGGAAATCTGAGAAGTATTGAAATATATGTGCTTACATTTCTTACTGTTTTTTTTTCTTTTTTTTTTTTTTTCCTTTTTTTCCCTGTTCCTTTCATTATCTTCTCCACAACCTTTTCATCATTTCCCTTGACTTCATTCAACTTTCTCATGCTGGCACCCATAATGAATATATTTGCTGGTATAGCTAGGAATATATTACTGTTGAATATTCCCCGGAGCAAAGCTCCATCAGTGACACACTGCTGCTTAGTGGCTGCTAAGTGGCTGCTTATCAGTGACACATGCCTGCCCAGAGATGCAAAACTGCCTGATTCAGTCTTCCCTTTCCTACCCATTTTTGGGATATATGAATGAAAATGGAGGAATGAAAGTGGAGGAATGAAAATAAGAAGACTATCTTTGCCTTTAAGGTACAAATCTTTAAGTGTTTTAATTATTCTGATTCTCATCCAAGCTGCTGGGAGTTTACTCTAACCATGTGCACTGGCATCATCTAGCAAGCTAAAATAAGGCTAGCCTGAATAACCTCATTGTTTGAACTCTGCTTTCCAAAATTAATACTCTCAGGATATTCTTAAAAAAAAAAAAAAAAAAAAAAAAAGCTTATGGGAAATAACACTCTTAATTTGAATGACTATTTCCTGATTCACTCATGTCTGTACACATAGTGCATTGCTATCACTTTCTCCAATGATGGGTTCAGTTATTTGCCTCCTCTATTTTTTTTTTTCTTTTCTGAAAAACTGAAAAGTTTTCCTGCTTTAGCACTACTAAACTGCACTAGTAAAAATTTAGCCATCATTTCTACAAACACAGTACTTCAGGTGTAACCCTAATATCCACTAATAAAACCACTTCAGGTGTAACCCTAATATCAATACATGTGTTGTCTTTAGAGGATAGCAAAACACTTGACACATGTGCTGGTGAACAGCACTATGAGAAGGCAAGAGGATGGAAGTACCTTTGTACTCTCAGCTCTTTTGTGGCTGTTTGTTCGAATGTTTGCTTAGGCATATAAGATATTCACCAGCTTAGGAGCAAACATGACCAGGATGGACTTCTTAAAGAGTTATTCATCCCAATCCACCCAAAGATGGAAGGTTGTTTTAGGCACTGGCTTCCCAGTGTGCACCCACTGATACATTCCTGGTATAGCGCATCTCTTGTGTAAGGAACAGTCTAGTTAGTGATTAGAAATGGAGACAGAGGTACAAAAGCCTGTTTTATCAAAACTCATGTCCCATTGCTTAACAAATCTGAGCTGCTTTGCATTTTTTGGGAGGGGGGTTAAAAAAATAAGAAGTTTTGCCTGGTTTTGGTGTGCCCAAACCATATTAAATCTGGTTGTTTTGGGTACTTTTTTTTTTTTTTTCCTTTCTTTCATATTTGAAAAACAACCCATACTGTCAGGCTCGAGTATCTTATTTTGTATCAAGACAGTGGAGCAAAGACAAAATACCAGTATGTCTTTTACTCTATTGCAGACTGTATCTCAATTTAAAAGAGGCAGCCTCTTCTACTAAATTAGTGCCTGTCTTAAAGAGGCAGCATTTTCAGGGAAATAGACAAAACTGCTGAAACATCTGTACATCCTAAATGAAAAAAAAAAAAAAAGTTTTCCTTTTTCTATTTTTTTTTAATTTTTTCTGTACTGTTTATTCAAAATGAAATATGGGGTATAAACTGAAGCAACAAAAACAAAAAAAGCTATGTATTTGCCACTTATATCTTGTTGAAAGTTCTGCATTCTGCACACTTATAATAATGTTGATTGCAACATGCTGTGTACCTGGGTTCAAAGTGAAATTTGTGCCTTTGTTCTCTTGCCAAAATTTTTCTTCTTCTCCAGAAGACTACTGAATCCTCCTTTGCCATTGTAGATCTCCAGTATTCTTTTTATTTTTGAGCTTGGAGAAAAAATGTATTTTAATATGTATACAACAAAAGAGTGAAAGGGATTTTAAACCAAATCTTTCCAGGCTTACAGTACTGGGGAGGCATAAAATGAATATGCGAGCTCTTGTACTGATAAGAGTACAGAGGAATTAAAATGCAATTGTCCAGACCAACTTTCTGCAAGAAGGAAGTGTTGAATGCTACTGAAAACAGCTTTCCCTTTCCCTGTCCATTTCTCTCTTTCTCTCCCTCCCCATGCATCTCCATGACGTTAATTCAGCTCAAAGATATTTTGCGCAGGTGTTTATGTAACTGTGATACACTGGGAAAATTCCACTCAAATTGATTCAGCTCAGAGATATCCTAACCACATTTCCATCACTGTTGTGGGGTGGTCTTTATACACTAGTAAATGACTAGTTAAAGAAAGTCTGCAGGCTTTTTCTAACTTCCAAAAATGGTCTCTTTAGCACTGCTGTGTATCAATGCGTCTATTTCTAGTAATGAATTTCCTGTTAGGAAAAGTATTACACTCCTGATGCAACCAGGGTAAGAGTTTAAGTGACGGTCTTGCTTTTTCTTTCCTCTGTGGTATGACTGGAAAACAAATCTCCAATTGTTTTACCATAAGTAAAGTTGTTTCACCCAATTGTCACTACATAATTTAGGGTGGGTCAAGGAGTTATTTAGGTTCCAGTTTTTTCAAAACTTTACCCTGCTAGGCTGCAAAGATTAACTTTAAGAAATAAAATTAGCCTGTGTAATAAAGATATTTATTCATCATTATAAAAGCTAAATGCTTAATAATTTTCTGATACAAAATAAAAAATACATATATTTGGGGAAATGACTCTCTTGGCAAAGTTGCATACGTTCATTTGAAACAAAGGATAATTTAAAAGCAAAAAAAAGTAATCTGCAGAGCACGTAGTCATTGAGAGTCTTTGGCTGTAAATGTTCCTGCCTTTTCTCCGTGGAAGCACATGTCTTTGCCTGCTGTTCATCAGCCTTGAGTTTGATGGGGTGATTTTTAGTCAGCTGTCTCTATCATTTTGGCACAGACAAAAATCCTTTAAAAATGTTACACTTCATCAAAGTGTATCATGAGACTTCACGGTCATTATCTCAATGGCCGCTCTGATGTGCTACAATTGGCAGGGCCACAGACGGTGGGGGGTGTATTAGAAGAAAGCCAGTGTTTCATGTGGAAAGCTGGCAAACCTCTACAAGCTTCTGTCAACAACTCAGCGGTCTGATCCGATGCACTGAGTGCTGATTATGCTCTTGTTTCTGTAGGAAGTAAACAAGAAAATGAATTCCACAGCACAACACAGCCTCTTTGTATCTTCAAAATGGTGTGGCTGGAAGCTGGCCAGCCTCGTTGAAAGTTTAGCCATTTGTGTCATCAGGGTGCTGGTACTGATGGAGGCTTTGATTACAGCTTGGATCCATCATGGAGACCTTTCACGGACAACCACTCAGCAAAGAAAGGCATTGATAGGTTGTTGGGTCAATTTAGCCATAAGGGTGCAGAGCAAGGTCCTTTTGAAAAGACTAATGGATTAGCTGCACAACCAGTCCCACTGCAGGACCTTATTTCTCAAATAACTTCATGACTGCTTTGCAGCTTGGCAGGGACTCTCTTCCTCTAAAGCTAGCTTCAGTACGTTCTTGTTATCAATGGTGCAGCTCAAAGGATTAGACACAAAGAGCTTTACAATTTAATGAAAACAGCTGTTGAAACAACAATTAAGGCAAACAATAGTTTGCATGAAAAACTATTAATTATGCAAAGTTATGCAGAAAGTATAATACTCTTTTATTCATAACTGCCTTACATGACTGACAGAAAGTTAGACACCTTCTCCACTGTTGACTTAAAGGTGTCAGCAAGTGGTGTCGCTTATTATAATATTCACCATTTTTTTGTTTTGTTAACATTTGAGCAGCTAATGGTTTAAAGCCTGTCAGTTCTCTGTGGCATGGCTGCAGCAGGAACAAGTAAAACAATAATCGAATGAGCTAATATTTCATGTCAAAGCAGTGCTGAGCTCTCAAGTTTACTGTGCTACTTTACTAGGAACAATGCTTTATGCAAGCAGTATATGCCATAGTGTTGCTTAAACATATTCCTCTGCACAAGTTTCTTCCCCCTTTGCACAGTCTCTTCCAGTGTGTGCCTTTATGGAAGAGTCTTAAAGGCAGTCACTTGGCCAAGTCATTCACAAGAGATTGCTCCAGCAGTACCCACTTTACACCCCCTTCACATCCCCAGCTTTTCTTCTTCCACTGAACTGTTAGCATCCTACCTTCTTGTCTTCCTTCTCACTGACTCTCAAAAATTCATTGCTTCTCTATTTGCATTCTCCATCCTTGATTAGCAGTGCTGAGAATTGACTTACAGTCTTGAATACAGTATGTTCCACATCTTGCCTTCATACAGCACCTTGAGCCATTGTACCAAGCAGTCCCATTTAAAATGTTATTAACTTTTCAGATATAAACACTGTCTTATGCCTCCAACTACAGTTTATTTCAGGCTGCCAGTTAATTGGCATGCTCTAACACACTTATTAAGCCAACTTGAAAATACTGCTTGAGAATGCCTTGGGAATTTAACTAATTTCATGCTAGAACTTAATAAGTAGGATCCGACACTCTCTTTCATATTTTCAGTAATCCATTAGGTGACTGTAACTTCTTTCAGTGACTGGATGAAAGCTTTATTAGTCATAGGGTCTCTACTCTAAACACATCACCAGAATTTAGTACAGTATCAGCACTAAAATGCAATTGACTTTCTGACTAAATAGACTTTCAATGATGTCCTAGAAAGTAGTTTCGGATAACCACTTTGAAAGCTTTCTGCTAAACAGGATTATAATTTTATTTAACCGTTAATTTCTGTTTCCTTGAGCAATTTTAATCTAGTGAGAAATATGTAGTGGTTATATAAAATGAAGTAAAATAAAGCAAAGGAAAATAATAATAATAAAAAAAATCAATCTATACTGGATCAGCTCCTCAAATAATGTAAGTGGATCTCTGCCAAATTGTATTATTTAAGGATCTCACCAAATATTTAAATTGATGTCCTGTAAAGCTGTTTCTGTCTAAAATCCACTGCATAAACTTTCTTCCTTCTCCCACTTCATCTGTTAAATATCTTCCTTTTCCTCTCTCTCTTTTATTTATTTATTTATTTATTTCACTCAAGTTCATAAAGTGAAGAGTTGTTTTATCCATGCTGGCTGATGCTTTAAGATTTGCTCTTCTGTCACCACTGTGTCTCTAGCAGGCTGAGAAAGTTCATTAGCACATTTCCTGGCAATAAGCCAGTTAATGTGTATTTATTTAAAATCTTTGATTTTTTGTATTATTTTCTTTTTACATCAGAAAATGCAAACTAATTTTCCAATGAGTTAGACTGAAAGTAAATGTCCCATACAGATAGTTGCAATTTATATTTTACGCTAAAGACTTGTCAACTGCACCTGAAACTTGAAAGCAATTATGCCAGTTATCCAGACGTGGTTTTTCAATCATTTTGGTATTATTTTATTTTATTTTATTTTATTTTATTTTATTTTATTTTATTTTATTTTATTTTATTTTAGCAGTGGTATGTTTCGTAGCTGTCATGCTGGCACAGTGCTCCCATCTCTTCATTACTCATTCAGCTCATGGAGCTTAATTGGACAAGGGTAGAGTGAATTTGACAAACATCACAGCAGCAGAAAAAGCAATCACTCTTTCAAGATGAAAATTTGTTTGATGTCTTACTGTGTAACTCATTTACTCTCCTTGGGTATCATCTGACCTGAATGTTAATCAGCCATTGATTGGCTTCTCTCCGTGGACAGTCACGTGGCAAGAATATTAACAGGCTGGGACCGGTAGCAGCACTGGTAGGCAACCTTTGGATTGGCTGCCAGGTTAAGATAGGGAGATAAGTGGGTGCTTGATGAACACTTGACAGAACTTCACAGAAAATTAAGGCCCTAAAATAGCATGAGAAAGTCTTGTCAAATCAAGCATGATTATCATTGAATGTTTAAGGAATTCATCATCTGCATGAAATTGATACACTTCAGCACCAGCAGGCCCTGCAGTCAGCAGGGACTCATCAGACTTTTATTTATATGTGTTCACTAAATCACATTAATTCTGAGAGCTAAAACATGCTAAGGATGAAGGTTATTTTCTGTTCAATCTAATTTATCTATGACAATAATCATCACTAATAACATGTCAAATTAGATTGCAGTCATTTTATGCATGCATGCTGATTTGGAAAATAGTGTTAAACCATCCCATAGCAATTAACAATTGGTAAAGGTATGCAGGACCTGAAGTCATCAGTCTACCTAGATGGGAAATTACATTTTATAGATGGGATTTATAGATATGTATCCTTACTTAATTCTGAATATAAATTATAAACAGTAAAAGCAGCTGTATTTCTTTATGATGCCATTAGGGCTAATAATCATTGAGGGAAGTGTGGCCTTCTCTCCAAATTTCATGTCAAATTCTGATCCTCACAAAATTGAAAAGTATTATATTGTTGTTTCATGAAAAAAAAAAATCTTTTTTCTTTGTACTGTCCTTTTTCTTCCATGGGTTATCTTTCTAATAATTTACCAACAGCTTCTAGGTCTTAATACAGATCTAGCAAGGCTCTGCAGGTATTTATACATGATTTTATTCACTGTACGAACATTCACATCAGTGATGGTATGTAATTACATGTATTATAACAATGCACATTCAGAAACATCTGCCAGTGTTATTAATGTAATACATATTGATCATTATGCAAAGTTGGTGTGGGTTTTCTTTTTTTTTCTTTTTTTCTCTCATTATTTCTTTTAGATGAAAGAATGATCAGAATTTGTACAGATTAACCCACGCAGAATCCCCTATTCTTAAGAAATCTTTAAAGAAAAAAACTTCTGCTGAAACGCTCTTAACAGAAGTTCTTTTTTTCACAGTAGGTATTTCATAGTACTGATTGCTTTAATAATACTTCTATAGTCACTTGACTTATGAAGTATCACTGTATTACAAAATACTTGGTTTTAAAATGTCTGCTTGGTAATGAAGTTTTTTTAGCATTTGTATTGCATTTGTATCCTTTTTGGCTGATGTTGTTACAAAAATTTTCACATACATGCACACACACATAATCATATTTTGGCTTACAGAATTACTTTTTTAAAAATAAGAGGAAAATAATCTATTATTTCTTATTTTCCCTATCCTAATCTCTTGTGATCCTGGTACTGCTTCTCTCTCTCTTTGGAAGCCCTCTTTATTGATTAAATGAATCTGTTCAAAAGACTGGTTCCCAGGCTCTTTGATCTAATCCAATCTGATCTTATCCGATCGCTTCAGCAGGACATTGGGGAATTAACAATAAGCAGCTTTACCACAAGTGTTTAATAACTCTACACAATCTCCTTATGGCTCCGAGCTGCTCATGTTCTCATCCAGTCAACAGCTCACAGTGTAACAGATTGGACATCCCTCTGAACCTGAGGAATTTTCATGCACTGTGAAACTAATCGCTTCAAGTTCCTTCATAAATCACACAAAGCAGATTTTAGCATCTTAACAAATTGAAAAAAAAAAAAAAAAAAAAAGAAAGGAATGGGAGGGGTGTGAGGGGAGGAATTCATCTACTGAACTAAAGACCAGGAAAGGGCACGAGGAGGGGTGGAGGTATAATCTAAATTCTGTCATCTTATTTAATGTGTTTCTCATCTGCTTAACTTTCACAAGCATAAAATAATTCAGGCAGGCTAAAGCTGTACAACCCTTCGAGCCCACACTGACCTTATTTTTTTCCCATTATTGTAAAAAACGTGGTTTCTACAGCAGTTGTGTTATTTTTGTTCCTGCAACAGCCCTTGAGATTTCTGGCAACATGCAATTAAGCAGGTAACATGTGATACGGAGTAGTGAGGTGTTTTAACTTATTACATATATCAAAGTTTGAATAGATGAGCCGAAGGGATGTCTTGATGCTGACAGGAGAAGCAGGGTTGTTTTTTCCTTTTTTGAAGGTCAAGAGCAGTAGCACCTTCACAATGAATCCAGTGTGAGATTTGTTTAATACTTAGACCTTTCCATGTCACATCCCTCCAGAGAAAATGAGTTTTATTTCCACTTTCCAAACATCAAAAGAAGAGTCAAAGCGAGTGATATTTAGGCTGTGACTATCATTTTCAAACACCCAGACATCTGAGTCTGTATAGGAGGTAGGGGACGGGAAGAGGTGATTTAACAGAGAACACCACACTTGCGAAATGGTTCACTGAATGTTAGAATTGGGAGCTAGGCTTTTTATAGCCACAAGGAAAGAAAACCTGGCAGTTTTGCTGTAGAGCCAGCTCATGTGGTCAATGGCTTTGGTATTCAACTGAACTAGTTTAAAATGTAACCAACATCTCAAAATGAAATTCTCTAAGTCCTTTCACAGAGTTGGGAAGACTTCCAGAGAAAAATATAAATAGCAATATCCATGCAAATGTATCATTCTAGGTTCACCTTAAAGATTTCTGAACACAGTTTTTACAAAGATATCTTAGGATTTTATGGAGATGTGAAACATGTTTGATTATTGGTTTTGGGGCCAACATTTTATCAAATTATGAAGATAAATTATGGATTTATAACAAAGGTTATAAATAATATCATTTCTAAATCTTGCTATTATTTTAGCGCTTGCTGTGGAAAACAGTTATCTACTGTTAGAAAATTCCTTTCTGGATTACTTATACTTAGAGGTTACTATTTATGTTGTGGCTTGTAACTGAGGATGGTTTTCTAGACCAGGTCTTGAAAGGTATCTCATCTTGCTCAGATCTTAGATTAATTGGAACTACTCAATGTATTGAGGCAGCCGTTTATATCCAAATGCATTTCTGAAATTCAATTTTTAGATTCAGATACGGTTATGAAATTCAAATACAATTCAATTCTTCTTTTACTACTCTCCTTAAAGAGAAAACAACTACTACTGAGAACATCTCCAGAAAGGATTTAAGGTCAATAGCAAATTCTTTTGATTTACAGTTCAATCAAGAAGCATGTAAGTCTTGAAGACTACTTTATGTCTGTATTGTTGAAGTAATTTGAATATAAAATGATGTCAAAAGTGGCCAAATCACCTATTTACTGAGTCTTTTTCTATACATAAGTTTGTTTTCTAATTATGAACAATGATTTTTGTCTGGTTAATGTCATGGAACCACCATGTAAGAGATGTTCTTTCTTGCTCAGTAACAATCAACAGTGACTAGAGACTAGAGAATAATTCTGTGTTTAATTGACTTTGGCATTAACCACTGATGATGGCTCTGCCATGGAAAACTTTGCTAAAAGTTATGATGTGTTGATAATTTCAAAACCATCCATAGAAAATCCAAAATAATGTACACTCATCTTAGATGATTACTGGAAACCAGCCCAAGGAAAAAAACAAAACACAACATATATACTTAAATTGATTTAGACAGAGATATTTTCTAAGCAATAATGCAGTATTTATAGAATTGAGATATTATGCAGATGTTTCAGTAGGGGGATTAGTTCTGTTGCTGTTGGGCTTGGAGTCCCGTGGGATTTAATATTGATTTAAAACCTTTACGCCTAAACATTTTCCCAAAAGTATTGTTCTATTTGGAGACTACATATTTCAAATGTCACCAAATTAACAGTATTGCCCTGTGTAAGTGAACATATGAGATTTTTTTTTCACTATTGTTTCTCATAGAAATAACCACAAAGAGAAATAAAATAAAATAAAATAAAATAATAAAATAAAATAAAATAAAAAATAAAATAAAATAAAAAATAAAATAAAATAAAATAAAATAAAATAAAATAAAATAAAATAAAATATAAAAGCCACTGAACTTGGAAAATAATTCTGGAAAATATTGTTTCAAGACTGATACTTTGGGATCAATTTTATGATGCTGGCTGAGAATTTTCCAACAAAACATTTTTTTCAAAGCACAGATTTCATTAAAGCTTTTTTTTTTGTCATTTTTATGAGCTTTTGATGAAATACAAGCAGCATTCCTTTGGAAAGATATTTCTTCTGCTGACATCTCACCTATTGTGGTTCTTTAAGCCTAAAACTCAAAGAGTTTCAGTAACATACCTGTTGTACAATTTGCCCCAAAGGTGCTGGACTGTGTCACTAGACAGCTTGATTTGTGGGGCTCATAGCATTTCAAAACCAGAGTCTGGAAGCCTGAGAAATCCTGGCAGCTCAACAGGAAGCTTGGAGACCTCAAGAATGATAGTTTGAACTGAAGTACACTTGATTTCTATGCTTCCTCATATAGTTGAACACCAGACTTCTGTTTTTATGTTTCCTACACCAAATATTTTGATTAATTTAGAATACTTTTTATGGGTTATTTTCCCTTCCATGTTATTTTTATTTTATTTTTTTTTTTTTTAACATCTACTTTTTGTTCCAAAAACATAACTCTGAGTTTTTGTTATTCTGGGGTTTAGTTTCTGCTTTTCCAATTTTTCAACCAAAACAGAGGCCCTGAGTTTTGATATTATGTTTGTAATCATTGTGATCCAGTATGATAGTGGGACTATGTCATTTTAACATCTTTCAAAGTCATATCACTCAGACCTCATTTGATATTCCCAGGAAATGCAGCAATGACAATGCATGATTGCCTGTATCTGTTTTCCTTCATGGTTTATTACAAAGAAGATGCAGGAAGAGCTAGGATTTTTCCTTAATTTCAGGGCCAAATGTGACAACAAACCTTTCTCTTGGAACCATAAACACATGGGGCTCATCAGTTCCAAATCCTGACTCCACATAGGACAGCCTAAGAGTTAAACTGTATCAAGAATGTTGTCCAGATGCTTCTTGAACATCAACAGGCTGGTACCATGACCACTTCCCTGGAAAGCCCATTTCAATGCCTGACCACCTTCTGAGCGAAGAATGCTTTAAGCTTCACCCTCATTTCCTATCACTGGCCACCAGAGAGAGGAGATCGGCACCGAAGTGTACACACCCCATCATAAGGAAGTGGTAGACAGCAATGGAGTCACCCTTCAGGCTGCTCTTTTCTAAGGTGAACAAAGAAAGTATCCTTAACTGCTTCCTTGCTTGTTAATTATGCCCATGACTACTTTCACCAACTTTGTTGCCTTCCTTTGGACATTTTCTAACATTTTTATATCCTTCTTATATAGTGGCACCCAAAACTGAGCACAGTACATGAAGTGAGGCTGCACCAGCACAGAGTAGAGTGGGACAAACACTTTTGATGGACTAGCTACACTCTGTTTAAGGCACCTCACGATACAGTTTACTCTTCTGTCCACCAGGGCCCATCATTGACATAATGAGTTTATCATCAGCCAGAACCCTAGATCCCTTTTCAGGGCTACAGCCACTTGCCCCCCAGCCTATATGTCCATTCATGATTGCAACATCCCAGATGAAGAATCTACCATTTGCTCTTGTTAAATTTCATACGCCTGGAGATTGCCCAAAACTCCAATCCAGCAAGATTTTTCTGTAAGGCCTCTCTAACCTCAAGGGAATCAATAACTTCTCCTAATTTAGTGTTGTCTGCACATTTACTTAGTGTGCACTTAACTCCAATGTCCAGGACATTGAACAAAACGTTGAAAAGAACTGGTCCTAAAATTGAGCCTGGGAGAAAACCACTAGTGACTGCCACCCACCTGATGTTACTTCACCTATTCCAACTCCTCGATACAGACTCTTCAGTCAATTGTCTACCCATCTTATTGTGTACATGTCCAACTGTATAATGGACAAAATAATATAATAGTATCAAAGGACAGTGTCAAAGCTTTGCTAAAATCCAAGGAAAACACATCTACTGAAACTACAGTAAGGCTAAACGCATCAGCTTCTGAAGAAATCTGTCCTATAAAGAAAGCTGCAGTGGTGTCCTTAGTTGCATGGGCTGTCATCTAGTGCACTGTACTCATAAGCTGGTTTATCAGAGAACACGGAGACAAGCTAAAGTTTTAAACCTCTAAATTCATCATGCCCAGTGTTCAAAGTTTCATTGTATCTAAGAGATATATACCAGGATAAAGATCAAGACTGACTGTCAGTACCCCTGGAGTAACAGAACTTACCACTTCAAAGCCTATTAGTCACTATAGATTTATTATTATTATTATTTATTTATTTATTTATTTATTTGGAAATACTGTAAGAATAAGAAAGAAAACTAAAAGTCTTCACAAATTTTAATATTTTCTACTCATATTTCCAAGAGCAAGTGCTTTGATTACATGAATACAACGCATGTTTATGTAGGTATAATAAAAATAAATAAACCTTACTAAACTGAAAGACTGTATTGTGTTTATAGGAGGAAAGGGAAGAGGAAACCAAACATGGCAAATATTAGTCAAAGTTTTTTAAAGCACAGCTGAAAGCAACTCAGATATCTAATGATGAGAAAGGAGAAAGAACTAAGTGCAAAAATGTTAGATCATTTATTCAACTATACTATTTTTCCTGAAGTTACATTTCTGCAATTAACTTATGACCACACACAAGTCTAATAACTAAGTTGGTAAAGAATGTACTTTTTAGTGAAGCACTGATTAGATAGGCCTGCAAAGTATGAAGCAGTGACTTCCAGAGATATGATAGTGAGATATTATAACTGGAATTGAACTGAAGCAGTGCAGCTGTGTCCTTGCAGCCCAGCCTGTGGCTATACAATTGTTTTGCAAGACACCACATTTTGCTGTGTTAACACAACATGTCTTTGAATATGATATAGATTCTCCTTGCATACCTTACTAGTGAAGGATTGCAAAATACCAGATAAATATGACTTTCTGCTGGAGAGTTATAAAAAACAGTACTTTTTCTGCTTATTTCTCTGTTATTTGTCCACATTAAAATGACTGAAATTTGCAGATATCCTACTAACTATACGGACTATTGGGTCTGAACTCTGTATTTATCAAAACCTTAATATACAAATTGCATGGTAGAGCATCTGATTCCTTCTCTTTTCTATAAGCCTTCATACAAAATTATCATTATTATAAAAATCCAACATTGATTTTAGATTTTATTCTTTTAATTTAGAGTATCTTGAAAGATTTGGAAAACAGACTTTCTGTTCAGAATAGAACACCAAGCTTTGTCCATTGTTTTAGTTTTAGTTTTAAAGAATACAGCACCAGCATTGTAAGAAACTTCCTCTTTCCAAGGTCACCAAATAGAACAAACAAGGTAATTATGCAATGAGTAATTAAAGTCTAAATTCAAAGCAAGCACTTCTGTTTATATCAGAAATGGTAACGAATTGTACTCAGGACTGTTAAAACTGAGTAGCTGAGAAAACTGTGAACTGAGCCACAGCTTATCAAGTATTTTTCTTCAGGTCAGCCTTGAACACCCTGAGTACTATGTTACGTTAAGTTATATTTTCTTCTTTATTAACCATATTTCTGTAACTGAGGCCAATGATATTATTGTTATTGTTATTATTGTTATTGTTATTAATGAGATGTGATCTGAGTTGAGGCAGTTACTTGATAAGCAAATCCAAAGTTCTTTAGTCTTTGAAGGAACAGGAACCACATTGTTTGGGTGACAGTCTAATGTTTAAGCAGCTATCTAAGCAAGCTTCTAGGGAGATAAAAGTAGTTTTTTTTTTTTTTTTTGGGTGGGCGGTGTAAAGGTACCTAAAAATATGATAGAAATAAAGCATATATGTAAGGATTTATTGTGAAGATCCTGCAATGTTTAAAAATGAAACTAGTGGTGGGATGGATTACTCTGTCCAAATCAAGATGTCTACATACAAACTATTTTTCTAAGCTTTCCTTATAGTCAGTAAAGAGAGGCAACTCATTCCCCTCAACCTATAGAAAAAAAAATGTTACAGCTTAAATGAAACATGTTCTACAAGTTTCCATTTCACTCTGTTAACTGTAAGAGGTTCCTAGCTAAGACTTAGATGTCCATACTGTAAACCATCTAGGTAAACTGCATCTCACCCTTAATGCCCAGTGGCATCTCTTTACACTAAAGAAACTCTACAAATCATAACAATGTGTTTATAGATCCATTCAGACTTTATGTACTTAGTTAAAATTGTCATTACCATCCAGGTTCCGCAGCCAGATTTTTTACTGTTTATCAATTACCAATTCAAGGTTACTTGATGATGTGAGTCAGTACAATATTCGTGGGTTACGAATTGTTACAGCAACACATGAATACACCCTTGACATCATATGTTGCAAAATATATATATATATATATATTGTTTTGTAGCAGGCTGTTCACATTCATATGTAAAATAAAATAGTGTTACTTAAAAAACAAAACAAACGTAAAACCTTTCAAAGCAAAACAACAGCAACAACAAAAGAGAACACTCTTCCACAGATGAAAGCCACAAATTGGAAAAGAAGCCTATAAAAAATGCATTACACTCTGTCTGGTTTTGAAATATGGCCAAACTGAACCATAAAATGCAGATCCTGTTGCACAGAGTCTGCAGAATTCAACCACGAAGCCACTACACCAAGAATGTTGTGCCAAAAAAAATATATCAGGACTAGTTATGCTCAATAAAATCTCTAAATCAAAAGGAAGTTCCTTATACATAGAACACTTCCTCACACTTAGAACACTTCCTAATGTCAAGGAAAATACGTTACTTTGTTTAAATATGGGAAAGTCTTTTGAAGTAATGAAATTACATTACTGTATTACATTTGACAAATTAGTCAAAAATTGTCAAAAAAAGTCTAAATTCAAGATATGAAAAAGAAATAAATTCCCAGTATTTCTTCATTAAGATTAGGAGTGTATAGATTTTAGTGTACTTTTTAGTTTATTTGCACCAGTCAAAGGTTCACATGGGCTAAAGGTTTCCAGAAGTGAAGTGAGAATCTCCTTCACTTCTGCTTAAACTGTAGAACAATTTGAGGATATATGAATTATGAGCAGTGCAACTGAATAGTTTGTATGAATATATATATATATACATATATATATGTATATACATATGTATGTACATATATGTAAAGTCATATAGCCTTAATCTTGAGAAAAGAGTCAGGTAGTCTTCATGTGTCATGACCTATAACAGAAATAAAGACAAGCATTTGCTATTTTTCCAATACAAACACATGTGACTGAGAGTGTAAGAAAATTATTTTATGGGTATAATAATGTGATAGGCCGACCTTGACCAGAAGCCAACCACCCACGCAACTGTTTGCTTGCTCCCTCCTCCCCAATGGGATGGAAGAGACAATAACAAACTCAAAAGCGAGAAACTCATTGACTGAGATAAAGACATAATCCTCCATTAGTAAATGAAGGAAAAAGGAAACAAACAAACAGACAAATAAGCAAAAACAATTAGTCAGCACCTCCCACAAATAGGCTGGGGCCTACCACAAGCAGCCACTCGCTGAGTAACAGCCACCCTGGAAAAACAAACAAACAAAACCTCCTTTGCTACCCCAGCCTTATTGCAAGCATGTTACATGGTATGGCATACCCCTTTGACCAGTTCTTGTCAGCTGATCTGTCTGTGTCCCTTTCCAATTTCTTGCCAGCCCCCAGCCTACTCATTGAGGCTGAAAGGGAAAAAGAGAAAGCCTTAATACTCTGCAAGGACTGTTCAGTGACAGCCAAAACACAGCTGTGTTATTAGTTCTGTTTTAGTCACAAATCCAAAACACAGCACTGTACTGGCAGCTATGAAGAAAGTTATCTACATGCCAGACAGACACAATACAAACACTGAAACAGTTAAGTGGCAGAATTTGTAATACATTCAAATAACGTCTCTCTTTGCAATACATAGGACGTTATCTGTCTGGTTCAAGTATTTCTGCCAATTACCTAAATAATGAAGAATAAAAGAACGCATTACATTAAGTACTATATCAGACTTTTCTAAGTCTGCTTCAGAAACATATTAAGACAGTTACACTGTCCTTATTTGGAGAAGAAGCAGATCTCATTATTCACCACCTTGTAAAACTCCTATTCCTGGCAGTCAGATAGCTGACATTCCTACCTAAGCAAGGTGTTGAAATGGCAAATGAATTGTTTGGAAGTGACTGGTAACAGAAGCTTGCACATAACATAACCCTTTTCAGAAAGCTATTTGGTATTCTAGACACAATAATCAAGGATGTTCTATAAAATCAGGTTCTTGATTATCTTTGAGTGTTTATTTTATTTTTTTATTTTTTTTGTATCATCACAGGTCTAATAAGAAGCTGGTGATAGAAAGTTGTCAAGCAACATGAATTTCATTATACATTTCATGTTTCCTTGCTCCACACAAAAACAACAACAAAATACTAGAACAACAACAACAACAACAAAAACACTAAAATAAATGCTAGCTTTTTATGTACTGAATCACCATGTAATTTGTGGGTGATTTTTTTTTTTTCATTTTGGGAAAGAAATAATTATAGACTGACTCTATTTTTTAAATCATTAAATCATTTAAATCAGGTCTTTTAAGCTTTTTCTTATACGTTACTGAACCCATTAATGTTTCCTAGGCAAGAATTTGGAAAGCCAGGCTTTACTAGGGATATAACGTCTGCCTGTGTAGTAAAAAGATCTATTAGCGATACTTCAAAATCTTGAAAAAGATAGTGGCCAAAACACACTAACTTACACAGGCATTTATTATATAAAGAATACTACCCTATTTTACAAGTGACGTTGCCAACAAGCAGGAAGATAAAGCTGGTTTACTCAAGATAAATTTAGTGGTGTGGTAGTGAACATTTTACTATACAGAGCCAGAATATTATGAAGAGAAACAGTTATAACTTGCTTGCAAATCGGAACCTGAAGAAATATGATAGCCAGTTTGAGGAATGTATCTCATGTCTTTCTCAAGAAAAGGGGTGAAGACATTTGTAGAGAATGCTGTAATTTCAGCATGGTGTTGAGAATAAAATTCACACAAAAACTTTAAGGTTATGTGGTTATGTGGTGTGTTTGTTTGCTTTTTTTTTTTTTTTTTTTTTTGGGTCTTAATCTAGGAATGAAAAACAGAACATTTTTTTCCTGATCTCTTAAAACTTTTCAAATTAAACTTGGTTTCTCCACTTACCCATCTATGTGTTTACGTGTATCATGCCTATGATGATTTCCCATCAAATAAACATTTTGGCCTGAAAATCAGAATATTAATTTTCTAAGGAAAACAATGGCCAAGTTTCTATGAAAAATTTGCATACTCAAAATGAAAACGATATTGTGGAGGAGGAATAATCCTCTATTTTAATGTAAATCCAGTCCTTCACCTGCACCTGCCTGCAACACATGATAATTTTCAGTAAGCAAAGTTTATAAAAGTTCTTCAAAGCTTGGTAGTTTTTACAGTTCTGAACACATCTTTTTATATCTGCCAACTTCATAAACAAAACTTTTCTCTTGCAAACATGCTTTCTGAGATTCATGAACTTAGTCATACACATAATTTGCAGATGCGTGAACATTCGTGTAAACTAATGCAGCATATTTTAAAAATAATTTAAAACTAATATATTTCACTTTAAAATAATATCTGTAAGCATACTATACACAGTTAAGTAATTAAGTATATTAGATATCTCTTTGAGGGATATTTGTTAGAAAGCTGACTGACATAACTGGCGTGAATATCCCTGTTTCCAGAACCTTGTGAAATGTAAATTTAACAGATTATTCTGTAATTAACTACAAAATTTATGAACCAGAATATGCTTTACATTGTTCGTGTCAGATACCAGTTTGCTTAAAAAACAGAAGATAGCATAGCTGAGATTAAAGATTCATTTTGCAGTTACCATTTTGAGATAAAGAAAAAATATTTTATTCAGAAAGCAACACAAATTAATGTTTTTTTCCTATGACTGCCTTATGTGTATTCTGGAATCCTGAGCTTCTCCTTGTCTCTACTCGCATTGTATTAATGGACCAAAAAAAAAAAAAAAAAAAAAAAAGATTTCCTTTTATTTGTTGCTTCTCAAAAGAGAGGAGAGGTAAAGCAGTAAGCAGTATTGGTAATAAATTAGCGTTCCCTGAAGTGCATGCATGTATTTGTAGGCTCTCATGGAGTCTTAGGCAACTAGAAAAGTAGAAGAAACACGTAAATATCATATTATCTCCCATTTGTGCATTTGGAGAGGAACAATTCATATGACTTCCAATGGGAAAAATTGCTCGAACATTTTTCTGAAAAATTCTGATACTCTTTATTAAGAGGTATTTTTATCTCATCATCTGATCATGATTTATGACCAGGGTTATGAAAAACCTGGCTGCCCAGTGAATAAGCTGTGGGATTTGGTAAGTGGGGACCCTTGGGGTACCAGCCATTAGGGTCTGCACTGGGGGATGCAAGGTAGCTGCCTGTTTGCAATGGCACAACACATCTTCTGGCTGTACACCCACTTCTCTGTTCTCTGTCTACAGACATCAAGGAAGTGACGAAGAAGATGCGTATGATCCCTGTTTTTTCTCTGGGACACTTTCCATCATCAAATTCTCTCAATCAGAAACGTTACTGGCTTTCAGGTCACAGAGAAAATTAGCCTCATATCTGTACAGATATGAAGGTTGTGCCTGTGTACACAAACTTCTTTCACCTCCATCTTCCCAAATAGCCTGATGTTTTTTTCTTAATGCAGATGGCTTTTAGATGTTAACAATCTGCCAAAAGCTGAAGACTTGGCCAGGGCAACTTTGGGTTAGCTAATTGGTCAGCATGTGTTTCCAATATGTATGCTATTGGCTTAATTAGGTTTAATTAACAAGTGTTTATATCTGTTGTATGGGACAATGCCTATCTAGTGAAGGCTTATTTATTGTCACCATATGGCTTTCTGGTGAATGATTGCCAGAATAATGAAATGAAGCATTTAAAAGAACTTGTTCAGTTCTGCAATAGACTTTTGCAATATTAAAAATGTTTTTTGGATTTTGGCGCAGATTGGAAGGTGCCTATTAGCTCATTTCTTAGAAAATGAGCATCATACTCCTTTCAGCACCTTGTGATCTACAGGGATGGGAGGCAGGGAAAAAAAATAATCTTGTAATAATGTAAAAGAAGCATAAATTTTCATATGAAACAAGAGATGTGCCACAAAGTATACCTAATATTCTCTATATATACTTTTTAAAAGGTTAAAACTCCTTCTCTATGTTCTAAAATGGTTATATATACCGTTGACTTTCAGTGGCATCCAAACAAGTAGAAACTCCATGTCAAATGACACTGAAATGTAGCATTAACTTTAAGTAACTTCCAAAGCAGGTCACAATCAGAAACTTATACTGTTTAAGGACTCTCTGCAGCCACAGATACTAACATTAGTTTAAAAATAATGATTAAATTTTAATAAATTTAATAATAAATAATTAATAATTTTTTTAAAAAAAACACTAGAATGTATTTAAGAGAATAAATAAATAAATCTATGTGCATACCACATAATAAAGGAAGCTGGTCTAAACAAATATATTTTATAACATAAAGCTTTTTAATAGATTGGCCAGTAAAAGCACCAAATTCCAAACAATAGTTTTCTATCAAAATTAATCTTCTGATCCAGAGTCAATGCTGACTGCATTTCTGTCTGAATTTTAGCAAAGAGCTTTTTGGCAGCTTAACTGCCTCAGAATAAGAATCTTGTTTATTTTATGGATTTATCTTGAATTTTGCTAGAAACAATGAGGGTGTTAGTCTTCATCAAAGCTCTCTCTTTTATTACATCTTTGAGCTCTTGCTCTTCGGCCTGTATTTGCAAGCCCACAGTGGAAAAAAGTCACACCAGTTCTGGCACCCTGTGGAACAAAGTGGCATGTAAACTGAATTTACAAGCTTCTGTGGAGGTTGCCTTATAAATGGAAATTTCCAGGAGGAAATTTCCAGGAAATTTGCATCCTCATTCTGCCTTAATATTCTTACCATTGGCCACATCTCTGATACTACTGAGACTACCCGTGTCTTGACTCCTCCCCATACCTCACACAAAGAAAAAGGTGTCTCCTGTCCACGGGCAGTTCCCATATCTCCTTTCTCTGAATTGTCAAAGCATGCGGTTAGTCTCTGAGGCTCGCAAGAATGGGCAAATTTTTACAAGCAGTCCATAAGGTCAAGACTCTTTGCCACCCATGCATTACACAGCTAAATTGTCATGTCCCCACTTCCACAAAATTCTGCAAGTATTAGCTCAGCCATAGATTGGGTAAGGGCCAACATCTCTTGCCCTTAAACTTTAAAAACTCCATAGGTCCTGTTTCTCCAAGGGAGTGGAGGTTTCTGCACCCCAGCAGAAGATACCATTACTCTGAGCTTAGCTGTAAGAGTTTTAGGATGAATATGACAATGTCCTTCAAAATAAAAAGAATAAAGTGCACACTCATGTTTGAAATACTGCAGTTATTATTATTATTATTATTATTTTTTACAACAAAAAAGCTCCTAGTTTATTTCATGTGGTTAGTGATTGAAGAAAGGAAAACTATTCTTAGAGTTACTGAATGTGATTTAACATGATGATATTAAGTGAGACTGTATCTTCAGATTATGTTTTATTACTGATTTACTCTCCTGTACTTACAGTTCTTTCCTGTTTGTACCCTTGACCTTTCTTTTGGAGCTACCTTTTGACTTTGCTTCACAAATACATAATTTTATGGTTCATCTTTCCTATAATTAAGAAAAAAAAATCTTAAAGAAATTATTTAATGGCAAAATCTTTGACCTTTACTGAGTCAATCTTATTTTTACACTTAAAGAGATGCAGATGTCATAAACACTTGCTGTACTTTATAAAAGTAGATAGTTACAAAAGTAGGTTTTTATTGTAGGAAGAAGTAGGATCATTATTGCTGTTTTGATAGTTGAGCAGTCAGATTCTCTTCCTATGTGTACTCATAGAGTTGCTTACTATTTTTTCTTCTCAGACAAATGTTGCTGTTCTTGTATGGTTTCTACTTAGGCAATACGAGAAGTTCCTATGCACAAAGCACATTACCTTTAGCATGAAGTAATAATGTGATAAAATGATAAAACATTTCTGGTAACTAACAAATACCCATAGGAGGCAATCAATAAATACAACTTAAAAGTGGGGGATGGGGAAGGGGGGTGTGTGTGAAATACTGTGTTCTTAAATTGTCAGCTTTCTTTTCTTCTTACAGACCTCAATATGTGACAATCTTAGATTAGACAAACCTAGTACTAGGCTCTAATTCAAAGTGATCTTTTTCTGTCCTATTTATATTGTTTTTCTACTTTGCAGATAATTTCACTGAAACTGGAACAGATATTTGGAAAGAATAGCTTCATTGAACATAAAAAAGGGTAAGAAAACTTATTCATATTGTCTAATTATAGTCTAGCATAGAGTAAAGTCATTGCCAAGAGCTAAATATTATCAAATACTGAAATGGTATTTACAAGTGACAGATAAGTTATATCATTAAGGGAATGTGTGGTTCAGAGGTGTGCCCATAGGACACATACACCACCTGTTTAAAGACTGCTGGTTGAAGTGTGGACAAAGAGAGTCATAGGATAAGAAGTCCTATGTGATTATTTCTGTAAAAGTTATTATTTCTTTTATCACTGTATCACTTACAAAGAGATGTCACAAAACTAAATCATGGGAATTTATGAAAGACTAGCTGAAAACAGATGGCATTTGAGTTTCTTGTTCTGTGAAAATAATATAAAATACTCTGAGGGAGTAAACTAAGTTTTATAATCCTAGCAATATGCTTTCAAGAGGAAAAGGGAGGGACTGTTTTCTACTAATCAAAACGGTATTACTCGTATACAATATGTAGGACAACAGAGTTGTTTTTAAAACTATCACAGTACTTCAGTGCCTTGATTCATGTGAATCATGCTAATGATTCATGTGAAATTTAAATATGTAGGACAAGTACAGCCTCCCCCCGCCCCAAAAAAAAGGCTATATCAGTGAAATTATATCTCTTACACCATATTCACCATATTTGATTTTAGTATACACTTGCTTGTTTTGATAAGTAGACCTAATGCTTGATTGATATTACAGTCACAGAAAATAAATAAATAAATAAATAGAAACTGAGAAGAAAGTTAAAAGATTTTTTTTTTTGAAGGAGACTGTCATTGTCATAACTACTGCAGTTTGGAATCCAAATCATCATTATTACTGAAATACTTGCAGATGTGTGACACCATGTAGAATGTAGAAAATATGAACATTATCTAGGTTTCTTCATCATTGTCATCAATTTTGTCAAAAATCTTTTAGCAAAATATGTTCCCAAAATAACAGTTTACTAATACTGTGGTACAGAGGAACAGCTCAGCAGCTTTGTGATATTGTTCAGTTGTTTGATAGGATGCTATGTGAATGAGAAAAGCAGTCTTCTGAAATACATTCTTATTCGTAGAATGTTAAGAAACATCTGAGAAATGCTGGTGTGGTAGGAGTATTTCTTCAGTAAATAAAGAAGTACTTTGGGAGGTTGAAGTGTAACTAGGGTTGTTTTTTTATCCACTCAAAGGAAGGCAAGGTAAAAGTAATATGCATATAAAAATGATGCTTGAAAACAACACTAATATGGAAATTCTTGTCCAAAAAATAAAGAAGCTTCAGGCCAAGTTTTATTTATTTTTTTTTATTTTTTATTTTTTATTTTTTTTTCTCATCATGATGGTGTGCCTCTCCATTTATGAAGTTTATGGGATTTTCATTATAAATAATTTCCTAACACAAACACTGGACTTAATAAATCATAACTTAATGACTGTCAGGGAAAAAAAAGATCCTTCTTATTCTATAACTTGCTGACCAAAGTTTACAGGGGTCCTTTAGGTATACTACAATAAAAGTGGAAAAGGTAGAAGCATTGTCACATGGGAGTAGTTTTGATTCCCCCTAGGCCAGCTCTGAACCCCCTCTAGAGGGAGGTTTCTAGTGGCCAACGTTCTACTGAAGCAAGGCATCATGATGGAGAAAAGGGTGGAAATCCCCCTTTTCCTCTCTCCCTCTTTTCACTCAATATACTGAAGACACTCTGCCTTGCCCAGTTTTCATGAGAAACAGGCTAATATACTTATTATCATGGCTGTGGTTGCAGGTATTCCATGTGAGAAATATCTCCCTGCAGCTCCAAGACAAAGTGATGAACAGAGACAACAAGTCAAATGTTTACTGTCTTGAAATCTTCCTGCATCCTAGTTCAGGTAGCACTAGTTTCTACCCAGTGCTTTCAAGGGGCCTAGCTCTTCACACACATTGTTACCAATAGCCTGGATGCATAACTCCAAATCCCATATTGACTATGGACAAAGAAGAACAAGCACCTAAAAACAATGTGCTCCAATGCTCATCATTAAAATACCTAAATCCCCGCATGGACCAGGATCTCAATTATGCCTTGAAAATATCTCTACCCAGGTCAACAGGGGACAAAGTAAGATTATAAGTAAGGTTCAATTTTGCTTCAAATGAGGGAAAGTGTAACTGCAAGGTATTGGAAATACTTTTTTTGTTTTTTTTTTTTCCCACAAGGCTTTTAAAATCATTTTCCTCCTTACATTTTTCAAAATCCCTATGATTGAGGCCTTCATCTTAAAACCAAGCACAATATTGCACAAAACCGAGATTAATCTTGTCATAGTGAAAAATAACCATCTGGCAGTCTTGTTACAGTACAGCATTGTACTACTTTGAAAACAAAGAGCTCATTTTAATTATCAACTATTAGTCTCATACATAGTACTGTGACTATGTTTGAAAATAACTTTAATTATTTTTACTTTCAATAAGAGGATCAATGACATTTTTCCATAAGAAAGTGGGTGGTGACAAATTGGAGGGGTGTATATGCAATGAAATTGAAAATTTTGTTCCTCCATTTAAAATTCCACTTGCCTTCAGAAAATTATATATATATATAAAAAAAAAAAATCTAGTATCTATCAGAAATTCAATCCCAGGTGTTGGCTTTCTGCCTCAGAGCAGTATTTCCATTTGCCACTCCCCTTCTGAACATGTCAGACAGCCAGGCAAGCATTGGTGCTGACATGACCCTGATACACTGACATACAAACAGAAATGAAAATTATGATGCTCAGTCTCCCACTCATTGCCTGCATGTCCTCGTAAAGATACTATTCAAAATGAGTGTCTACTGTTGAAAAAGCATGTTTGCTCTGTTTGTCTTGTATAAGAATACCACCATGTTAAAGTGACATTCAGAACTTGTTTTAAACCCATGAGAAGAAGGATTAAAATTAGGAGACTACTTCCCTTCTATATGCTTATTCAAATCAAAAGTAGATGACAGAAAACTATTCTTAATAGTCTTAACTTGTTCTTGTAGGTTAAATTATACAAGGGCAAAACCAGTGCACATAAAATGGAGGGATAGAGAGTAATTCAGTATCCTATGCATCAGGTGCTTGAATATACAGGCCTTGAACTTCTGCCACAGAACTGCTACATATAGTAAAAGCTGGTGTTAAAAAGCAATGACTTTCAGATGGGCAGTTTTAGACTCTGGCCAACTGTAGTTTCTGCAGTTTCTGTAGTTTCTGCAGTTTCTGACCAACTTTGTAAAATCAACAAAAAAGTCAGATAAGAGTAATTCAGAAGCAAGCTTCCTTCCTTCCTTCCTCCCTTCCTTCCTTCCTTCCTCCCTCCCTCCCTCCCTCCCTTCCTTCCTTCCTTCCTTCCTTCCTTCCTCCCTCCCTCCCTCCCACCCCTCCCCTCCCCTCCCCTCCCCTCCCCTCCCCTCCCCTCCCCTCCCCTCCCCTCCCCTCCCCTCCCCTCCCCTCCCCTCCCCTCCCCTCCCTTCCCCTCCCCTCCCCTCCCCTCCCCTCCCCTCCCCTCCCCTCCCCTCCCCTCCCCTCCCCTCCCCTCCCCTCCTCTCCCCTCCTCTCTCATTAGAAACTTGCTTTTATGCAATCCAGAATATACATCTGTATACACACAGACACACACTAGTACATATATATATTTCAGAAGTAAAAAGAAACACAAATAATATAAATATAGATAAAGAGGTATTACTAATAAAAGGGTTTCAGCAGTATGGAAGTTAATTCACTTCCTATAAAGTTGGGTTATTTTATAAACAGTATTTACTCATAGAAGTGGAATGCTGGAAACCAGAGACAGGTAATTGTTTCCTTCAGTGGTAAACATGGATTACCACTTTGTTTCCAAAGCAGTTTCACACGCCCTCTAAAAGCAGAACAACATGTAAGGTGAAGGCCAAGACTGGAAATGTAGAAAAGTTGGTTTGGTTGTTGACTTGAAGCTTACTGGAAAAGACAAAGTTGCAATAGACCCATATGTTGGCATCAGGCAGGTACAGTGCAGGAACATTAGTCATGTAAGCAAGGGAAACTAAAAGGATTAATAGGATAAATTATACCTTAGTTATCTCTATCTGAAAGTCTGGAATAAAATATTCTATTTAAACAACATGCTAAATGCTTCAGAAACAATGATAAAATATGATAGTCTAGCTAATAAAACAGATTCTTACATCTAAGCTACTGATTAAACAAGAATAGAGTCAATGTTACTGTTTTTGCAGTGGCATATATGTGTCTGGCTGTTTAGCATGGTGACATTTCTCTTTTAAGTGAAATACAATTTCTTTCCTCATTCTAAACAAGAATTTGCCCCAGCACTTTCAGGCATTAAACCTATAACGAAGATATTGTGCAATTTAGACATGTTGTAATATAATTAATCAATTGTTGAAATCATCTGAACCAGGTTATCAGAAAAATTTGTTTACTTTTTTATCAAACTAACACTGATATGTGATGTGTAATGTATTAACATCAATCCATAATACATTCAATTAAATTGTTTTTTGTTTGTTTGTTTGTTTTGTATATTTTTGTCTAAATAATTTATCTTCCAGTGCTTGAAAACTATCTTACATGTACTGCACCTGCTTGAACTCATTTAAGCCCTGATTTCTCATAATTTAGTTAGTACAATATTTTGTCATTAACTATGACAGGCATGGGATTAATCCACAAATGAAAATGGATTGATATTCTTTGCATTGGGATATCTACAATAAGAGAATCAGAAAGAAGAAATTCCACTTGGTAGACTTTTGCAGGGATTTTATTAAACATTGACTTAGAGCAATCGGGATTGAGCTGAACATAAATTTTGTTTCTCTCTCTCTTTTTTTTTTTATTGTTTTAGGAAGTATTTTTTGAACATTTAGACCAAGAAAACATAACACTTTTTTTTTTTTTTTTTCCCCCCCAAAGGAAAGATGCACTTTTAGCTCCATAGATCAAGGAATCTTAGCCGCAAAATGGAAATTCTGTTTTTCACCTAGCTTCAACTGCTGCATTAACATTTTGCCCCACCCAGCAGCAACCCTGGGATACCTGTCTTCCTGGTATCCATTCAGCCTTATAACTGAGTCAACATGTTCTCACAGAATTTTTTTTTGCAGAATCAGCATTTTGAGATGAAATATCCTTCCACTGGAATTTTTTTAGTGATCTCTAATGGCAGCAGTTCTAATCTCACAGATCTACTGCAAGAAACCAAGGCTGCTTTTCTCCAGGTCATATGTCTAAGCACAGGCTCTGTGGCTTTATGCGGCTCCCAAATATTCCTCAGAAGTATGAGCACTTTCTACATTGCTTTTTATTTTATTTTATTTTATTTTATTTTATTTTATTTTATTTTATTTTATTTTATTTTATTTTATTTTATTTTATTTTATTTTATTTTATTTTATTTTATTTTATTTTATTTTATTTTATTTTATTTTATTTTATTTTATTTTAATTTTATTTTATTTTATTTTTTTATTTTTTATTTTTTATTTTTTTATTTTGATGTTGGACCAGAATTTATCATGTTGCATTCTATTTTTTGAGGCCTGCCCACAGTCTGTCTTTGGGATTTATCTACCTCCCTTGTGTGAATCCTTTTGAGTCCTTTTAAGAGAATGCTTCCATCCAACAGGCAAGACCTATAGAAATGGAAGCCATGTGCTTCACATTGCTTGGTCAGCAAACAAACACCTATTTGTCTGTTTTTCACAATGTGTTTTATTCTGCATAGCTACATTTGTTGACAGTTGCTGCCATGAAATTCTTGCAGGGTTTTCACAGGGATCCAAGACAGGGAAGCATGCTTACTTAACCTCCTGCAAATATGGATCAATAGAAGAAAGATTCTTTGTAGTATCATCCAGATGTGGTTCTAGTCTCTTTTGAGGTGAATGGCTTTATAATATTTTTAATGGTCTTCTGGGACCCCATATATGTTAGTTCTTTACAGGCAAAATTAACTGTTAGATACTTAACATTATGGTAAAGTCCCTCCTCCAGTGACTAGAGTCTAGAGAGACTATTAGCACAGCAGAAGATATATCTAGTGATGTATTGTAACAAGTTGGTATTTCCCATTTGTTAAAGTTATAAAACACCTTTAAATTTATAATGTTTCAAGGGCATTTGTCATGTTTTTTAAATCAGATAATACAGCATTTTACAAAGGAATCATGTTGTGCTACCTCATAAATACCTTATTTTTTCTTTCTATATGTTTCTTCTTTGTACTTTTCTCCTCTCATAACAACAATAACAACAACAACAATGCCATTTTTCAAGTTTAAAGAAGTGAGTCTTTTTTTTTTTTTTTCTTCAAATTGTAACCTTGGATATTAGAAAAAAAAAAAAAGAAAAAAAAAAAGCTCCATAAGGAGATACAGAATAACGTATGTTTCCACGTAAAATATTTATATTTATTTCCAGAGACTTAGCCCTTGAAAGGAAATAAGTCTTTCAATGGTTAATGCCCCTTCTGGACTACTGCACAACAAAAATTGTGACTTTTCATTGCTAATAAGTCCTTTGCGGGTATTTCTACATGTGTTGATGTGCAGCAATGATGCTTGTGTATAACAAACAGGAGATGACTCAGGGGAACTCTGAAGTTCCTGAAAAGTTTACCAGATAATTTTAAGCAAAAAGAAATGTATCACTTTTTAGGAAAAGTGAAATTTTAAAGTTTGAGTTTAAAATTTTAAGTGTTTTTAACACCACTATTGTGTAAATCTGCTGACATGTATAGCAGGAAGATGTTATCATGAAGCCATGCCATTACATTAAAAGATACATGTCTCTTCTTTCAACAAAAAGAGCCTAAACAATTGATTTCTGAAGGACAGGAAAGCAAATTTAAGGTAATTGAGGTAAAATACCAGAAAGTCCCACCAAGGTCATTGAGAATTTAAATCTGTGACCATTTGTTGATCAATCTCCTAATTCCAGCTAAAAGTACTATACAAAATGTATGTCTCAGTCCTGAGGAAGTGTCATCTATGACTGACAGAGATATATTTTTTTCTGCTTAGAAAGAGTCAGGTTTCCTTGGGGACAGACAAGCTCTTTTCTTTCCCTCACTATGCTGGATTTCAGAAGTGAGACTCTAAATGAAGAAAGACACCTGGTAGAGGTTTGAAACAGTGTCATGGTAGATAGAGAATTGAAGAACTGAAAGATAACTGAGTTTGACTTCTACCACAGAACACCAACTCACAGGCATTAACATTCTTTCTTACCTAAGCAACACTTACTAATTCCAACTAAGTTTCATTCACAAAATGAAAATTAAAATCATACATTGGCTATGTATCATGGGGTTGCTATCATGAAATCAGTATGCGTGCTGATGTGGCTCCTTCTCTTTGCAGTTATTGTAGCTCCATTAGATCTAGCTGTATAAGTGCACAAAGCTGTTATCCCTTATACCTGGGGTCCTTTCTTCTCTTATTGGGTTTGTTGCTCTACCTCTGGGTACGTCAGCTATCATTTCCTATATTTTCTTTTTAATTGCAACTGTTCTTCTATCTTGAATCTGTGTCCAAAATATCAAAGCAAATATTTAATGAAAACAAACAAACCAAAAAAAAAAAAAAAAAAGGAAAAGAAGTGAAGAACCTTCATGACCATATTTGACTATTCACCCACAACTTTTCAAGAGTTAGAAGCAAATTGTGGATATTTGGATAGGATATTTGACCAACAGCTACACCTTTGTGTAGCTACCAAGTATCAGAATGATACCCTGAGTGTCACAAAGAGTAGGGAACCACTTGCTGTGTTATTTAAAATGCAACATAGATGTTACTCTATTTTGGACAATCAAGCTGTTCCTACTGATGTTGTACTTATCGGCTACCCTCATATTAAGTGCAAAGGTAGGAATTCCCTTCCCTTCCCTTCCCTTCCCTTCCCTTCCCTTCCCTTCCCTTCTTCCCTTCCCTTCCCTTCCCTTCCCTTCCCTTCCCTTCCCTTCCCTTCCCTTCCCTTCCCTTCCCTTCCCTTCCCTTCCCTTCCCTTCCCTTCCCTTCCCTTCCCTTCCCTTCCCTTCCCTTCCCTTCCCTTCCCTTCCCTTCCCTTCCCTTCCCTTCCCTTCCTTCCCTTCCCTTCCCTTCCCTTCCCTTCCCTTCCCTTCCCTTCCCTTCCCTTCCCTTCCCTTCCCTTCCCTTCCCTTCCCTTCCCTTCCCTTCCCTTCCCTTCCCTTCCCTTCCCTTCCCTTCCCTTCCCTTCCCTTCCCTTCCCTTCCCTTCCCTTCCCTTCCCTTCCCTTCCCTTCCCTTCCCTTCCCTTCCCTTCCCTTCCCTTCCCTTCCCTTCCCTTCCCTTCCCTTCCCTCCCCTCCCCTCCCCTCCCCTCCCCTCCCCTCCCCTCCCCTCCCCTCCCCTCCCCTCCCCTCCCCTCCCCTCCCCTTCCCTCCCTCCCTCCCCTCCCCTCCCCTCCCCTCCCCTCCCCTCCCCTCCCCTCCCCTCCCCTCCCCTCCCCTCCCCTCCCCTCCCCTCCCCTCCCCTCCCCTCCCCTCCCCTCCCCTCCCCTCCCCTCCCCTCCCCTCCCCTCCCCCTCCCTCTCCCCCTCCCCCTCCCCCTCCCCCTCCCCCTCCCTGTCCTCCTTCTCCCCGTCCCCCTCCTTCTCCTGCTTCTCCTCCTTCTCTTCCTTCTCCTCCTTCTTCTCCTTCTTCTCTTTCTTCTCTTTCTTCTTCTCGTTCTTCTTCTTTCTTCTTCTCTTTCTCTTTCTTCTTATTTTTCTCCTTCATTTGTTGACATCTTTGTTTTATTGTAGCATTCGTCCTATTACATTTTAAATTTCCTTTCCATATCTGCTGTGAGCATAGAACCGTATCATCTATCAGTGGTCATGGTCATCCAGAGAGGTCTCAGATGACTGAAGACTTGCTCATGTGATGCCCATCTAGAAGAAGGGTTGTAAGGAGGACCCAGGGAACTATAGGTCTTTCAGCCTGACCTTGGTGCTGGGATAGGTAATGGAACAGGACATCTTGAATGTAATCACACAGCATATGTGGGACAGTTGGGGGATCAGGCCCAGTCAGCATGGGTTCATGAAAGGCAAGTCCTGCCTGACCACCTTCATCTCCTTCTATGACCAGGTGATCCACCTAGTGGATGAGGGAAAGCCTGGTGATGTAGTCTACCTAGACTTCAGCAAGGCCTTTGACACAGTGTCCCATGGTATCCTCCTGGAGAAGCTGGCAGCCCATGGCTTGGACAGGTACACTCTTTTCTGGGTTAAAAACTGGCTGGATGGCCAGGCCCAGAGAGTGGCGGTGAACAGAGTGAAATCCAGCTGGTGACTGGTCACCAGTGGTGTTCCCCAGGAGTCAGTGTTGGGGCCCATCCTCTTTAATATCTTTTTTGATGATTTGGATGAAGGAATTGAGTGCACCCTCAGTAAGTTTGCAGATGACACCAAGTTGGGGGAAGTGTCAATCTGCCAGAGGGTAGGAAGGCTGTACAGAGGGACCTGGACAGAATGGATCGATGGGCAGAGGACAGTGGGATGAACAACAACCCCATGAAGCGCTATAGGCTGGGACAGAGTGGCTGGAAAGCTGTGCAGAGGAAAAGGATCTGGGGGTGTTGGTCAATGTTCACCTGAACATGAGCCAGCAGTATGCCCAGGTGGCCAGAAGGCCAAAGGCTTCCTGGCTTGTATCAGGAATAGTGTAGCCAGCAGGACCAGGGAGGTGATCGTCCCCCTGTACTCTGCTCTGGTGAGGCCGCACCTTGACTACTGTGTTCAGTTTTGGGCCCTTCATTACAAGAAGGACATTGAGGCCCTGGAGCTTGTCCAGAGAAGGGCTACGAAGCTGGTGAAGGGCCTGGAACACAAGTCCTGTGAGGAAGACCTGAGGGACTGGGGTCTGTTTTCGGTCTAGAGAAGAGAAGGCTCACAAGAGACATTATTGCTCTCTACAAATACCTGAAAGGAAGTTGTGGGGAGTGAGGTGTCAGCCTCTTCTCGCAAATAACTAGCAATAGGACTAGAGGGAATGGCCTCAAGTTACACCAGGGGAGGCTGGAAATTAGGAGAAATTTCTTCTTAGAAAGAGTAGGCAGGCATTGGAAAAGGTTGCCCAGGGAAGTGATGGAGTCAGCATCTGTGGGAGTGTTTAAGGAAATGCTGGACATGGTGCTTAGGGACATGGTTTAGTGGGTGACATTGGTAGTAAGGGGATGGTTGGACCAGATGATCTTGGAGGTCTTTTCCAACCTTAATGATTCTATGATTCTATATATTTTGAAGCAGAATCTTAAATGGTGTTTGTGAAGAATAATTTTGTTACATGAGTTTTTGTTTTTACTCCTTGAAAATCCACCTCTGAGTGTATGGAAGAAAAAAATACCTATTTTTAGTGTTCTAAATACATCCTCAGTTCTTATAAAGATGGCACAATAATCAGATATATGAAGCTAAAACTT
>NC_137697.1:35660167-35813761 GCF_964034855.1 Anser brachyrhynchus
GGTAGAAGTTACATTAATGTCTGTTTTCATAGATATACACATTTGAAAACAGATTATATAAATGAAGTTGGTATTTCTTCAGTCAGGCTGTTTGCATTTATCAACATCACTCCCATACCTCACATGTGTTTAACACTTTCTCAGGTGCCAGTTGCAGTTTGCCGTTTATACTGAGGAACAGAAGGTATAAAATGGTGAAACTAGAAGACAACTGCATTCCCTAGCATCTGATAATGACATTTTAAGCATTTCACATTCGTTTTGAATAGCATTTGGATGCTACTCAAGAGATGGGAAAAAAATATGAGGTTACTGTGGATTGACTTTCAGTTAATCACTACACAAACTGAACTTTGTACACGTTTGGGTCAGGTCATCTCTTCTCAGAGCTTCAGATTCACTGAATGCCGTGCCTATGAATGGGATATATCAGTTGCTACCTCATGGTGTTCTCAAAGTATACATTTCAAGAAGTGGTTGTATCTGTGTATGCGTATGTATATGTATGTATATGTATGTGTATGTATGTGCACGTGTGTGTGTATTACCAATACATACCTATGTATATATAAAACAACTTAATGATTCACTGGTGTTTTCCAAAACAGTCAAGAATCACAAAATTATATTCTGTATTGTTCAAGCTTTGGTACCGTAGTCATCATTTAATATATTTAACACTTAGTGCCCTAAATAGTGCCTGTGAGTCTCCCTTTGCAGACAGCTGATGCAGGAGAGAGGTGAGAATAATATTTATTTCATTTTTTGCTATTATTTTATGCTTACAGAATGCTTAAAAATGGCCCTTTCTGGAAACTTTGAAAGAGTGTAACATTCACTTTTTTTGTTCAAGTACCACTTCAAGTTGGACATGACACCAGGAGTTGACTCGATGATCCTTGTGGGTCCCTTCCAGATCAGGATATTCTATGATTCTATGATTCAAAAGTTATATATTAAAGGTTTATTCATAAGTGAGCAACTAGTAGTTACATACTAGATTGACAATGGACTTGAATCAGAGGCTTAAGGTATTACAGCGTTATCTTCTATAAAAGAATTATCTTTCTGCTTTGGGCCAGACACTAGTGTGGTTTTTTTTATTATTATTTCTTTGTTTTTAAGAGAAACACAGAATCATTTAGGTTGGAAGAGACCTCTAACCATCTTTTTAAAGACCTCCAGGGACAGTGACCACAACCACTTCCCTGGGCAGGCCATTCCAATGCCTAACAAACCTTTCAGTAAAGAAGTTTTTCCTAATATCCAACTTAAACCTCCCCTGGCACAACTTTAGCCTATTCCCCCCTCATCCTGTCACCAGGCATGTGGGAGAATAGACCAACCCCCCCCACTCACTACAGCCTCCTTTAAGGTACCTATAGAGAGCGATAAGGTCGACCCCTGAGCCTCCTCTTCTCCAGGCTAAACAACCCCCAGCTTCCCAAGCTGCTCCTCGTAAGACTTGTTCTTCAGACCCCTCACCAGCTTTGTTGCTCTTCTCTGGACTCGCTCGAGCACCTCGATGCCCTTCTTGTAGTGAGGGGCCCAGAACTGAACACAGTACTCGAGGTGCGGCCTCACCAGAGCTGAGTAAAGGGGGACAATCACTGCCATAGCCCTGCTGGCCACACTGTTTCTTATGCAAGCCAGGATGCCGTTGGCCTTCTTGGCCACCTGCTGGCTCATATTCAGCCCACTATCAACCAGTACTCCCAGGTCCTTCTCTGCCAGGCAGCTTTCTAACCACTCATCTCCCAGCCTGTAGCACTGCTTGGGGTTGCTGTGCCCCAGGTGCAGGACCTGGCACTTGGCCTTTGTTCATACTTCATACAGTTGACCTCAGCCCATCGCTCCAGCCTATCCGGATCCTCCTGCAGAGCCTTCCTACCCTCGAGCAGATCGACACACGCACCTAACTTGGTGTTGTCTGCAAACTTACTGAGGGTGCATTCAATCCCCTCATCCAGATCATCGATAAAAATATTAAAGAGAACTGGCCCTAATACTGAGCCCTGCGGACTCCACTAGTGACCGGCCTCCAACTGGATTTAACTCCATTCACCACAACTCTTTGGGCCCGGCTACCCAGCCAGTTTTTAAACCCAACGGAGCGTATGCCAGTCCAAGCCATGAGCAGTCAGTTCTTCTTGACGAGAATGCTGTGGGAAACACAGCACTTGGCATCTTACTGAAGTCAAGGTAGACCACATTCACAGCCCTTCCCTCATCCACTAAGCATGTTTGTTTTGTTTGATTCATTGTTTTGTAACAGTTTTCCAGTAATTAAGAAAATATCTGACTATGCCAAAACTTCATGTAAAACTTCATGTTCCTCAAAAGTTTTCAGAGCAAAAACAATAATCCAGAAGAGCAAAATACCTGAAGTAGCACTCAAAAATAAATTATACTTAATTTTCCACTGTCTCATGCTTTTTAAGTACTTATTATCCAGTTACATTTGTTTGCTTTTTTTGGAGATTTACTTCAGAGTTTCAACTTCTTGCAATGATATAACAAAGTATTGGGGCACTGTCAGCACAATAAGATGATTGCCCAGCAGATTTCTATTTTTAAAGTTCTCTATGTTCCCATTAGAAGTTAAAAATTCTGTGGAGAGAGGGAAAGGGAAGGGAAGGGAAGGGAAGGAAGGGAAGGGAAGGGAAGGGAAGGGAAGGGAAGGGAAGGGAAGGAAGGGAAGGGAAGGGAAGGGAAGGGAAGGGAAGGGAAGGGAAAGGGAAGGGAAGGGAAGGGAAGGGAAGGGAAGGGAAGGGAAGGGAAGGGAAGGGAAGGAGGGAAGGGAAGGGAAGGGAAGGGAAGGGAAGGGAAGGGAAGGGAAGGGAAGGAAGGGAAGGGAAGGGAAGGGAAGGGAGGAGGAAGGGAAGGGAAGGGAAGGAGGGAAGGGAAGGGAAGGGAGGGAAGGGAAGGAAGGGAAGGGAAGGGAAGGGAAGGGAAGGGAAGGGAAGGGAAGGGAAGGGAAGGGAAGGGAGGGGAAGGGAGGGGAAGGGAGGGGAGGGAGGGGAAGGGAGGGAAGGGAGGGGAAGGGAGGGGAAGGGAGGGGAAGGGAGGGGAAGGGAGGGGAAGGGAGGGGAAGGAGGGGAAGGGAAGGGAAGGGAAGGGAGGGAAGGGAAGGGAAGGGAGGAAGGGAAGGGAAGGGAAGGGAAGGGAAGGGAAGGGAAGGGAAGGGAAGGGAAGGGAAGGGAAGGGAAGGAAGGGAAGGGAAGGGAAGGGAAGGGAAGGGAAGGGAAGGGAAGGGAAGGGAAGGGAAGGGAAGGGAAGGGAAGGGAAAGGGAAGGGAAGGGAAGGGAAAGGGAAGGGACGGGAAGGGAAGGAGGGAAGGGAAGGGAAGGGAGGGAATGGAAGGGAAGGGAAGGGAAGGAAGGGAAGGAGGAAGGGAAGAAGGGAAGGAGGGAAGGGAGGGAAGGGAGGGAGGAAGGGAAGGGAAGGAAAGGAAGAAGGAAGGGAAGGAAGGAGGAAGCAACAGAGGCTATCTAGAGAAAGACTTATTTTTTCTTTTTTATTTTTTTATTCTTTCTTTATCTTTCTTTCTTTAGCTCTACATCTGCTGATAAAATATCTTCCAGTACTGTATTCTAGATAAACTATATTCTAGCACTTCTCTGTACAAGTGAGTAACAAGACCCAGATGTTCTTTACAGCCTAAAGAAGGCATTCATTCTGGGCAGCAAAATTATGAAAGACCTTACAATGAGAAAGAGTGGATTAGGAGAAACAAATATTCCCTACAGTAAAATTCTGTTAACTACACCCACCAACAATTCTGCAGTTGCACAGGTTGCTAGAGAAGAAAGCTATACTTGACAATTAGGTTAAGATGGCTGAATCTGTATGTTTGCTTTTATCTCTCATTACATATCCTGTCCAGGAAATCTCACAGTATGTCTTAGGACACTCAGTTTATTCTGCTAGATGTCTAAGGTACCTGGGATGAAATCCTAACCCAGCTGAAGTCAATGAGAACTGTCAAATGAGTGGAACATGATACCTACAGAGTTGGTATGCCTGTATTTAAAATTGCAAGTCATGGTTTGATAATATCTCCTGTGCTTTATGACCTAGGGGACAGCCTGGTTTGTGACATTAAACAAGTTCTCAAGGGACAGACACAAGGAGACAGGGGTTATGGCTGTGCAGCTGGCAGCCCACATTAAAGCAAACCATTGGGAGACAACCATCTTGGTGCTATACCCCTCCTTCCTTGTATGACCTTCTCTCCTGCTGGGAGCTTCTGCGAGGTGTCTCACAGTTTGGGATAGAAGTAAGTTGGGAAATACAGTTCCCGTTCCTATTGTTTTCAAACACAGGGGCAAAATGTGCCAGGCTTTGTTGAGCAACTTGCTTGTGGGAGTTTTGCTCAATTGAGGATTCAGAATATGTCTTGTGGTTTGGCTGACTAGCAGGGAGAGAACCAACCAATATTCAAAAATTATTTCAAAACATGTGTGACCTTGTCTGCACCATCTGGCCAGTTCAGAAAGAGCCCTGTTTTCAGAAGATGGCCTTTTCTTTTTCCATAGATTTTACCTCAGCCTATGACAGAGCTAAAGTTGAACAATGACCTGTGATTAGCTTTTTCTCTCCCAATATTTATTTGCTTTTTCAGTGGAATTGATAATATATGAAAAGAAACTGTGCAACCCTCTAATTCAAGCTAGAGTACGTGATTTCAAAAATTAATTTATTAAATAAATAAGTAAACAAATAAAAATATCTACTTAAAAGGCAAATTGTGATAGCCTTTCATCTACAGTTCTCTACATTCAGAGGTATCACAATTTATAAGAAACAGGAAGAATTAAGCTTGCAAGAAAACATTGTAAACAATAATAATAATAAAAAGGATGAAGCTTTACAAGGTTAACGAAATGCATCAAATATCTCAGCACTTTTAAAGGAGTTGTATGAAAATGACTACCATCACTGTACATAGTATAGTACCTTCCACTTGAAAATTAAATGGCATATTCTGAAATGTTCTGCAAAACTGAAGAATATGCCATGCAAAGTGCATCTAGAAAATATTCCTAAATGCTTACCTGTGTCTTCCTTTTATTAGATGAATATCCCCTGGCTTTGTTCACCTAAAGCACAATACGGGGAAAAAAAGCATATTATTGGTATGTTATGAAGCGATAAATTTTTTTCAGAAAAGGTGCCCAGCTTCATTGGACCTCATTAATAATGCTCTAAGCAGCCAGCAGCTTCTATAAATCCCCAAATATTGTTTTAGTTTTTCAAGGACTTCTCACTTGCAGATGTGAAGAGCACTGGTAAATGTGCTCTCAAATTAAACTGGCTTCAGAGGACCAATCATATATCTCTTTCATTTGAGTGAAATAGCCTAATGCAAAAGCAAAATACTGACACTTAAATGTTATTTGATCGTGTGGACACAATATATAATTATATATAAGGACACTTAATATATAATTATGCCAAAAGGTGAATATGCACATCTATATACCTTATACTGCTTACTCCCTGCCTTTCATGGTTTGTACCGGTGAGATTTGCAAACTATTTTATCTCGAGCTGAATGACGAAGTAATGATTTCTTTTATGTGATACAGTCTGTTCCCAAAGTACAACTCAGTGCCAGTTTCAGGACATTGGCATTCTTCTGGCCTTCGCTTGGGGGTCATGTGATATCAAGATTTTCTTCTGTAAAAATGCTCCTGAACCTAGATGGCAGCTGAGCACCTGCGTATGCATAAGCACATAAGCAGACAGCAAAAACAGAGCAGAACACAAACCACACTGTCCTCCCCTTCCCACCTGAGTAATTCAGCACGCACCAGCACATCTACACTGTACTCATTAGGCGTGTTTTTATACATAAAATGTTTTCATTGACTTTGGCAGCTCTTTCCTCAACCACCAGTATTAATCTCTTCATCTTATTTTCTACCTGGTAAATATGGAGATATTTGGATTACTACTGCATGGTTACTCTGCTGTCTGTGTCATCATATCATGTGGTTTTCTTGAGTAGAGGGTTTATTGATAGTTCAAAGGCAGTAATATTAAAGACTAACTGCAAGGGATAGATCTATTTTTCATCTCCCTTAACACCATTTTTATACCTGGTAATGCCACTGATTACACCTGTTGTAGTTGCAAGACTTTTGTCTTTTTTTGCAACTGCAGTTGCAATTCTTTTTGGTGGGGTGCTTCATTTGAGCATTCACTTGATTCATGTTACTGATAGATCCAAGCTGTGCCAAACTACCGAATTTATGACTTCTTATTCTGGGGAATGGATATGCCCTATTAATGATTACAGTTGTGGTTACACATTAGCTGCCTAGGACGCAAACCAAGACACTTGCATTGAAACTAGTGGAAAAGCAGCAAGTTCAGAGCATGAGGAGAAGAAGGAGAAGTAGACAGTGCTGGGTGGCTGAGACATTTAATGATTTTCTGTTTATGCTTTGAGTACTTTGAGTAACAGTAATTCTGTTAGCAATCTTGCCTGAAGTTCTCTTCCCCCCCGCCCCCCATCCAGAGGAAAATATTATTTTATTAACAGTTGCATCAAATTTGTATTGAAATATTCCCTCCCCATAGAATTCCCCTCCCTCTCCCCAGATCTCCTCATCATCACTATCCCTATCCAGTAACTTCTTCCTCATAATCTCTCCATTTCACATTGGATCCTAAAAGACATATTGGTAAATTAATTCCCATGAAAATATGGGAGCCCAGAGCTTTTACAGCATGGGGAAAGTTGGAAACAGACCTCATGTCTTCATGTCACCAGTGCTGGAAGAGCATCTCTGCAGATGTTGCGGCAGTAGCATGCCAGTGCATTACAGCATCAGCATTATGAAGAGACAGCAGGATAGCACAATCTGCTCTCATCTAGACTTCACCAGACTGAAAGCTGAGGTCTGGAGTGGAAGGCTGGTAGAGAGAGCAGCTCGTATGGGGTTTATAACCTCAGTGCAGACAAGAACGCAAATTCTGAAGGATTGAGGGAAAAGTATTAGAGAAACAGCTGCCAAGTCCCAGCCAACTTCCAGTTGAATCCAATTCCTATTGGCTCTCAGAGAGCCATGATTTTTCACACGGTGTTTCTGCATCACATCTGTACTTAAATAATTCCTCAACATTGCTGCTTTTGTACAAAGAGGGAGAACAGATATCAGGGTAAATGACAGGACTTCATGTCTCCATGAAGGAGTAAGCATTTGGCATTTCTCACCATGAAATGCCAGCACACCTGGCACCATCTCTCCCTCTCTTAAATAGCCCTTTTCTTTCTGAGATGAAACTTCCTACACCAATTTCAGTATCTGTTGTGGAAGCAACATTTCCACTAGACGATTTATCTCAATGGTATTTCCCCAGTGGATTCAAGTCTATAGATGTTTGGTGGTCTGTAGGCTATTTCAAAGATGTTACAGACAGCTTAGGGAAAAAAATAATTAAAAAATCCTACTGTCAGTATCAAAAGAAAACATATAGGGAACCAAATTGTCTTGGAAAAGTTTTAGGATTTTGCAAGTCCGAGAAAAATAAATTGTTTACCATAACTACTCCACTGAAGTGGAACAGTTAACTAAATTTCTCTAACACCATTTCCTTTCAGGTAAATCCCCCCAAAGAGTGTAAGCCCCAGTTTTCTATGCTTTGAAAGCCTTGTTGGTGCAAACATGCAGGTTTTACACGTGTATGCCACACACAACCTGCACACACAGAACACTGGCCTGATCTGACGAAGTCCAACACATCTTTTGTTGACTGAGATATCCTTTTTCATGTAAGCATTGTCATTGACTTCAGAGGGACGATTTCAATGAGTAAACTTAGTCATGTATGTGATGACGGGACCAGGGAGCAGGCGTGAGCCTGCTTTCTGTACAGAATGGACACACATTGCCCCTTTCACTGTGATTTTCCGTGGTGGAGACCTCATTCTGCACCAGGCTGGAGCGTGATAGACCGACAGGTGGTCCTTGTTAGGGAGGTCACTGACACTGCCAAGCAGCTTTTGAAAGGCGACATTGCACCTAGAAGGTTATCAGGCCGGAGCCACTAAGTCTAAAACAATTTTTCTGACGATGTTGTAAATGGGTAGTATATCTGGCACATTTTCAGACTTAACAAAGCACAGGAGATTAAAGTTCATCTGCACCTCTGTCCCCCTCTGCCATCAGAGCATACACCTTCCCTATGCTTTGTCTAGAAGCACCTTGCAGATGTAGTCAAGTTGTGAAAGAGCTACTTTAATTATAAGTGCTACAGTAATGAATTCAAGTACACTCATTTATCATAGAGGGCTTCCCCATCTGTCTCTAAAGTATGCTCAAAAATGTTGTGTATTTGATAACAAGAAGGTTGAGAATTTATCACATTTTAGTTTTAAGCACTCCATTTTGGTTAGCTTTTTGTTAAGACTGTACAACTGCATTTTGACTGAAAGAACAGATTGGTGTGTGTGCGAGCGTGCATGTGCGTGCGTGCATGTGTGTGGTCTCTTCCTAATTTATTTGCACTCCAACCCATTGGGATCAAGCTGCAATCCCTGTAGGCAAAGGAAGATTAGGGAAAGCGACTGGCTGTTTTTTCCCAGACACAGAAGGGAAAGCGACTTCTCAAGTACCGCAAGTTTTTCTGGCCACTGTACAAATTGTTCCTGAGTATGGAGAGTTTCCAAAAGACCTAATTAGCAACTCGCTGCAAACATTTCTTTGCATTAGCTAATGATCCGGCTACACTTGTAAGCAAACAGTACCAACATATCTAATCAATGCAGAAAAACCAACAGAATGCCTATTAAACATCTGGATGTAATTTTCTAGTTACACTTAGAACAAAATGAAAACATATGCAGGTTTCTTTGATCTATGCCTCAACAAAGAAATTGTCGATAAAAAAAAAAAAAAGGCAAAAAAACACAGAAAACCACACTGGCCAGTCAATGTGTCATTTTCATAAAGCCTGGTCATTTCTCTTCAAATGTTCCCAGTTTAATTTTGTTGGTTTCCTGCAATCTCTAATTTTACCATACTGTGTGAAACCACAAGGGATTCTTTGGATTTGATTTTATTTGAGGTTTTACTGCTGCACGATCTGCTACTGACTTTTTTTTTTTTTTTTTAAGTTCAGCTTGGGGAATTTTTAAGGGTGAGAGAATGGGGGAAGGGAATACAGACAAGATGGTAAAATGACCTACTGATTTTATTTTATTCTTTTAACATTCTTACCTACAAGGAAAGCTACTAATTAAAAAGAAATCAAATTACAAAGAGGGTATGCAGTGGCTATTAGCCAAAAGATAGCGAATAATTAGAAATGTAATTGCTTTACCCTGCTCATATAATTTGCACTTCATAAATAAAGAAATATTTTAAAGTGATATTGTTTTGCATACCCTCATAATAATTATTTTTCTTGCAGCTGTACAGGTAGTTCACTTCTATATCACATGCACTGTGTGAATCAGATACTATTTTTTTCTCTATTCCACCTGTTCTGCCATTAAAAAAGACAAAAACAAAACAACACCCTCCCATCATGCAGATATACATAATTTTGTAAGGTACTCTGTTTCTCTTTTGGTTGAAAATTCAATGATCTCTCAATCTCAAATTTACAAGCACAAAATCTATTGAATTTTATAATTGCTTCCTACGCTGATGTACTCGAACTACATAGGTAGTTGAGCGGTGAGATAAATCACAAATTCACTAAATTGTGTCCCAGCCCCCTGCTGCAAACTCTTGGTGATCAACATCATCAACATTTTTATTATATGTGTTGGTTTGTGGGAAGTTAAAAAATATTGCTTGTAAATAATATTGCAAACAGTGAAGGAAAAAATACAAACACTATGGTAATTTGAACATCATACAATACATCATTTCCCTAAAGAGCAGATGCTACATCTGAAGCCCTTTCAGTACAGTCGAACTAGATTTCGGGCCCCAATACCACTTTTTTTTTTTTTTTTTTTTTTTGTCTTAAAGCTCAAACTGCTTTCAGCGTGAATTATGAGTACATAGTTAATGAAGGATTAAGACTTCTGCTATATGAGGTAAGAACACTACATTAAAATCCTTACAGTGAAAAACAATTGCTTTGAAAAGCAGATCAGAACTGATGATACATCAGAAGGGCTGGGGGTGGGGGTTAGAGACTGTCTTCTTAGTGTACTTTTTAAAACACAGAACTGTGGTATAAGCACAGTTATTTGCAATTCAAAATTAAAATTGTGTAGGGTAATTACAGTACTGTTGTGTAACAGTCTCGTATAAAACACTACCTTCAATCAAACACAGCTCTTTACAATATGCTTAGCCAAATTTTGGCCTGTCTCTGACTGGTGTAATTTTGTGTTGCTGTGAAGTGAGGATGCTAATTTTTTTGCAGGATTAGTCCAGATTTATAGCCAAATTAATCCTGATTTATTCTAACAGGCAAATGTTGTGTTCCAACTGGCCAGCGATGATGAATTATAAATTAGCTAAATATCAGACCATGTTCGTTACTGTTGACGCTATGTAGAGTCAGTTGTCCTCACCTAAAAAAAAAAAGAAATTATTGCTGCTTTTGCTGCTTTTACAGCTCTTCTATCTTGATTATGATGAAGAAGATTCAAAATGCCCTTAAGTGTCTGATTCCAGAATCTAAGAGGGTTAAAGGCACTTGTTAAAAGAAATCAGAGAAGTAGAACTTTTCTGCTTCTGTTAAAACATGCCTTGGACATTTTAATGATGACAAATAAAGATTACAAGACATTTCGACTTTCATGTAGGTGAGCAATTATATATATATATATATATATATATATATATATAAGCTTTTGTTTATGTTCCAAAACATAGTGTTGTTTTAATGTCATATCTGTTAATAACTCATTAACGACTTGTGCCAGCAGGTTAAGCACAGCACAACTAAAGTTAGGTAATCTTTACGTTATTACAGACTCCATAGCTACCAGGTACACACACAAAGTGTATAATAATACACTTGCATTTTATGGCATCTTTCATCTGAGGATCTAAGTACTTTATAAGCATTAATTAATTAAGCTTTCTAATACCATGAAGAGAGCTGTGAGTTGGCTTGTCCAAGGGAAGAGCTGGGAACAAAACTCAAGATGTTTAGCTCGACTCATGCACGTGCAATGCCAGGCAAGTTTGCATTCCCATCCTGGGAAACACAATCCAGTAACACTGAGATTCGACTCTCAACTTAAAAAAAAAAAAAAAAAAAGTCCTCATTTGGTTGCATTTATTTTTATATTCACAACTGTGTACACGCATATATATTGGTCCCGAGGGACGTCTCGGGGTGGCACGCCGGGAGACCTCCGTGCTCCCCCGCTGGCAGGGTGCCCGCACCCCGGGGATGTGCGGTGTGGCTGTGGTAGCAGAGAGACAGGGTGGGTGAGGGGAGGGAGAGGAGGAGAGGGGAAAGGGAAAAGGTAAAAGGACCGAAAAAAAGAATGGGAAAAAAAAAAAGGAAGAGAGATGGAAAAAAAAAAGAGGGGAAAAAGAAAATAAGGAAGAAAATAAAAAAAGGAAAGGAAAACGAAAGAAAATAAGAAAAGGAAAGGAAAAGGAAAGAAAAGAAGAAAAGAAAAAGAAAAAAAGATTAAAAGGAAAAAAAAAGCAAAATGACAAAAGAAAAATGAAAACAAAAAAAAGCGAAACGACAAAAAAGGGCAAAAATGTAAACGACGAAAAAGCAAAACGACGAAAAAAGGGGAAATATAAACAGCAAAAAAAAAAAAAGGCGGGAAAAAAAAAGCGGAAGGACAAAAAAAAAAGAAAAAAACGACAAAATAAAGAAAAAAAAAAGTCCAAGAAAAAGAAAAAGAGAAACAAAGAAGGAAAACAATAATAAAAAAACCAACCCCCACACCCCCAAGCTCGACCACCACCCGCGTGGGAACGCGGCAGCACCGCCGGGCTATGCTCGCCCCGCCCCGCGGAGACGGCGGCCCCGGCCGCGGGCGCGCGCAGGCGCCGCGCAGGGTGCGCGCAGGCAGCCCCGCCGCCCCGCCCCGCCCCGCCCCGCCCCGCCCCTGCGTCCCGCGCTCACTCTCCCTCTCCCGCTCTCTCCCCTCCCCGCCCGCCCGGCGGCCCCACGTTACTTTGATTGACAGCTCAGCCTCCCCGCTCTCCTTCCCACCGACCTTCCCCGCCTCCCCGCCGCTCGGCGCGCTCCGCGCCCTCCTATTGGCCGGCGCCGAGGGCTCCCGCCGCTCCGCCAGAAACGCTTCCCAGCGAAAGGCAGAGAGGCGCTCGGCCGGCCGCTCTCCCCATTGGCCCGCGGCGCCGCGCGCGTCACGGCCCCACGTTGGCGGCGGCGCCGGCGATTGGGCGGCGGCGGCGGCGCGGCCCCCCCCGCGCGGCGGCGTGGGCGGGGCCCGGCGGCTGGTTAGCTGGCGGAGTGTGAAACCGCGTGTTAATGCAAGCGGCGCGGGCGGCTCGGCGCGTCCCGCCCGGACACGGCCGCGCACCCGGCCCCGCACCCGGCCCGCCGAGCGCAGCCCAGCGCCGCCCAGCGCAGCGGGGCCGAGCCCAGCCCGGCCCGGTCCAGCCGAGCGCAGCCCGGCCCGCCGGACGTCCCGAACTCCATCCCGGAGCGGAGCCGTGCGGTGGGGCGGGGGGAGGAAGAGGAGGAGGAGGAGGAAGAGGAGGATGAGGAGGATGCCGCCGCCGCCGCCGCCGGGATGCGCCGCCCTCGGGGGGCTCTGCTGAGATGTGCGCCTCGGTGTGCGCCCGCCCGCAGGAGGCTGCAGCCGTGCCGTCGCGGGGAGGATCGCCCCGTCTGAGATAGCCCCGACGCGGACGCTTCCAGCTTTTTATTATTATTTTTTTTAATCTTTTTTTTTTTTTTTCCCCGACGGGGCGGGCGGCTCGGTGCCGCGCTCCTTTTGTCCCGGGCACCCCCCTGCATCTCCCGGCTCTGCGCGCCGTGCATGTGCTGCCGGCGCTGCTCCGGCCGGGGCCGGCTGCGCGGAGCCCCCCCTCGCCCCCTTCCTCCTCCTCGCTGTCCCGCCGCCCTCCCGTGCTCGCCGCCCCGCGGGCTGCCCATGACCCGACCCCCCGCCGACGCCCAGGAGCAGCGCGGCCTTCCCCGGAGACTTTCCCTCGCCCCCCCAGCCTGTGACGGTCCCGTGCTCGCCGCTCCCCGCCGCCCGGATTTCCCCAGAAGCGGGGACACGAGACGCGGAGGAGCCGCCCGCGCCCCGGGGTTCCCGGCTTGAGGATCGGACCGCCAGCCCGGCTGGGGAGCGCCCCGTCGGGGCCGGCCCCGTCCCGTCCCGTCTGGTCCCGGAGCGGCCGTGACCGTCCCGAGCGCGTCCCCGGAACGACAGCGACAAAGGCCCGAGGATGTCCCCGCGGCGGGGGCACTGAGCGCCGCCGCCCCCCCCGCTGCCCCTCGGGGCGTGAGCCGCGCTGCGAGGGAGCCCCGCGGCGGCCGGAGCCATGTTCCCGCAGAGCCGGCACCCCGTAAGTGCGGGACGGGGCGGGGGGGGGGGGGGGGAGGGGGGTGCGGGACGGGGCCGCGTCCCCGCTTTGTTCGGCGGCGGGGCTGGCGGCCGCCGAGCGCGGACACCGGGGCTGTGCCGTGCCGAGCCGAGCCGTGCCCCCCGGCGGGGGTCGGCGGGGAGGGGCCGGCACGCCCCGCTGGGGGGAGCGGGTGGGACGGGGAGGGGGACCGGGACGGGAACAGGGACGGGGACGGGGCGGCCCCGCGGGGAGCGGCCGCCGGGTCGCGGTGAGCCTCGGCCTCGCCGATGAGGGACGGGAAGGTGGGTAACAAGTGCGCGGCGGCGGGGGGGGCGGGCCGGGCTCCCCGAATCCCTCCCCGCATCCCTCCGGCCCCCGGCCGCGCCGCTCTCAACGTGCCTCTCTCTCCCGGTCCGGCCGCCGCCGCGCCAGACCCCGCACCAGGCTGCGGGCCAGCCTTTCAAATTCACCATCCCGGAGTCGCTCGACCGCATCAAGGAGGAGTTCCAGTTCCTCCAGGCGCAGTACCACAGGTGAGCGGGGGGCCGGGGGCCGGGGCCGGGCTGGGCTGGGGTCGTTCCCCCTCCGCCCGCCCCCCCGGGGCTCGGGGGGGCTGCACCGAGCGGCCGCGTCCAGGCGGTGGCGTGCGGAGTCGCGGCGGAGCCCCCGCCGCTGGGGGCCGCGGAGCTTTGCGGGCCCGTCTGCCCTCGGAGCATCCCCCGGGGGCGAGCAGCGGGGCGGGGGGCAGCCGATACCCGCCGCCTCCCGCCGGTGTGGATGCGAGGTGGTTGTGCTGGTGTGAGGCACACACCTTGGGTTTCGGGGGTTTCGGAGGGAGACGGGCACGGATCCTGAGGCACAGACCGCTAAGGAGGCCAAATCTCGGGCTTGCTCGTTCGTGTGTGGTGTTGGGGCAAAAATCTATCAAGCGCCAGAGTGCGGTGGTGAAAGACACAGCGAGGACTGTAGGAAGGAGCACACAAGTACCGGAGTTCACGCAAAGTTAACATCAGTCTGCCGAAGCCGTGGCTGCATTTCCAGTTGCAGTTTTGTTCTTCAGACGTTCCTGTTGAAAACGTTTGCGCTTGCTGCTGGAGACCCTGCAGTAAATTAGGGAACGGGTTCTTGCGTGTAAAATGCGTTTGGCCATAAGAGTCATTAATCTTCCTGAATTTTGTACTCTCATGCACCTGGAAGGTCTGGATAGGAAGAAGATCTCTGTGACTTTCCATGCTAGTAATCGCTTGGTTTTGATTAGGCTTCCCTTTTCCTGCTGATGATGCTCTAGTCCGAGTCTTATCTAAGATCATTGCCTTGTCTAAGACATATATTACTTTAGAAACAGAGTGTAAGCTATAAACATTCAGTATTGCAACTGTAAATGGAAAATGGTGGCTTACACACTAATTGCTCCATAGGATGCTTCCTTGTTTCATTTAAAAAAAAAAAAAAGGAACGAAAGAGAAAAATCAGTTTGCCAGAGAACAAAGGGAATGTTCTGGCTTTTGTCCTCAGTGAAAGTAGTCAAAATTATACTGCTGTTAGCGATAAGATAGGCAACTTGTTTTTCTCCTCTGAAAACAAAAATAGAAAACAAACTTGGTAGTAATTGATAGTCAAAGCTACTTATTTCAAGCTGCGGACGAGATAACAGAAGCTAGAGGTTCTTTGAGGTTAGGAATTGCAGACATGCCCAAGTTGTAATTCCAGCCGTGAATGGTGTTACTTGGCTGCGACTTACTGAACGTCATATGCAAAGAAGTACTTTGGCTACTCAGAAGAACTTTGGAGAAAGTCTGTTCCTGTCATAGCCTGAGAGTTGTAGCGCTTCATCTGTGTAGCAGTTCTGGAGGCGGTTTCGGGTCTCTCATGCAACACTCATGAAATACCTCCTAAATTTCCCGTTCAGCCCTTGTCTTTAAAGTATGAATTAAGACCTTTCTCTCAGTGTTTGCATGTTAGTTTATGAGTTTCTTTAATTAGCTGTTTCTGTCAAAATACAAATAAAGTGGTGAATGTCAAAACAATGACATAACAGTTACATTAAAGTGTGATCTATTTTGTAGCCTTAAATTGGAATGTGAGAAACTGGCAAGCGAAAAGACAGAAATGCAGAGGCACTATGTGATGGTATGTATGTTTGTTTTTCTTTATTTCAGTAAATATCTTCTAATGCAATGTAAGCCCGCATAACGAAATAATATATGCTCCTTTATTTGCAGTATTATGAAATGTCATATGGATTAAACATTGAAATGCACAAACAGGTAAGGCATTTTGTTTTCTAACCCACAAAATCTGCAGTCTGTCTAGTGTGTTTAAATGTAGCTGTTCTGTTTGTATTCAGATGACCGCAGCATGTGTCTGAATAGGCTGATTAGTGCCAGTGATTAGCAGACCTTTGCCTACCTGCTGTCAGGTGAGGTATAGGTTAGGTTAAGCGACAGGACTTCCTTGGTATTGGCCCTGTTGTAAGACGTAGGAAGGCTCTTGGCTCTGTGGTTTTTAAAAACTAATTCAGTGCTTTATGTGGTTCTGTTTTGTCATTGGTAAGAGCCTTTGATTATGTAGAACTGGTCTTACGCGTGTGTAGCATATGTAGTGATAGTTGCTCAAATCCTTGCCATTTAGAGGTATGAAAAGATTAGTGACTTGGAAAGCTCGAGTTATGACTATAAGTTTGCAAGTTCCCATAAAATTCACACTTATGGCCACTATAATGGTGAATAAAAAGAGTATTGAAGTGGAACAAGACACTAAGGACCTCGTAAGAGAAGAAAAGCTAAATGATTGCTCAGCCCAGAGGACCCTCAATTGAGTAGTCATTGTCTGCCAAATAAAGCATTAATGGCAGGGTGTAAGTATTCTGTAGATACGCTGACATTCACTTTTTCATCAAGATGCTGGTACAATAAGTCTTTCAGAAATCGATGGCCTCTTAAAAAAATTATCATTAGATGAAGTTGCACAGTTGGACACATTTCAAAGTGCAACAATACAATTCTTTCTTGAAGTGTATGTGCTATTTCATCTAAAACTCTTGTTTCATTAAATTAAAGAGCATGGCTGACCGGTTAGGGCACAGCGAAGAAATTGATTAGTTCAGGCTTCGGATCTTCAGTATATTCAAAGACTTTTCATTAAGTGAGTGAATTGCAGAGTTGAATTTCGCTTTTGTAACTCAAACTCTTTGATTTTTGTTTTGTTTTCCACTAAAAAATATTGCATTTTATAAGACAGGATGGTAGTTCCACAATAACTTTGTTTGCAAAGCTGTGTAGGTATTCTGTGATTTTTTTTTAGAGGTGCGCTTGTTTGAATCCAAAATGTTGGTAAAAGCAGGAATATTGTTTTCAAGGAATCACTTGTTTTAAAGTGATGCACTGCAGAGGCAGGTGGAACAACTAGAGTGGTGGCTGACTCGTTTCTGTACCGTAGCTGCTGTAGTGTTCTCGTCTGTGTGTGTGTGTGATCATTCATTCTGTGAGGCAATTCTATCATGCTCTCTGATTTTTGGAATTCTCTTTATTAATTTATTCTTAACTTCATGGCAGGCTAACTTGTGAGGAAGCCAACATCCATAAAGAAGCTTCATCTGGTTCAAAATGTGTGTTATTTTCATAAGATTTTAACAGTAAATGTACTAGAAATTAACTTCAGGTAAAATCAATTAAGCCCACAAGATTAAAGAGTGTCGGAACTGAGGTTTTCACTTTGACCTTAACATCTGTGTATTGCAAGGGTTTAATGCTCTGTATGTATGGCAACTATAATTACATACCTAGTATTCGGTGATACTTTGGAAGCTTTTAAGATTTATGGCAGAGCATTATACCTGCATTGGTTCTAGCTGGGGAGAATAGAGCACATTTACTCTGTGTGCTCCTAGGAGAAGAAAAAGCAGTTGAAGGGATAAATAATTTTCCCTGGTCTTAGATACCATGCTTTTACGTGTTAAGTATTCTGATTAAAAGTAGCACCTTCGTATTAAAGAGTCTTGATTTAGATGCCTGCAGTGAGGATGCCTAACAGTGTTAGAATTCAGTACGTAGGTGGTCTCAGCTTACAGGAGACAAAAAAAAAAAAAGCCACCAGTGACATTCTTTTGAATTTCCACCGCTAACGATAAGTTCTGAGGAGGCTTTTGGCAGATAGTAATCATAATTCTTATTAAAACTGGTGACGTCTAGCCCCAAGGGTGTAGCCAGGCTCAAATTGATGCTTTTTGCTGGCTGATCACCAGCATGGCCTAAGTGCTCATTATGTTGTAGAGAGGGCCTTTGGAGCTCTCATTACGTTTGACAGGAATTCTCTCTAGGGGGAAACTGGGCATTAGCTAGACTCCTGACAGGCTGAAATTATTCCTGCTTTATGGCTTATAACCAAATGCTAGCAAGGCATCATCAGGGGACACGAAAAATTGTCATTTCTGACAACATCTTTGTTACTGAAAAATGCAGTGATGGGGAAACTTTCCACTGAACAAGCTTTAATGTTCTTAAGGCCTGCCTCCTATGTGGATGCTGTACTCGCTCTGTGTGAAGCCCTTCAGAGTGCTTGGGCTGCTGATTTAAAAATAAAAAATTATACTGAGCTGGTGTTACTTTATGCAGTGTGCTGCGTATATCATTGTCGAAGGTAGGGTCACTTCAATAAAATGATGTAGTTGTAGTCTGCCTGCTGATGAAAGGGTTGACTTCTTGTACTGATAAAGTTGCATCAGCAGTTTATTAAATGAAGAGTTATTTAACTCTCAGTTCAATTCTGTAATCTATTATAATTTGGCTAAAATAAAAAGAGTTAGGACTCGAGTGTTGCTGTAAACAGAGTTCCTCGAGGTGAACTTTCCATACACAAGCAGCTGTACTGCAGAGTTTTTCATTTGAATATGTGACAGTATGTTTAAATCCAGGTACTACTGTTGCATTTCAGCCAGTTGTTTAAACACTGGTCAAGAAATAATCTTTTGGGTGCGTTTTTGGCTGGCTTGTATGGTGGTGTTTTTTTTTTGATTGTTTACTTTTGTTCTTGTTTCTGTTTTAATAAGAGTTTCAAATTAGTTCTTAAGAGGATGTTGTGTCTGGATTTTTATACTGTTTTCAGAGATAATTATCTTAATGTGGTGTATGGTTACTAATGTTAGCATCTTTGAAACAGAAACAAGTATCCGAGGATTTGTTTAGGATAGGTGCATTTCATGCAGATAGCATTTTCATGTTTGTCAAGAAGACAGAGTGAATAAGGATGTTTTGTATGGTCTTAAGTTTCTCATCTGTTATTTCATCCAACTCAGATTTTCCCACTGTGACATCTGTGGCTGGCAAAGCAGATGCGTCAACTACTAGTGCCAAGATGTAGAGTCTGCTGGGCGTTAAAAATCCCACTGTACTTAAAGGGTTGCTGGCCTTGGCTATTAGGGCAGCACCTCTCTATTTTCACCAGCTCTGTCTGTCATCTTCTGTCATAAGTCAGGAGATAAGACTTCCTGTGCGTTTAATGCCTAGATTGTTCAGGTGCAAGATTAGCTTTTGTTCAGTGGCAGGCAGCCAAAGAAAGAAAAATTCATCACTGCTGAACCAACTGACAGACTATATAAACTACTATGGTATTTGGGTGTCTGCTATCCCAATGGTGACAGCTGGGTTTCCTTCTCTTTGGGTGGGTTATTGTGATCTTTGTGACCTGCCTTGAGGCAGACCTGTCATTTAGTACCTTGCCTCTCGTGGAAAAGTATACAAACTTCTAAACTGCGTTATGTTAACCAGTTGTACAGGAATTAAATGTCTGTTTTAGCCTGGACTGTTTTATGAAATCATTTCTAATGCTGTGTGTTCAAGGACTGAGTCTTCTACTGATATCTCATTAGAATATCAGTCTTCAGGAGTGGGTTAAATAGAAGGGAATTAAAAAGCTTAGTTAGCTCTCTACAGCTCCTGAGTAGGACGGCTGTGCTGTTGAAAGGGATTTGAAGATAAATTAATATTTTTTTTGCTTTTTTCCTACTTGCATTTTAATTACTGAAATGAAAAAACTTCATGAATCCTAAAGGTTTTGATGGTGTGCAGTGAGTGTTTAAAGAGGATTTTGTTGGCTCTGTCACATATAAGTGCAGAACCTGCTTTTATTTTAAAAGAGAAAATGGTAAATTTAATTGGGGCATATTTTTCCCTCAAAAATTGTACATACTCTACAAATACTGGACTTCTAAATGAGCGCAGTTGTATCACCAATTCAGCCGTTTCAGACGCGACTGGAGGTGCCAGTTTGAACAGAGAGGAAAGCCTAGAGTAATGAGCTCAACTTTCTCAACTTTTGAACCACATTCAAGCTCAAGACTGACATTGTTAAGAAGTTTTCTGACAGATTCAGGACACTCTGTGAAATATGTCTCCATGTGGCTTTTAGATAACCATATTGTCAGATAGCATTTATTATGTCAACTTCGTATAGAACTTAATCAAAAAGTATGTCGTAGTATTAACACTGTACATATGTTAAATACTGCCAGATCATCTCTCGTTTTAGACTTGGTCTGCCAGATTTCAGGTTCATCACAGAGCCACGGAGGGAGAGAAGAAGCTCTTTCCTACCAGCTGTGCTGTCAAACTTCCCTTGCATTGCTGGAACTTAGGTTGCTAAATTTCTGTTGGTATGCTTTATTTGTGCATTGGTTCAAGCAGGGGAAAAAAAAACCACAGCTGGTACTTTTGGGGGCAGGAAGAAGAAAAGGAAGAAAGATTCTTTGTGAAGCAGTAACACTTCTCTGATGACAGATTCTCGGGAGAAAGCTAAACACTTTTACTCTTTTGCAGGTTATAATACCAAACCAAGCTGACAAGTATTTGAATTGCCTTTCACTCCCACTCTACTCCAGCACTCCAGTTTTGTAACAAAGGATAAAACTTCATTGCATCTCCTATGCAAAATGAAAGATAGTATCTGCTGGGTTTGATAGTGGGTCACCATTACTACACAGTGAATGCATCTAAAACCAGTTCTAGGTTAACTTACACTTACCAGAAGACGCTATTTTAAAAGCGATAGCAGGCTTGAGTAGAGTTAATGACGTCACCTTTCCACTGAACGTAAGATTTGGGAGTACCTCATGGCAGTTATGTCAAACACTATTTTCATCTTTTACATCATGTTTCTTAGTTGGACCCTGGATGTAGCTATTTGAACAATTGCAGTTACTTACATACTTTCTTTCAGAAGGGAGAAAACAAAAGCTGATAGGAAGAATTGCTGATTTTTCGGAGTGTATGTGCTGGAACAGGTAGTTTAACAAATTGGTCCTTGTTGTTATTCTTAGGCTGTGGCTTGTCAAGTGCTTGAATAAAGGTTGACCCATGTTCAACGCGAATGTCTGACTTCCTCCTGGTATGTTGTGTACTCTGACTCCCCCATCATCTTACTGGTGTCACGTAGTGACTTGCTCCAGTTTGGCAATATTTTCCTTCTCGACAAACAAGTGGAACAAAAAGGGCAATAACTGTCTGTTTGTTTTTCTTTTTTTTTTTCTTCTCAATCAGCAGTTTATATTCTTACCATTGTGTTTTCTTAAGAGGTATAGCCATCATCATCAAAAGGCTGTGAGGCTGGTGCATGTTCAAGTTGTCCTCTTCTGTAAAATTGCTTTCTAATGTGTTTTCACCTTTGGTTGTGCTGTTGTGGGGAGAAGGTTGTCCCAAATGCAGGACAAGCAAGGCAACTGTTTGTTTGTGGGGATGAGAGGAGGGAAACTTCATTTTGTTTGACCTAGTTAATATTATCTTTATTTGATAACCTCTAGTTCTCAAGAAAGGTAGGTTGTTTGTATCTAGCTGTCTTTTCCATTCACTCGAAATTTTAGACCTTTGTCGTATGCTGTCAGTGGTGACTCATTTTGAGATTGGGCAGTCCCAGCCTACACAGCTCTTTAAAAGTACGAGTTGTTCCATGGCGTTGATCTTCTTCCTTGTCTTTCCATGAACCTTTTCCATTTTTAGTCTACCCTGTTGGAACGAGGGCACGAGAACTAAATGCAGGTCTCCGGGTCTAGGTGAACCAGAGATTTATATGACAGCATAATTGTTTTCAGGTTTTTTTTTTTCTTCTCTAATAAAGTTTTTGATATCTGATTTCTTGGCTACCAAGAAATGCTGAGCTGTTGAAGTCACCTTTCACATTTGAGTTCATGCTCATGAATGGTGACAATTCCATCGCTTTACACTGAGGCTAGGGGTGGCTGCTCCCAGTGTGTCCCAGTGTATTCTGTTTAAATGCATTATTTTTTACTGCCCACTTCAACTTGTAAGGTCTGTTTGCATTTCTTCAGTCACTCCTTGTCCCTCTTTTGAATGAATCCTCTTATGGGGAAAAAAAAATCTGTTACTCACTGTATGCTGTCTTTTCTAGACTGCACTGCTGAACAAACCTGTAAACCAGTAAAGGCCCATATGAAGCTCCACTGCTTGACCTCACACTTTTATGAGAGATGACAATTTTCCCTTGCCCTGTTTCCTATTTTTTTTATCTGTTTATGACATAGTGCTAGAGGTGATTGAAGGGTAATTAGAACTTGAAAAACAGAATCTGTTCTTAACTGAGCTCTAGTTGAAATCTGACTAGTTTTAAAAAAGCAGTTATTTGCTAAAGTCATTTATTTTAAAAGAAGGCCTAGTTGTGAAATTAGTTTTTCCCCCCTGCACTTGGAACAACAACAGGGAAGGTTCTTTTTTTTAAGATTCATATGAACAAAGCCATATAACATTGGATCCTCTTGCTTAGAAGCATAATCACAGTATGCTTAAATGTAAATGGAATGGAAAAAGGTTTGTAGCTGTATTTCTTAGAGTGCTGATGAGGATTTAGTTGCTAGCAAAACTGGTTATTAGCAAATATACTTTTGGGGGGGATAGTTCAAGAAATTAATCAGTTTGGTAGGTTTCATTGAAGTTTTTATAATGATGATAGTATTTTGTGGCTAATGACACCATTTAAGAGGCCTCTAATCTCTCATTGGGCATTGACTTAGTTCCTCTCACCTTTTCTTTGTTCTTCAGAAGCAAGAACAAATCATCACAGATAATTAAATTACAAATTAAAGTTCTTTGAGGTGCTGGAGGGTTTATCTGTCAGGGCTGCTTATCTGGAAATATCTCATACTACTTAAGTGATCAGAAGAGCTAACTAGCATTTTTGGCTAACTATCCTTTTTAGCAAAACAGAAGACAGGTTAATTTGTGTTTCCGTATATTTTGTTTGTTTTGTTTGTGTTTTCGTTGGTGCCTCCATCTCCCCCCCACGCATCAAGGATTTTTTTTTCAGTTTAGTATTTTTTATCTATCTTTAAGTTTTTTGGTGTTTGTGTAAACAGTCGGTCAAAGCAACTTACTTGTAAGGTGACCAGTCAGTGTATTGATGAGAACAAACACAATAGAAAACTGCATTAGGAGGCAAGCCGTTGGGATTTGCAGTAAATATATTACAGAACACAAGTGAATTGCCGATACTGCTTGTTTAGCAGTTTGCAAGGGCAATGGTAGTATGGATTTTTGAATTAGAAGGGAAGGACTGTTCTTTCTCTGTGCTGGAACATCTACTTGATGGCTGAGGATAAAATTGATTTAGAGAGCAAAATGCTGCTGCCAGTATTTGTGCCATTTTAAAGGCTTCTATGGATTAGTAAGCAAAAACAAAAAGAGAGCTTTCAGTTTTGGAGAAGGGAGCAAGAATGGGCATGCTTGTTTGGCTGCATCTTGATTAGGTATTAAGTCTGTGAGGAAACCTGCTTTTGTTAGGTCAGGAAAAGGAAAGGACATCTGAAAACAGCTATTTTTTGTGATGTGTGGCAGTCTGTCTATTTATGGATTTGTCTTAAAGTATGTTAAAAATCCCAAATTGTTGTGGTCTTTACTTCATTATATACTGATATCAACCTTCTTAAATGCAGAAATTTGAAATAGTACTCCAGGAGAAGGAGAGGAAACCCAAGCATTTCTTGGGAAAAATAGCTAATGGAAAGATCATTCTTTTGTAGTTTAGCCACAACAGTTTCTGCTTACAACAGGTGTGTTTGTTGTTATTGTTCTTCTTCATGTGTGAATTTGAGTGTGAAGTCACTCTGAATTTCTACTTTTTAGTTGATATTTAAGGTTGCTAGCCATCACTTAGCAGACAACTAGCTGACTATGGTCTCATATAATGGACATAAATTGCCAATTAAGCAAACAAAAAATCTTCAATTAACAAGACCTGTGGGAAGCTTTTAGGTTGTTTCTTTAAACTTTGTACCAACTGTACAATGGCAGTGCTAGGAAGAGGTTGGTACCTCCCTCTTTCCTAGCAGGGTCAGCCCTACTACCAGTGTCATTCCTGACAGGGGTCTGGTCTGATCTGTTGATGAAGATTAACAGCAGCGACTTGCAGGCCCTCTAGGTAATGGAGCATCTTTCTGAGCTTCGTACTGAAGCGCTTCTTCAGTTCCAAACACACTTTTTTTATGTTGAAGCCTTAGCTCTTTTCTGGTCATTTTCTTCACCATGGATATGGAGAGCAGATCATTCCCTTTCCTTCCAGAAGCATTTGTGGACCTGTGCAGCCTAATGTTAATTCTCTGAATGCTTTTGCTCAGCTGAAGAACAATCCTAAAATAAGCACAGTCCTCGGAGGGGGAGTCACCACGCTGAGTGGCACGGAAGGTTTTCTTCGCTTATGGCTTACACTGGTGGCACCCTTTTTGGTGGTACCGTGCTGTTGCCTGGCTTCAACTTCTGATCTGCTGTGATGGAGAGATTCCTTCCTGGCCTATTGTTTCCCTATCCATTATGTCCCTGTCTAGCCATGCTGTGGTCCTTCATGCATATTTTTCCCTATCCTTCTTTTTGCTTTTCAGTCCGTTTTTTTTTTCATTCACTGCAAAGTGAGTTCTGAAGCTCACCTCTAGCATATTCTGTCTTTTTCTGTTTGCAGCTCTCTGCAACTTAAGAATTAGGGCAAGTGAAGAGATTTTTATGCTTATTATCAGAAATATTTAAAAATACTGTACCTACCATCCATGCAGCACTTCTTAATTCTCAAAAGAGAGGGATGTATTAGTACTCGGTTTAATCATCAAGCAGTTTTGCACATGTTCTCATGAAGTTCCACGAGTTTTGCTTTTTGTTGCTCCTAAGAGTGCTATGCTACAAGTGTAAAAATCTTAATGAAGAAGGTAACATCATGGGCTTCACTTAGCCATAAAGGCTTTACCTTGTTGGTCTTCACTTGTTTTGGATACTGTTTGCTGCTGAAAAATCCTTAAGAGTTGTAATTTATATTTCTGTTTCACCTAGCTGTTTACAGATGAGAGGCATTTTAATGCCTCATATTTGATAGTGTTTAAGCTGGAATGTCTTTGCTTTTTTAGTTGCTGTTCTCTGTCAGGCACTGTTCTTTTATAATTTCATTTCTGTGTGACACTTTTAGTTTCTGCAAGGTGTCCGCTATTTCAGACTTCACTGGTGTGCTTTTCTTTTTACGTATGAACTTCACTAGCCCTGGTTAACTTGAAGACAGTTTGACTTGACTGCTCTGATCTGTTCCTTTCCTGTTTGAGCTGCAGTGCTGACCTTAGGTAGCTAGGAATTTATATTAACTGTGTAGTCGAATACTGCTTGTTGTTTTTTGCAGTTAGGTGCCAAAAAACATACAGGCTTTGTGGCCTCCTTGGTGTGTCTTGACCACCTCTTTCCTTTTCTCAGTGAACAGATTGAACCTGTTTTGTTCTTCTCTATTTCATCACATTGAGCACCAGCCTTACTTTTGCTGTCACTTACTAGTGGCACGTAATTCTGTAGCGATGTTTTTGTGCTGTGTATATTTGTACCTGGCATAGTTTTGACTTCCTGTATGCTTTCCTGTTTGTACAACCTCAGCTGGAAATTTGTGATTTACTCTTAGCACCATTGCATCCTTACCCTTTTTCCTCTGTCCATTCCTCTTCCATTCTCAGATATTTAATCTCTCACCCATATCCTTAATACTGTTTTATAAAGAAACTGTTAGCTTTCCATAGTGCGTTTTTTATCTCCCTTCTCAGTAACAGGTCTTAGAAAGCTGACCTTACCAGTTGATACTTGCTTTCCTGAAGACTTTAAGAGCTTTATTATACTTACTTCTTGTACTGATTGTTGTAAACTCTTAACAGTTGTCAGTCTCAATCAAATTATTTTCTATTTGGATGGTTTCAGTCAGTTCTTCCCTATTAGAAGATAATCTAGATGGCATCTTTCCTAGTTTTCTTTATTCTGTAAGCAAGAGAATGTGAAAAATGCATAATAAAACAGGGAAGAAGTTAATTGACAGGTTCCCAGGTTTTGCTGAAAGACTTCCTAACTTTTTTCCTGCATAGTGAAAATCACCATTATTTTCACCTTCCTTTCAAGTGGTGTGTGGTGCCGAATTCTGCTATTTGCTACCAGAAGAGTTGTTGATCCTCTTAACTTGTTACTCATTAGTGAGTCACCTGAGAGCACCTGATATGATAACTTTTTAAGGCCTTAAATTCATTCAGTGACTTGACAGTTTTGAAACTGAGCTGTGAATATAGTAGGTATTGTAAAAGTCTGAAATTACATCTTAGTTACACAAGTGCATGTGATTTGATAAATCCATCTTGATTTGGTACTTAAAAAGTCCTAGTGAATGTGGCTTATTCATTTTTTTCCCCATATGTCTGTCCCTTCTCTAGATACATGGTGCCTTGTTTTTTGTCAGATTGCATGCTCATTGTTATTTCAAGTCCAGATTCTACTGCTGTTAACGTCTTGAGTACTGTATGTGCTTGGTTTGAGGAACTTTATGCGCTACGCTTTGGAAGCTGTGTGATTATAGGCACTTCTGCAGTGATGTTAAAGCTCTGACTTTTTACTGCCATCCCAGTAAAGTGGTTCTGTGTGGCAAGTGGTGCAAAGATGTATGCAGAAATTTGGTTGTGGCTTGTGGGAGTGGGAACAAAATAGGAAGTGTTTTTGGAGTAAGTCCTAAACCACATGAAAAACCAAGGGTGAAAAACCTTCTGATAGGGGTGTAGTAGTAATGGATACACTATTTTTATGGCTTCTTTCTTTTTTCTTTTCCTTTTGTGTACTCTCTTTCTTGTATAGTGTTGCTCAGCTGTCCTAGTGTAAGTTAAGTTCTTAATGTCCTTGATAGTTCTTAATGCAAAGCATAGAATCATAGAATGGCTTGGGTTGGAAGGGACCTCAAGGATCATCTAGTTCCAACCCCCAGTCATAGGCAGGGATGCCACCCACTAGATCAGGTTGCTCAGGGCCTCATCTAAGCTGGTCTTGAACACCTCCAGGGATGGGGCATCCACAGCCTCTCTGGGCAACCTGTGCCAGTGCTTCACCACCTCTAAGTGAAAAATTTCCTTCTAACCTCTAATCTAAACCTCCTCTCTTTTAGTTTAAAACCTTGTCCATCATTATCTGAGTGAGCAAGAAGTTCCTCTTCATCTTTTTCATAAGCCCTCTTTAAGTACTGAAAAGCTGCAATGAGGTCTCCCCGGAGCCTTCTCTTCTCCAGGCTGAACATCCCCAGCTCTCTCAGCCTTTCTTCACAGGAGAGGTGCTGCAGCCCTCTGATGATCTTTGTGGCCCTCCTCTGGACCCGCTCAAACAGCCCCACGTCCTTCTTGTGCTGGGGGCCCCAGACTTGGACGCAGCACTCCCAAGTGGGGCCTCAAAACGGCAGAGCAGAGGGGCACAATCACCTGCCTCCACCTGCTGCCCACCCCTGTGCTGATGCAGCCCAGGATGCAGTTGGCCTTCTGGGCTGCAGACATACACTGCTGGCTCGTGTCAAGCTTTTCATCCATCAGAACCCCCAAGTCCTTCTCTGCAGGGCATGTTAGATAATAACGGAGAGCGCGTTTCCTCTAGAAGAACACTACAAGCATGGCGCATTAGAGTGCAGTACTGTGGGATGAGAGGAGCTCATCTAATAGTTTACTGCTGCCCAAAACCCCCCTTCTCTCAGCTGGCTTCTTCTGGTACTTCCTTGGGCTGCTCTGCTACCTGCTTAACTCACTGATCTGTTGGTCTGCTAAGCTGGTCCTTCTCCCGCCTCCTTTAGTAATGTTTTCTGCTTGGCGAGTGATTTGAGATGTTGGACAAATCCAAACGACTCTAGCAGTGCTTTGAAAGAAAGTGAGGGATATGTGCCTGTGGAAATGAAGGTGGCGAGACCTTCTCTTTTGGATAGGAGTCAGCCTCTGACTTGCTCAACATCTCATGAAATTAAATAAATGGGAATGGTGTTAGCTGGAAAACAACTGGAAAGTAAAAACAAAGCTCTGTGCTGGCTTCAGAAATTTAAACACTCTGTGTATTGAAGGTTAGCTTAGTCATGGAAACAAAACTGTGGAACTAAAGTTTGGATGAACTTACCTCTTGTAATTTGAGTACTAGAGCAAGATGGGCTAAAGTTAGATTAAAGGAGAAATGTGGTAATGGTCCCTTTTAGCCAAGTTTGAGAAGAGTCTTGACATAGTGAAGATGTGTGAGAGGAGCACTTTAACATCCTGACAACAGCTTCGTTGTTGCCAGTTGGCTCGGGTTCAACAGGATTTACAGCTGCAAATGGGATGGGCAGTTGTTTACAGTGGCTCATTGAGAGCTGCATAGCAGCTCTCTCTATTATTATAGAAAGGATTGAAATTAGACATCTGAAATACATCCAGTCACTGCACTTTACAGTTGAACGAAGTCCAAACCTGTAGTAGATGTTTGGTAAATGTAGCTGTTGACTTGTGCATCAAATGTAGCTTAAGTTTAAATTAACGTGACCTTTCTGTAATTTAAACTGACATCTAAGAGGCTTCAGATAAATGTAGTTTAGGTACTGAATTAAAAAACAGTAATTTTGTTTAGAATTTTTCTAGCATTCTGCCACTTTGTCAATTCGAGCTTTTATTCTGTTAATATTTCTGTTGCTTCTTCCTCTCCCCACTCCCACTTGTAATAAGGTGTTTTTTTTTTTTATTGCTAAACATTTTTCATGCCAGTCTTCTGGGATTTTAACATCATCATCTCATGGGTGGCTGACCTTGCGATTAAAATGAGTAGTACAAATGTGGGGCAGAGGGAAAACTGTATTTGTTAATATGTCATTTTAAAGTGACAGCCTATCCCCAAAATACGGAGATTGTTCCTGTCGCTGAAATGAGCACTACCCATCGCTGCTTGTCAGATTGAATTTCAAATATCTGTTGAGAATAAACCTTCCCACCCCCTCCTATTGGTGTGAATGTTAGTAATGACAGTGTTTATAATTTAAAATACAGTTTGAAGGCCAACTTCCACAGTTTGTCGCATGGTGGTTAATACGGCTGTAAAGGGGAGATGAATGTGGCTACTTCTCCTGGTCTATTACTCAGGAGGCCAGTAAATTTGATTGGCTGCTGCAGTTCTAGCAGAATCATTCGATTTGAGAGCAATAGAAAGATAAGATATCCAATTACCCAAATGATTTGCAGGGTTAGCCAATGTTGTCATGGAGACGCGAGTTGGAACAAATTAAATTTTAAGCAATAAAATAATCTTAAAGCACGTCTGGGAACAAGAAAATTTGGCAGTGGCACTTACCTGAATTGAATCTTAGCTTGACATGCTGTTGTTTGACATTGATATACTATGGGGGCCTAAACTTTTAAATGGCATGTTGCCTTTATTTTTTTTCCCTCTTGCAGCCATTGCCAAAACAGATTGTAGTGTATTAGTTTTAAATAAAAGGGCATTAATATCTCAGTGCTCAATGTGGATTCAATAACTCATGAACAGCAAAGTTCATAGAATGCTAGCCTTAATCATTTGAGGCTTTTGAATATTTAGGTTTTGAGATTTAATTATACCTCCAGCATCCTCCCGACCCCCAAATTGTTAGCAACACATTTTTGGAAGTGCTTGAATCTTTCTGTAGCAAAGATCTGTAACAGCATTTAGAGAGCTAAGCATTGTGCTTTTTTGTTTGTTTCTTTTCTTGTATATACTCTGTGAATAGGTGTGATTTCTGTTGACTTTGAAAATCTCACAAAAAGAATAAAGGCTACATCATTTAAGTGCATTGCTAGAAAAATGAAAATACAGAACAGATGCAAAATTTTAGCTCAAGACTAAATTATACACATGCAGTTTCTTACCCAAGGACTTTGTAAATGTAGTTTTCAACTGAATTCTGGCTTGCAACAGGGATTAAAAATGGTCAGGCATGTCCTATAAAGAGAGCTTTTATCCACATGTCTGTTAGACAGATGGAGATGAAAATTGGTCTAAGGTCAAGCCATTTGCAGCATTCTCACAGCCTTCGATTTTCTCCTCATCCCCACCACAGATCATCTCAAATGATTCAGTAATGACCAAAAGTGCAACATTGACCTTTACTCCCTAGTGGATTACTGTGTTACATAGTATAAATTGCAGGAAGTCCATTTCCTTTTTCCAGAATGAATTCTGTGTTGTACTTGGCTTTCTACATGTTGAAAGTGTAAGTGGAGGCGTTGTACTTCAGAATTATCTTCTAAAGCTTTTGTGAATGTGATTTGACAGTATATTCTTTTCTGTGCATTAAAAGGTGGTTTGTTTGTTTATTTATTTAAGTATTGAAAGGAATAGATTAGAAGATACTTTTTTTTTTTTGGCATCATCAAAACTTTGTGTTTTCTTACATTCCTTTTAATCATGTTGCTCCTAAGCTGTCGTCTTCCAAATCTAATGACAAATGTGATTCTCAAAACTGTTGAAATAACTGAAGTAAGTAAAAATTTAATGAGAGTACAGAAACTTGTCCTTAAGAAATGGTGTTAGAGTGCTTTTAAATACTGATCTAACTTTGGAATATAGGAAGTGCAATTTACAGGAAAAGTCTTTGGCATACAAGAGATAATTTTAGCTTAGGATTGTTTGGTAAAGAGAGGCCTGGACAGCTTTGTGGAGTGTCAGTGCTAATAGTTCAGCAGTTGTCATAATACAGCTGATCATCACAATAATGTAAGATTCAAGTAAGGTGATTTGCTGATTGGAGCAAAACCACAACTGTTGTTGAAAACTCTGAGACTGAAGGGTGATTAACTAATTCTTCTCAGGGGAAAGCTTTATTTTTTCACTCAGAAGTGAGAATGCTGGCTCCCTTAGGCTAGGACTTTCATTATTACTGATAACATGCACAAGGGTGTTAATTGTGCTGAGAAATCCACGTAGAGTTTGGTACTTATATTATACCTGCTTCTTCTGCAGTATAAATACCTGCAGTTGCTCAAGAAATCATGTTTATTTAAGTATGAGATCTTACATGGTGCTTTGTAAAGTACAGGTTGTCAAAATGTAGAATGGTCTGGAACAGACTATTGTATAGGAAAACAATGTATTTTTAACAATGAAGCAGGAAAAAAGTTACAACTGTACATATAAGTGCTTTCTTAACTGCTTAGTAAAGTGACTTAAGTGAATATTATATTTAGTAACTAGTCTTGCTGCTTAGTTATATGTCATTATGTTAAGAATTCATTTTATCAAGAGACAAATTTAAGTACAATCACTTGAGTTTGGCAATGGTTAGGTCAAAACATTTAAGTACTTAATTAGATGGAATTAAGACAAAAAATTAGATGAGTGAAGACAAAAAAAAACACATGTTGGCTCAACTTAATTTTACCAAATGGAGATGAATTCGTTCATGTTAATTTTTAATGATACTTCAGAAAGGAGGGTGGCACTTCAGTCAGGGGTCTGACAAGCTTGTCATTTGCAAATAAATCAAAAGACAATCATTGCAACAAGAAGAACCAGTGAAAGCTTTAGATTTGTCATTCTTTGATAGGCCCTACACTCAAGCCCTCTATTAAAAATGAATGTATTCAAGAGGCTCTGCATTAAGAACACAAACAATTAAGGGCTCTTCAGATGCTCTGCTGAGAGCTGCCATAAGAGCTAGGAGGGCTTTCCTGAGAGATGCAGGCTTCTACAGTCTGCTTTACCAAGGAGCCAGGGAACACATGCAATTAGTCATGCTTTTCTCTGCTCGAAGCAGTTTTCTGCAAAATTCTCTCTGTTTACTCATTCTTCTGACTGCCCTACGTGTTTCAAGATCACTGCTTAGATAATAGCTGTGTTACGTTGCAAGGACACTGGAAATATTTTTATGTTGCAAGGCCAATAAGTATTCTTAAGGCTATCAAATATGAGCCCAAAATCTGGAAAATACAGCTTGTTTCAATGCTCATCAATTACAGATGTTTAGTCTTGATTAACCAAACTGTCCTAGACTCCTTCAAAACAGTTTTTGCTTTTGGAAATCAATATATATCTATATACATAATACAATATGTATGTGCACCTATTCAAAGAGATTCTGTCTGGAAAGGTGAAAGTTCATTGCATTTTGAACAGCTAGATTTGTATTTAAATTCATGAGATTTCCTTTTTCTCAATGCTGAAAACAATCTCTTGCAATTCCTGATGTAGAAGATTAAGTGAATTGTGCATTAATGCTTAGGTTCAGGAACTCACTGGAGAACAAAGATTTTTATTATTTTTGACATGTTTATGATTAAGAATACTTATTACTAATTGTTGGAAGACAACAAACAGGAGATGTTTGAGATCTGCTACTGGATAAATAATTTTAAGTACCTTTTTATGTTGTGTGTGGGAAAGAGTACCAGTAGGTAAACTGCCTTTTAAAAGTGCAGACTTTGGTTATGAGTTGTGGAATAGGGTTTTTAATTTCCTTCCAATATAAATGCCTGTTACTTAGCACTTGTAACAGTAGCAAGAAATCTCAGAACAAATGCTTGTTTACAATTTGTACATTTAAGCTTATTCACAACTGTGTATGAATATTAGGATGCTGTTTACATTATTATACAATTAGAAAAGATCTGATTGACTTGTATTGGGACTGGTAACTAGCACATCATGTTCTCTTGTGTTACAGTGTGCCGTTCTCTATTTACACTGCCACTGTGAAAGTCAGATACCTGGGACCTCTGTGGGAAAACTCCACAATGTGGATGCTTGCATGCTTTGTAGGCTCTATTCAAAATAGACTTTTTCACAGCTATAATAAGGATAATTCTCGCAGGATTGCAGAACAGGGGGACTCCTGTGTAGGTAATGCACACTGAAACAGCTTTTCAGGAGAAAGCAAATTAGTGCATCCTGTTTTACGTTATTCTCCCACCCCCCACCTGCTTATCACCTGCTATGATTCATCCTGGTTTTTTATCATGAAAACAAAAGTAATCCTGTTGGTCTAGGGCAGTTAATTTGTCGGAAGCTAAACATCTCATCCCAGTCAGTCAGGCTGCTATGTAACAGCCTTCTCATAGCTGATATATGCAGTATCTGCCTCCAGAAAGTAAATCATGTGGAAAAATGCCCTTTAGTACTCAAATTCTCCCAATCGTGTGTGTGCTTTTTTCCTTAAGTTAACAGATACTTCAAATACCAACATATCTGGCAAAAGTTTAGTCATGCAGACTGCCTTGTGTTATCTTTGCTGGTACCTTATGTACCAGGTCGTCCACAGAGTGATGGATAGTTTGTGGTCTTGTTCTAGACAAAACAGAAAAGGACAAAAACTGCTTAGTGTTTGATACTGTGTGAGAAGGTAGATGTTTCTGTTGAGAAAAGAGGTATATTCATGTTGTTGCAGAGAGAGAAAGGTTTGCTGCAAAGCAGCAGTTGCATCATTGCCCCTGCCTGTAGGAACTAACCTCTTTGCCCTAGGAAGAAACCACCCCCAAAGTGTTTAGAATACCCTTGTCTCCACAAAATTTAAGTGTGGACATGCCCCACTGACTTTGGTCAGGTAGGACCTCAGTTCACATGAGTGTTTTACAAGACTCAGTGCTGTCAAGTATTTTCTCTGTTTCTCCCAGAGGTGGGGAAAGAGGTGTTAAAGCTTGTTGGCCATATTTAGACCCCAAGTCATGTGTCTCCTGAGACACAAAAACAGTGTGGGGCTTTTGTTTCCAAATTACTGCTTGACTGATGCGTAAACATCAGCACATCTCAGTGTCTTCCTAAGAAATCTTGGATGATGGAAGGCTTGGGGAAAGGCTCAGCAAATGTGTTTATCTGTCTTCTCTGAGAGAGTTTATTTTTGTTCAGCTTTTGGTATGTCGTTTCATGGAAGGCCCAATAATTCTCAGGAGTGGACACCCCTGCCATGTCCTAAAACAAAACAAGAAGAAATATGCATATGGCTTAGTGATAGTGACTGGTAAAAGTGATTCAGAGCATCTTGCATATAGGCTGCGTACACATCTGGACATTAGTTTTTTGTTTTGCGCAACTGTTCTCTAGTGACTGCGTGAGATGTTTTCAAGGAAAATTGTAGGAGTTGTGCAAGTCCCTGTTTGTGTGAGTTGAGACTTCAAAAGCACAAAGCTCCTTTAAGAGTTGAGGGATAGTTATAAAAGGAGATCTGAATGATTGGCATATGTGTAGGTCTGAAAAGCATCACAAGTAAGGCTGAGTAATGGCAGAGGAAGGGTCCTGTGTTCCACCATCCTGTGTCCAGGTCTAGGTGGATGAACCAAAAGTGAGAGATTAAAAGAACAAAACAAACAAACAAAAACCATGAATATATACAAAGCTGATGGAAAGTGGGCCTTAAACAATTCATGCTGCTGCGTTCTGTGCTGCTGTTAGTGAAGGATTGTCCCTCTGCTGCTTTGTTCTCTTGCTGCTCATAGTTGTACTTATTCATTGTTACTGACTACTGCATTTTTTGATCAGATTCTTTTTCTTCCTATCTGTGTTACTTCAATTCACTCTTATTATGGATGTTTTAGAAGTCTTTAGTTTTTCTCTCCGTTCTGTTTCACTTCTGTGTTGGTATTTCATTTATACTCCTGTTGGTTTCTTTCTGTAAGCAAAACTGCCATGTAATTGGCAGATAACTTGATCATGAAAGAAACATTTTCCTCTGTGCCTGTCACCCTCATGTTATTCTGCTTAATAATTTGAGTAATAATAAATCTACCTTTTAAAAGGCTTTATCTTGGACTTAGTGGATTTCAAAAATGCTTTACTTGTTAATGAGCTATGTACAACGACCAGATTTGTTCCTAAATGTGTATACAGATTAGGTGCTTTAGACATGGCAGATGTCCTAGAGTAGCTGACTAAATCTTTGTCCTCGTTTGGGCTTAAATATTAACTATTTATATTTTCAGTAGTATGAAGACATGGATTTCTTTATTTTCTCCAGTGTGAACTTAATATGATCCTGCACAATAGTTGATATATGGGAACAAGCAGAAAACACATTTTTAATCATAATACTTTTTTTCTATAGACAGAAATCGCCAAGAGATTGAACACAATTTGTGCACAAGTCATCCCATTTTTGTCTCAGGAAGTAAGTAAAACTGTTCAGCTGTTAAAGTGCAATTATGTTTCTTTTCTGTTTGCAAATTAGCTAGTTTTAAGATGTTAATTTTATCGCAATGCACAAGTGTAAGGAACATCTGTTATAGCTGAAGTGTGCAACCCCCCTGCTAATTTTGTCTAACAAATCTGAGTTCAAACTAGTGACAGTGGCTTAGCTTTATTCATTCCCAAAGGAGAATGAGTCTGTAAAAATATTGTCAATGCAACAAAATGCCTTCATTTCTAATCATGGTGATTATTTATTTGATGTCATATAAGTGACATAAGTGAAATAAGTATGCTCATCTTGTCTACGTGATTTGTATCAAATTTTAGTGTAAAAAGTGAGTAGTTAGCTCAGATGCAAAATGTTGTTTAAGGTTACAGACCTGCATCTGGCCTGAATGACTGATTGTAGTATACTGTGGGCAGCTACTGTTAAATTTTGAAGCCTGTTATTTTAAATATGCCTCTTCAAACTACAGTTTACAAAGAGTGTTTGTAATTCTTGTTGGGTTCAGTGAAGCATTTATTCTTCCTGTTTAAAACTTTTGTAGGTTTTGCTGTGTGGACACAGTATATAAATGTTGAAACTCACACTACTGTGAAGTTGACATTATCGCCCTGCCAGCTCAATTATAAACTGATTATCCATATATCAGAAAATTAATTTTGAAGTGGCAGGGGTGGGAGGGAAGGAGAAGAGGTGGGCTTGACAGCCTTTAGGGCTCTCAATTACCTTTGATGACAGGATGAGAAATGGAGCACTGTTACCTTTTTGCCTTCATAAGGTGTGTCTTGAAATAGGCAACCTGGGCTTCTGCAGAGAAACCAGTTATTCAGGTGTTTATGATCCTGATTTGCTTTGTCGCAGTCAATATCCTAACACAAGTTCCTCTCCAAACCCCTTCTTCTTTTAACAGCATCAGCAGCAAGTGGCCCAAGCTGTAGAACGTGCCAAACAAGTGACCATGGCTGAACTGAATGCCATCATCGGGGTACGTGGCCTTCCAGGTCTACCTCCTACAGTGTGTATAACTTGCTTTCATATCTTATTGCTTTGCTGTTTTTAAAATAAGCTTAATGTTTTGATAGCTAACACTGTTTTGATGCCCAATATTGTTCAAGTGTGTTTGATTTGCTTTGCACAGATTTTAGCAGGGATAAAGTTAATAGTTTGCTTTGTCAGAATATCACTTTGTGCAGCAATGCTGTGAGTAACAAAACTTTTCCTCCAAGAAATAGAGTGATTAGGACAGTTGCTTGTTTATTTGTAGGTATTATATGTAGTAGTTACCTTTACCTCATGCTTTCTGTGACACTTGAGTCCTTAGAGCTTGTTCAAGTATTCATTCTTCTTTCTTTCTCTTGTGAATCTTTCATGAATTTTAAATTAGCGAGCTACTGAAAAGAAACTTCACTTGCTTTTGAAGTAGTATTAATTGTCTGACACAGTGCTCTAATAGCCTTTCACCAAGTTTGTGCTTCTAAATATGCTGAAATAAGTTAATACTACTTGCTTGTGACTGGTTGTCAATCACAAGTCATTTGTTTTGTATTAATGAACTTTCTGAACCATGCATTCCTTCCACTGCATGAGTTCATTTCCCCCGCCACTAAGTCTAGAATATTTCTCATGTTTTCTGCCCTTCCAGACTAAGTGAAAGAAGTAGCCGAAACAAGAAGCCGTCCTTTCTGATTTTATTCATATGTGAGCGCCTTGAGCAGATTCAAATTACTCATTTATCAATTTATGTTAATTGCTTGTGAGAAGATGCCCTGCTGGTCTTTATAGTTCCCTCAGACACTTTGTAATGATAATTAGACATGCTGCTGTACGGATTAACAGTGCCATAGTCCAATGACGTCTGCAGACAATGGAACCAGTTAATCCATCTGTGCTTAAAATTACATCCCAACTGGAGATGGAAAAAAAAAAAAAGAGTGAGGGAGGATTAAAAGAATGAGCCTCAGCTTGAAAACTCTCCTTTCATCAGTTTCTCAATTGCAGATCTGCAGTCGTTTTGCCTGTGGTAAGCTATTGGCAGTCAATTAGGTGAAATAAACTGGGAGGGTGACCTTCATTTCCTCTTAATAGCTTTTCCTCCCTGAAATGGGGAGCTTCAGTGGATTTTCAGCTTAAATTTTATTCAAGCTGCTTTATTACACTTGACAGATTAGCTTTGCATAAACATACCCCCCCTTTCAAATCTGAGCTGTTTTTTTCCCCTTCATATCAAATTTTGACTGTTGCTTAGTTGATTTGCTTAAAATCACATTTAAAAAACTCACACAATTACATCTGTATTTGTCACAATCTCCTCTGTGCTTTGCTTGTGCAATGAATTACTTTATTTCAAAGATCAAATCAGGTATTCATACAGCACATGTACATTTGAGATATTTGATTAGCAAAGATTAGAGAACTGTACTTTCTTACATTTATTTGGAAATGAGTTCTTAGGATGAAAATGGAAATCTTTTTATAATGAACTACTTTTAAAGAATATTTTATGCAGTATATGGAAATATGTGTTAAAATATATTTAAAAACAATCTTGCTGAATTTAAAATAGCGAGATTTGGTTTGGCTAGGTAGCACTATCTCAAGCACATCTTTTACTTCTTTTTAAGTCTTCACAAAATAGTCTTTTAAAAGCAATAGGGATCTACAAATACCGCATGCAATTAACATTTTCTGTGGGGAACACTTATTGGAAGTAGGAGTAGAACCCTCAGCTTTTTCACTTTCAAATAGCCAAAGAATGACCCAGAGCAAATACTTTCCTGCATCTTCTGAAAGATTTCTAAGCAATGCCTTATGAATCCAAAACTAAGAGTGTGGAAACAAACAAACATATTAGGCACAAAATTTCTTTGACCGTGTCAATGCATGAATATGCATTATACTAAAATTAGATGTATGTCTCAGTGATCTTTTACAGTCTTACACGGTTGATAATTATCTTGTGCTGCACAGTAAGTTTCATGCTCTTGACATATGCTTGATTTTGTTTGAAAAGGATGGTGCGCATCCTGGAAAATCTGAATAGCATAAAATTGGGTTGACAATTCAGTGGACCTTTGCTCCCCCTCACTGAGCATGCAGTGTGTCAAGCCCTCTCCCCAGAGGGGAGGAGACATCAGAAGCCTGTCTGTTCCAAAGAGCGGCAGCTGCACTGGAAGTAAGCATGGCCCAGTTTGATAGCAGCTGTCAGTATTGTTCAGGGATTCGACTTAGTGTAAAGAACAATGGAAGGGCCATGCTGTTTAAGTGCAGTGTCTTTCAAGATAAGAAAAGAAATAGTAATTTAACGGTTTAGACATCTATTATGAGCATGAAAGATCATGAAACTTCTTTCAGAATGCAAATAGAATGGAGCAGCCTGTAACAGTAGAAGATCGAGTACTCGCTGGCATCATACTACTGAGGATGTTTGTGTACAGTAAATTTTGAGCGTAGAAGGAATGTTTAACTTTCTTAGCTGATGTCCACTTAAATAGTTTCTCCTGACTAAATAAAATCTTCATTTTTGTTGGTCTTTGACTTTTTTTTTCCTCTCTTTCCTTTCTGTCTTTAAAAGCCATTGTTTCCTGGCACTAGATGATTCAAAAGTTTCCCAGTTGTCTTCCTGAGTTAGAGCAAAGCACAGTTCTTTTCGCTGCTGGGCCACATGTAAATTCTTGAAGGAAACAAAACTTCTAATTAGTGGGAATATTTTATTTTGAATTTTACTTTGTTTTTATTTTTTCTTTTTGAGCCATCATTATTTTATATTTCTTTTTCCTGTTGAAAAAGTAGAAACCTGTTTGTTAGAGGAGAGACTGAGTGTATGGACTTACATCCTCATGGAACTTACAAGATATTTTCTGGAGAATTTACCTAGAAACTCAAGACAGATTTTGGAGTTAGTGTATATTAAGCATGTCCAGAGGAAAAAACCCAAACCAGTCAAACAAAAATTAATTGACACATTAAAGAAAAGGCAAGAAATATAGTTGGTCTCAGTGAGCTTATGCGTGCTAGTCCTCTGCACCGATTAAAACTTCTGTGGATGATATTAGGCTCTTAATGGTCATACCTCTGGCCATATACTTTTCCTGCATGTTCTTGAAGGTTTTACTTTCCAGCCATTGGGTAGAAATGTAGCTAAACAAACTGCATGACTTCCTTTTTTTTTCTTGAAATTGCATTATTTAATAATTTGTTGTATTAAAGTTGGAAGAACTAGAAGGTTTACTAGGTAGTTGAATAATCATGCAAAAACCTTTGAATTAAAACTGTACCCGTTAACTCCATCACGCTGTTGTGGCTGTAGGCAGTGTCCACATTTGGGGTTAAGGGAGAATCCAAATCATGGTATGAAATAATTAATTAGATAATCATGGTTTAGCTTGAAGGGATTTTTATTTTCCAGATATGATCAGCCTGGAGAAGTTCCTGCTGAGAATGATAAGGCACGGTTACAATTGACCAATCTATTTAGATGTAATCAATGGATAATACTAGTTTGTTTACTTTAGAATTAATAAAGTAGGCAGATTTAAAAGTAAAATATGCAAATAACTGAAATAAGAACTATAAGCAGAAAGCTGGAATATTTTTTAGCATTAAATTTTAGATGCATTGTTTCAGTGTACCACCATGTTATTTTGACATTTCAGAAAGGTTGATAATGCTTCTGTAAAACATATATCTTTTCGATTGACAGTACTCCTGAGACAGATTGAGTTGTAGGCCTCCATGAGGCCTCTCCACTGTTGCATGAGGTGATTGGCTAAAGGATTAGCAAGATGTGGGATTATTTTTTCTCTCCTGGCTGTGGTTGCCAACTATCTCTGGGATTGTAGTGTGTGAAGCTTAAGAGGATGAGGTTAACCTCTTGAGGGTTTATTCTTATGAGTGTGTAGTTAATCCTTAGAAAGCCTATAAATAACCAGGCTGTATGTTTCATTAAAAAATAGAAATACAGACTAGAGCAGAAATGAATGCAGAACTTAGTGCAATGGAAGAGCTAAGCATCTGTAGCATTACTTCAGATCCTCCTTGGCCGTGATCTGCATTATGTGCCAAGGGGAGGGGAAACTGCCTAGTTCTTATAAATTAAATAAAATGAGATCTTGTGAACACAAGACATGGTGTCCTCACTTTTAACATAAACCAGGTAGTCCCAAGTCTGAATTACTTAACTCATCAGTAGTAGTTCAATTGCCTGGAAACTTCCTGGATTATTATTCGTATTTTTCTTTCTTTACGATACATAGAAACCTTAATTACATGGTATTTTGTCATGTTTAGGTGCTGTTAGAATATGAAAGCTTAAGACTTGTAAAATAAGTTTAAAATAGGTAGCAAGTGGAGATGTTGTTTGTCAGCATGACAACTGGTATTCTGAAAATGCCAGTCCTCAATCAACAGTCAGATTTTTTTTCAAGCATCACTAGGTTTTGAGGAAAAATAAGAAAGTGTAATTAATGTGTACTGTTGGTTTGTCCTGCTGGAAGCAGAAAACCTGGGAGAAGGTTTGTGAAATGTGAGTTAATATCACAGTGAAAAACACATTTAATGCTAGACTCCCCCCCCAAACTGATGGTGGAATGGCGAACATTGATTCCTCAATATGGAGGAGGATGGTATCTTAACCAGACAATAATTTTCTGAAGATGAAAATACTTTGTCATTCGAAGAGCGGAAAATTGCATGTATTACTTATGTGTAATTCATTTGTAGGTCATATCTGTTATCTTGCAAAATTTCCTGTGTGGGTGGGTAGAAAAAGCAGCACCTTAGATCTTAATCCCAAAAGAGTCTGCAAGATGTTTAGGTGGCTGTCTTATCTAGATCTAATGTCTAAGCTTCCAGCAAAGACGAGACCACGTGTATGGTTACAAATTCAACGGTGAGTTGATACTACTTGTATAGTGAGTAAATGGTGGGGATGTGGGTTGTACATGTTGAGGTAGAGTTGTATGTTGGCCTACTTTGCAGCAGCAGAGAGGTACAGCAGGGAGTGGTAAGATTTAGAAGGACTTTAGTAGGTGGGAATAATTAATAGAAGATCGGAAAAGTTAATGGAGCATGAAGTTGCAGGAGGAGTCAGGTAGATAGGAGCAGAGGAGATAGATATGTGAGAAGAACATGTTTCTTTTTGTGAATTGGTATCCAAACAATTCTGTTAAACAGTGTTTCGGAAAGAATAGTTTTAGTGGAATGGAAAGACTAAAATCAGGTCAAAATGTTGGAGGAGTACAGTTCAAAGCAAGGAAAACATGCAGAAAATGTGCTCAGTGAGCTTTAATAAAGAGAATATGGAAGGGCTGCCAAAAAGATGAAATGGGGGTTATGGATGAGTGTGCTTTTGAAGCTGGTTGAAGCAGAGGAGTGTTAATATGTATAAAAGTCATTGGCACAGAAGGGTAAGTTACCTGATCCCAGAGGAAAGGATTGCTTCCTTTAGACAGTAATTAAAAACATTTCTCAATTAAAACATATGTAGGCAGAATTGCTTTCATGTTCACAGATGGATAGTATTCACAGATGCTATTTTTTTCGATGAGTTCATAAGAAAGCTAAAGGAGACAAACTGAAGAGATGAGCATACCTTCTACTGTCTTTGAATTTCCACTTGAAGTAAGATAGGGGAGTTAAGAGTAGGTGAACAGCCAACAGGCTGAGATAAAACTGTGATGTGACCTTCAGTGCTTCTCTGGAAAGAATTCCGATGTGTTGGAGGAAGAAGGAGTTGCATGGAATGAATGGAATCGGTTGGCCCAAACAATTGAGAAACTCCGCTGGGTGAGTTTGCACATGAAGTGAAATCAAATACAAAGAAATTGAGTAAGGAAGAAGCAAAGCATGGCCATGCAATGTAAGTAGAACAGGGAAGGGTGTTGGGGTGGGGGAGCTACGTTGAATGATGTAGGGCTGTAAGATGGACTAATTTAGTGTAGGAGAAGCAAAGAGTGAGTGAATCATACAGATCTGAAGGGATCTAAAAGTCTTGTTTTGAGAAGCAAATGCTGATACGCTGAGATGAATTAAATGTCACCATGCTGGTGGGAGAAAGGAGGGTGATCTCTTGGTGTGGACTGTACAGGCAAAGTGAAACTCTGACTGGTAAAGATGGAGACAGCATGGGCAGGAAGATGCAGGTGCTGAGGGTCTGGAGGAAGGCACAGGTAGACACACATACTCTGAGTATTAAACAATGGAAATGTACAAGAAAACAGCAGCCCACTATGTTTTTCTTGGAAAAATGATACAGAGAGTAGAGGCAGGGACCTGTGTGGGAGGACTGGAGGAGAAGGCAGAGAAGCTTGCTTTTGTTCTTGCACAAAGACTAGCGTGGGTGTTTCGAATAACTTTAGGAAATACTAAAGACAGGGCAAAGACACAGCTTGTACAGCAGTTTACGGTACCTCATCACAATGCTGAAGAGTTTGTATCAACTACTGCAGGATCCCTGGTATCTGGTAATTCCGTGTATTACTAATTTTTCAGAATATTGCTGAGCTGTCAGGGCTGCTGTCTTATATAATACTTAATTTTGAGTATGTCCATTTCTGTATTTAAAGGTGCGAGTTAACTGTAGCTCTTTAAATCCAGTACTTGCAAGCAGTAACATTAAAACAGCAAAAGCAAGGATTAGCAAAAGTGGATTGCTCAAATGCATGTTCTGAAGTGATTGATAATTGTGAAGAGATGTTATTGGAGGTTATATAGGGAATTTCCAATAAGGTGGTCCATGGATTGGCAAAGTAAGTTTAAAAAAAAAAAAAAGAATTTGGTGCTTGTCTTGTGACTGACAAATTTTTCATTCTTTATCTCAGAAATGTATTTGTAGTTAGTAACAACTTGGGGAAAGAGGTTGATGAGCATCATTTGAAGTCATATATTGAACTTAATGTCTGGATTTTAATTTACCAAAGGATTTTTTCCTACTCTGTCATTACTATCTTTGTTTTCACCAAGATTTAAATTTCTGGAGAATAAAAGATCCAGGAAGGAAAAGAAATACTTTTTAAGGTAATCATACATCAGTAATAAAAACAAAAACAAACAAAAACAAACAAAAAAATTGAAAGAGTAATGTTTCTTAAGTCACTTTCAGATTGGTGCAAGCTTGAACTGGTTGTGTTTGGCTTCTGTGGCAGCAGGAGCATGCTTTTGAAGTGTGTTTAAATGGTAGCGACATGCTAACAGTAGCAAAAAAAAAAAAAGCAAATATGTAGATTGGGGTTAGAAGGTGATTAATAGTGGGAACTTAGAGTTGCCACAGAAAAAAATGTGTTGGCAGTTTTTGCAAACCAGAAGCAATGTGTGCTGGCAGCTTCATTCTACAGACTTAAGGCTTGCCTCCGAGTCTTTAGAACAAGCAATACGTACCTGTCTAAAGCTTAAAAAAAAAAAAAAAGGCAAAAAGAGAGAAGAAAAAAACTTACTTCTTTAAGAAACCTATGCTGACAGTGATGAGAAGAATACACTTGGTTTCAGAAAAACAGCCTTTGTCTTTCCTGGATCAAGCAATGGAGAATTTAAGGTTGTCTTCTGTGGTTTTTAGATTGTGGTTTTCAATTTGTTACTTTCCTTTAGAGCCTGAGATGTTCTTTGAAGACGTTTTCCTGCACAAGGATCTTTTTTTTTTCCCTGCCTCTACCCCTCCTCCCCATTCTACCCGGTGGCATCTGTCCTTTATAAAAGCTTCTCTGGTTCCTCCATTGTTCCCATGTCTTTTTCTTCCAGTGCTGACTTCAGCTTTGCTGTTTGTCACTTAATTCTTCAGAATTTAACCTAAGGAGAAAAAAGTCATTATTAAAACAAGAATCTTCAGAACTGGCTCTTCTGTGACTTTTTTTTCCCCGTTATAAACTGTTTGACAGGATGTTGTTAAGCCAGGCCTGTGATAAATTTTTTTCGAAGCATAGAGATCAATGGAAAAGCTATATATTGTTTATATGTGCACAGAAAGGAACTTACTTTAAAAATGTGTCTAATACATAATTGCATACATGAATATGATATTTAAAATGTATGTATGTGTATACATACAAGGTTATAGTAGTTCCTTCGTTTAGTGGGCTTCTTGCTATGTTGCTGGCATAGCTGCTGATACAAGCACTAACCATGCTTTAATGGTCTACACTTGGTACAAACTATGAAGCTTTAGGTTGGTTTACAACACGTGCCAAAATGATGCCAAAAAGCCCTTGTGTGGATGCAGCTACACCAGTGGAGTGCTAGTTCACTTTAGGGAGAAGATGCTGCTGAACTGGAAGAATCCCATCTGCTGGCAGGATCCTGTGTCCTCGCTGTGGGACTTTGCAGATGTGGAACAAGCCTCAGAGGCTCCATGGCATATCTAGGCTGCTAGTGCAGGTTTGCTCTTGTGAAAGTGCCAGTCATGCTGGCAGGGCTGTATAATTATTCCCTCTATGTCAGTGGGATATTAAAAATCAGGCCATTTAACGATTATTACTAAATTTTTATTAAATAGTTAATTGCTGATCATTTTAGCAGAAAAACAGCTGACATGCTCATTCACTGGGTGCGGTGACAAATCCATTTGGGTGTGGTCACCCACATCTGTCATTGCTGTTTACAAGAACGATCTTTTTGAAGAGCCTGAAGTGTAATACCTCTTGAGCTTTCTAGTTCTGGTGCCCGGGCTTGTCCTCCAGAATGCCAGAAGGAAGGGCAGAGAAGCCTAGCTGTTAAGTGAGACAGAAAAGCACAGCAAAGATTAGAGTTGCTGCTCAACATAGAGCTGAGTAAAAGGTAAAGTACTTCTTTCTCCACTGCAATCTGTGTGTCTGTGATCTGTAATTGTGATATGGGAACTAATTAATGGTTAACAAGCTACCCTTTGAAATTACTTTCATATTTTCTGTTTGCATTATATTGGGGAGCAATATAATGTTTTTCTCCATTCTGTAGGTGTGAAGCCAGTGACAGTATTAAAACTAAAAATGGGATCTTGTGATTCCACAGAAGTCTGTGTATACTTGTAGGTAGACTGGTACTGACTACATAATTTGATTTGATAGCAAGCCAAGATTTCCTTGTGATGAGATATGTCAATTTCCTTATTAAAAAAAATAATCTGAATTCCTCATGAAATACTGAATATATTATAAAATACATACTAAAGGATATACTTGGTATCTCTGTTACGTAAGTATTTTAAAGAGCTCTCAAAAACTCTTCCAGTTATTTTAATAGAAAAATGAATTTAGAGTTCTGCTAGCTAGGTGCAGGCTTCAGTATAGCTACTTTGGCCCCTACTGAGAATTGCTGTCTCAGTTCCCTGCTGTAGGTTCTTCGGAGATGACCCGTGTGCACCAGTGGTTTGTTTGCCCCAGGTTAGGAAGTGTCTTCTGTGTTGTATTTATTTTCTGTGGAATATTTTTTTCTCCTGAACTGCAGTGCTAGCCAACACCATGTTTTTTTGTTTCAGAGAAGTTGTGTGGCAGCTTGACTGCACACTAGTTTTTTTATCACGACTGCAACTAGTTTTTATTTTTTCTTTTTATAAGTAATAACATTTAGCCCTACAGAGCAAATGTATGGGGAGCTGTGCTTGTAAGAGTTCGACAGCTTTTCTTAATTTTGCAAGATTAAAGGATGAAGGGGAAAAAGAAACAGACTCTAGAGTTGGCCAGGTTAGGTATTTTTAGGTATTTTATTGTAAATCAATGTTGTACAAATCCATAGAAGAAACACATTTTACAGGGAAGCAGGTATGCAACACTGTAATGGTGTGGTTGGGAGCACCCATGCATGAAGTGCTCTTTTTTAATCTTTGTGAACCAGTTGAAGTCAACCTTGCTTTACCTATTTTGAATTTTCTGAAGAACAAAGAAGAGGCAAGACTTCATTTCCTAAGGAGGATCTCACAGCAAACAGATGGAAACGAATCCTGAAAAGGAGGGAAATAACACAGGAAAGAAAGAATCAAGTGATCAAGTAGAAAAGGAGTTAAGAAAGGAAGACAGAGAAGTTAGCTCACAAACGTATACTTCGTGTTCCTTTGCAATCTTTTCACTGGGTACTTAGAATATGCTGAGTGTTTCATATCTGAATTTTCTTTTTATTTTTATAGGTAAAGGTGGCAGAAGGGCTGAGTTTATTAGTGTGCTTGGAGTCACTGTATCAGGAAAGCAGTAAAACATAACTTAAAATATCCAGGGTTGGAAGGTACCCACAAGGATCATAGAGTCCAGCTGCTAGCTCTGCACCAGGACCACCCAAAAAACAGACCATGTGTCTGAGAGTGTTGTCCAAAGGCTTCTTGAACTACGGCAGCATCAGTGCTGTGACCACTGCCTTGGGAAGCCTGTCCCAGTTGCCCGACCACCCTCTGGGTGCAGAACCTTTTGCTAACACCAGCCTAACCCTCCCTTGTCCCAGCTCCATGCTGTTCCCTCAGGTCCTGTCGCTGTCCCCAGAGAGCAGAGCTCAGCGCCTGCCCCTCCGCTCCGCTCGTGAGGGAGCTGCAGGCCGCCATGAGGCCTCCCCTCAGCCTGCTCTGCTCTGGGCTGAGCAAACCAAGGGACCTCAGCCGCTCCTCATACGTCTTCCCCTCTAGTCCCTTCACAATCTTTGCAGCCCTCCTTTGGACATTGTCTAATACTTGTATCTTTTTGTTATATTGTGTCACCCAAAACTGCAGAGCTCAAGAAGAGGCTGTACCAGCTCAGAGAAGAGAGGGACAATCCCTTCCCTTGACTGGCTAGTGGTGCCGTGCTTGGTGCACCCCAGGGCATGGCTGGCCCTTGTGGCTGCCAGGGCACGCTGCTGGATCACGTTCAACTTGCTGTTGACCGGAACCCCAGATCCCTTTCTGCAGGACTGTTCTCCAGCCTGCCATCCCCTAGTTTGTACAACTTTTCAGCCTTATTTTAGTTATCTTAGAGATGAAGTTCTTTTGTGAGAAAAGGACTGCTTGGGAGTGTGTTTGGGGAAGCTGTCTTTTTTGCCAGTATATTGTGTTTTCTGGTTTGTGTGAGGCAATTTGTATAACCTCTGTTTCAGAAAAATTGGTAAGATGTGCAATTGAGATTTATTAGTGTGGTTTGAGCTGTTTGAAAAAGTGGAAGCAAGAGCTGCAAATATTTTCCAACAAGTTTTCTGTTCAGAATTCTACAATTAGTTTAAGGCAAATTCCTGTAGTAGAAAATAAAGAAAAAAACTTTGGTTTTTCATCTTCTTTCTGACTTCGATATTTGCTTACTGATATTCTGTACATAGTAAAAGTTTTTTTTTATTATTTTTGTGGGAGTGGAAAATGTGTTAAGACCCAAAGATATTATCTATGCCTTTTCTGTAATAAAGCATGAAAAAAGAAAAGGTTTTTTCCCATGAGACAGCTGAGTCTTTAAATAGTCATGTCATTGTCTCACACAAATGTGTGTCTGAAATACATGGTTTTGGATAGCTTTTGCCAATCTGTCCGTCTGTGGACTTAAATCTCTGTAGCAAGATAACATTTCATGTGGTATATAGATAGAAGAGGCTTGCTGAAGACACTTTCTTTGTTCTGAGGGGACATTCTCTTCCCTCACCGGCGTCACTGCGGCTTGTTCACATAATGGGTAGTTTTCAAATAACTTGTACAAAGCTACAAAGACTCCATTCTCAGCTCACAAGCTAGAGATGCAGTAGTGGGCACTTTCAAGTTTGTTTGCTGTGATGTAGTATAGCTTCCTATCTGTCAGAATTAAATCTATGCCTTTAAAAGAAGAGGAAGTAAAGAAATCAAATGAACCGAAATAAACACAGATGTTTCAAGGGAAAGATAGAAAATGAAGCAATGACAGCAGTAGCTGACTCTCATTTTTCTAAAAATCACTTATCACAGAAAACAGTAAACTATAAGAAACACAGAATGGTTGAGGCTGAAAGAGGCTTTTGGAGGTCATCTGGTCCATCCCCACTGCTCAAGTAGGGCCACCTAGAAGAGGTTGCCCAGGACCATGTAGAGGTGGCTTTTGACCAAGGAAGAGAGACTTCACAACTTGTCTGGGCATCCTGTGACAGAGCACTGATACTTGCACAGTAAAGTGTTTCCTGTGTTCCAGTTTGTGCTCACTGCTTCTTGTCCTGGCACTGGGCACCACTGGCATTGTCTTAGCACCTTCTCTTCAGATACTTGGACACCTTGATACTACCCCTGAGCCTTCTCTTTTCCAGGCTGAACAGTCCAGTCTCTCTCAGCTTCTCCTCATGGGAGATATTCTTCAGTCCATTCTTTGTTTTTGTGGCCCTTCAATGGATTCTCTCCAGTATATCCAGGTCTCTCTTGTACTGGGCACCCCAGAATTGGACACAGTATTCCAGCTACAGCCTTACCATTGCTGAATAGAGAAGAAGTGTCGCCTCTCTTGGCCTGTTGGCATTACTTTGCTTCACGTAGCCCAGGATACTATTAACCTTCTCTGTGTCAAGGGCACATTGCTGGCTCATGTCCAGCTTGCTGTCCACCAGGACCCCCAGGTCCTTCTCTGCCTCTGCTTTCCGGTTGGATGGCACCCAGCATGTACTGGTTCTTAGGGATGTTCCTCCCCAGGTGCAGGACTTTGCAATTCCCTTTGTTGACCTTCTTGAGGTTCCTGACAGGCCGTTTCTCCAGCCTGTTGAGTTCCCTCTGGATGGCAGCATGGCCTTCAGTCATTTCAGCCACTTGTCCTGGTTTCTGTGTCACCTGCAGAAGAAAACAAACTCAGAGCTTGATTTTGCAGGTTACTGCTATGGTATTGAAGAATAGGATTCAAATAGGTCAGAAGGAAATGTCTTGCAGGGACCTCTAACACACTTTGCAATTAGTCTAATAGTCATGATATCGAAGAAAAAGAAGCATTCAAAGGCAGAGAAAAGGAAACACAGCTGCTGCTGTTGAAGTTAGAAAGTTGAGTAGTAAGCAATCCATGTTGGAAAGTATTGCCAATATATATCTGTATACGAGTCCATTCACATTTGTAAAGAAGAATGTGGATATATTTTTAAGGGAGGGTTGTCTGGCATCCTTCAGAATGTGCTTACCTGTAGGTGAAGTAGTTTTTTGAAAGTAATTACAGACATTTAAATGCAAGTGTAAGTTTATGGATTAGGCTGTCAAATGAGAGTTACTGCTAGGTTTGGCTATTGCTACTGTGGGTGGTGTGTGCAGGTTTTTGTCTTTCCAAGGTGAGGTAGAAGGCTGGATCTGGCAGGAGCATTATCTTGGGTTGTTTTCTTTTTTGGAAGGTCACAGTTGCAATGTTGGTTGTAAGAATCTTTCTAAACAGGGAGAGAAAAGATTTCTTGGTTGGCTGTCTGTATCTGCTCAAACAGTGGCCCTCGTGTTCATTTGGCCGTGAAGATTTGATACTACTTTTCACCTCCTTCCACTTAAGCACTTGTTTGGGAAGGGAGAGAATATGGCAATGTAAGTAAACAGTAATGCTTTTTGTTGTTTTGGTAGTGGTTGTCTGGTGTTTTTTTATTATTTTTGTTTTGTGTTTTTTTCTTCTTCATATCTTTCTGCCTTCTTGAGTTTAATAAAGTCATGTTTCTTCTGTTCTACAGCAGTTGACATGAAATAGTGCCCTTTGCATTTTAGGTCTCTAAGTTACTTTTGTGCTTGCCATACGTTTTTTTCAGAACGAATCTATGTAGCCACTGTTAATAGTGTTACCAGAGCTAGTGCTGATCGGGTTTTCTAGAATTCTTCTTCTCTTCCTAGATGTTTGTTCAGAAGAGCACTGGAGAAGTCAGCTATTGTAGTTTGGGACCAGATATGTAACCTTTTTCCACTGTTGGTTTCCAATTACCTGTGAATTCTGAATTCAGTGCAATTGAATAGATACTGAATAGTACATCACATATCTGTTTAAGAGTAGAAGACATTTCTGTTTAAGAATAGAGGAATACTCACGACTGTTCAAAACTAGGAATTCAAAACTAGACTAAGCCATAGGTATTTGTGACATCAGTAGAACTGCTTTATGGTAGAAATGGGAACTTCAGCGCTTCATGGTCAGTATTAATAGATAAAGAACCGAAAGGAGGTATGTGTTTGTGACATGGATATGCTGTATATAAACAAGAATTTACCAACTCTGCCTCTGGAAGCCTGTGGCAGAGATCAAAAATTCGTTCTGAATTTTGAGTCCTGGTTAAAGATCTCTGTATAGCTTGAACTAGGATGTTGGAGGTGAAGAACTGTACCATCTTTAAGGTGGCTAGGAGGTACTAGATTGGAGAAGGAAGCACTGTGTTTTTCATGTTGATTTTGGGGTCTTTGCAGGGGTCTTTGCAGACTAGTTATGGGGGTACTGGGAAAAAAATAGGCAATAAAATCTGATGGTAGACAGTAAGCTGAATGCACCATTTCTTTCCTCCCTCTGCAAATATGAAGAGCTTCTGTTTTTGCAACAAAATGGTGGGTGAACTATTGATGCTTTTAAAAATCAGTGCTATGGTTAATTATCTCAGTGCAGTCACTTATGTATGCATCATTGCCCTCTTTTCTGCATTCCCACATCTCTCTGAAACCAGACACAGCCCTTGCTCTTCAAGTAATGGTAATAATTGGTAGTAAGACAGACCTGTTACTCATCCTTTTCTGAGCACATTTCTTATGGCAGGTGTCTAGTTTTTAATTAAGTGCTAATGAACATGCCTAGTGGACCATGATACTGCTGCCAGCTTCTTCAGTTTTATATCTCACTGCTGCTAAGCTCTTAAAAGGTGGCAGAGCAGGCATTAGTGTCTTTGAAGTGACAGTAAAGTGATTATATGCATAACAATTGTTTCTAGGATGTACAATGGCAAATGTCTAGTTACTAAATACATCTGGTGAGCACTGCTGTTATGCATCTACCCTGTCTTTACTTTTTCTCTTTGTGTGCAGTACCATATTCCTTCTTCTGCATTCTTCATAGAAGGAGTATACTTTTGGCAATTCAAGTTGTATAAATAAAAAGGTAACAGGGTATGAACTTTTGGAAAGGATTATCTTCATTGGTGTGTTAGGAAGAACTTATTACAGACAAATAGTATAGAAACAGTAAATCAATATATGTCAGTCATAAATAGCAGCAAGTTTCAGATAATAGACATTAAACCAGAAATAACATCTTTGGCGTTAAAGACCACGTTTTTCAGTCTTATGTCTGTTTAACATTGTTGCATATATAAGCATCTTTGTGAACTCTCTTCCTCTGCTGCCCTCAGTAACCATTTTGCAAAGCTGCAGGGTGTCACGATGAGTTTCCACTTACAGCTCTCGTACTCTGTTCTATACCTTAAGCTGAGCATTGCTCCCCACCTTTCACATGCCGTCCTGTCAGAGAAACAGGATGTAGCCCTTCTTTGTCACATTCTTTCAGCGTTAAGGACTTTATTGGAAGAGATTAATCTGTTCATAATTTCTGGGACTTGCAAAATACACTTTGTGTAGGCTACAAAGGAGAGCAAGTGTAACTGCAGGTAGCATGTCCTTAGCAGGTTGGTTTCTAAAGACATTAAGCTTTGCTTCCTGAAATCATGTGGATTAATTTATCTGCTAATTGAACTGGGCATGAGAAAGCAGAATCTTCATAGGCTTCCTGAAGCCACAGGAACAAGAATAGAAACAATTTAACTTCATTTCCCTGTTTTGACTTCCTGTGCCCACACTGCAAAATAAGCTAATTTGAGCTCACTGTTGGAGAAAGGAGCAGGTTTCTCTCCACAAAACTGATTTGGAGGGGAGAAATCAATTTCTGTTCTTAGCCAATTTCATACCACAGCTAGGTAATCCAGTGTGATAGTGCACCTGGGGACAAGACCAAGGTTATGAATGCATTATAGTGCTGCTGATGCCCATTGTTGCATGGCTAGAAGTGCAGATGACTGACCTCATTGATCAAAGAGGAACAGAATGACTTAAGATACCATCTCTCTTAAAGAGCCTTCCAAAACACCAAGTTTTCTCTTGATTTGAGGAAATATGGTGGAAACTACTGATAAAGTCTGTGAGGGAGTGATGTCCTCATGTTCTTCAGAGTCTGAGTGGAAAAAAAAACAAACAGTATTGCAGTGCTCTTTACTGATGCTTCTGAAGAAGCAGCAGAGTAGTGAAATGAGATTTCACTGGCAGTAGCTACTTGATTTTGTAGAAGGTGGTCTGCTGCTTTAACTTTGTAAAATGAAAATAACTCCTAATGCTTCCTTCAGAATGCTACTTTCTAGGTTCTTATGAACATTAAAGTAAAAGAACAAGAGCTACCTTTCTCTTACCTTGCCTTTTAAAGGTATTTAAGAGTTGGTAAGAACAGAGATGAGAATATACATGTATTGCAGTGAAGAATAAATTTTTTGTACACCATATGAAAAGGAATTTGTGAAATTTGGTATAAGAAGCCAAAGCTTTGGTAAAATTGTGGCTTTGGAAAATTGCCTGAAGGGGTTTTAGTAGATTTTTGAGGTTTGTCCTGTATATGAGAAACAAGTAAATGATGGATGCTTTGCAGCTGGGGACAACAGAAAAGTGTAAGCATAGCAGGTCCAGTCCAGAGTTCTTCAATGTCAGTCACTTATGTCTGCAGGCATTTTTAAACAGCTCAAGGAACATCTTGGGTGGAGATTTGAGAAATAAAAGTTACAGAGGTATGCTAGTTACCTGAATATTAATGTAATTCATCTGCCTGTAGATATTATGTGGGTGTTGTTGTTGGTTTGTTTGTCTTAGAGTCTTGGGACATATGGAAGAAGATATTTTGGAATATTTTTGATTGCATATTTTGGAGTAATTTGTGAAATACTGTGACCTTAATTCTACCTTCTGCTTAGGTGAGCTTCCAGTAGCTCTCAGTAGTACTGTAACAACTTTGCCTACTCTTACAGGATGGCTGTCATTGAGTAGATCAGACATTTGCTTGTCCGACATATGTTTGATCGCACAAGTTCAGTGATATTCTCTTGCTTTTTTGATGATGTCTACATTCAGCAGTGGGCGGGTGGAGTGTGTCCAAGAGAGAGAAGTTTGTTGTTTTCTGTTTGTGTGCCCAGGCACAAGAAAGCAGGAAAGAGGCAGAACATCTGTTTTGCTGTAGCAAACTAAAGAGGAGCTATGGTTGAGCTAAAGATGGTTTTGAAACCTAATTTTCTCAAGAAATCTATGCTCAGCATTTTGGTCAAAATAAGTGGTTAGCTGAACTTTGAAAATGTTAGTAGAACCATAACAGCTTTAATTAGAAAATAACTTCCCTATTGAGTAAATATTAAAAAATTTCCGTTATGAGGAACCTTTTTCTAAAATTGTTTGAAGGTTATTTTGTCAGTTTGATCACTGGGATGTGTATGTTCACTCATCAGGGTACAGACCCTGTCAGCTGATTTTGAAATACAAAGAGATACTTTAATTCATTACTACTGTATTTCCTTTGGGGAGTTCTGTGATATTGTTGATGCTCTCTGGAGTACCTGGATTTTAAGCTCCAAGTTGTTTCCTAAACACAATGTTAGCTCGTAAACAGTTTTTTTCAAAAGCTTCAGTAGAAAAAAAAAAAAACAGGTTTAACTACACTAAGTATAAAATTGTGTGGTGTCTTTTATTTATTTATTAATATTCAAAATATAAACCTAATTATTCTTTCTAGATTTGGATAGCAGGGGTGATGGAGTTGGGTTTAAATCAGTCTTGCCAGAGAATTATTATTGTTATTTTTTTTTTCCCAGAGCAGTGGCATTGCTTTCTATAGAAAGGGAAGATTTTGAGGCCTTCTCTGGAGTTCTGCTACTGCTGTGTGTTTGTCACTCGTAATGTTATGACAGAAAGTGGCTGCCTAAAACAAAACAGCTTCCGATCACTGAATGTTTTTCTCAGGCTGTAGAACAAGTATTCAGTTAGTCTTCTTGCTTTATAGGTTATAATCAGAGTTGTCCACAGACAGCATGATACAGTGCAGTATCTATAGTGTACTGGAACAAAAAGGAGAGCCTAGATTTGAAAAAAAAAGCAAAATATCCACTGTTGGTTTTCAATAACTAACCAAACCTCTTCTCCCTTTTCCTTCCCAAACCATGTGCTATGCATTGTTCTTCTGGGGATGACGATAACGCTGGGAACAGCAGCAGCAGTTGCAGGCTCAACATCTCTCCCATGGCCATGGACCTCCAGTGCCTCTAACACCGCATCCATCAGGACTTCAGCCTTCAGGAATCCCTCCACTCGGAAGCAGTGCTGGCCTCCTTGCCCTTTCTAGTGCTTTGGGTGGGCAGTCTCACTTGGCAATAAAAGATGACAAGAAGCATCACGATGCAGAACACCACAGAGGTGAGAGGCATGGCAGGCCTGATTAGGACACTGTCAGATTTGCGCGTTGCTGCAAGTTATGTGCATCTCTAAAGAAATCAAGTTACATAGAATGACAATAAACTGTTGGCAAACTTAAAAAAATGTCTGCATATATACCACTGAAGCAAAATTCAGCTTGGAAACCTTCAGTATTTTAAATGGGGATCACTAGGTGTCATATGCCCTATAGTTTGCAGGGCATTTTGACATCCTGGTAAATGTTTAGTGCAACACCAGTGGCCTGCACCATATTGTGGAAAACTGTTAAACTGCTTAAATGGGTAATTTTTTTCAAAGAAAGAAATGGTGTTAAATGGGTAGGTGGGTGGGAAGGTAGGGGGAATGAGAAGTTAAATTTTGAAGTGAATGTGTTCAAACAAAGGATTTAGATAATTGCATCTGTTACTTTAGTTTCATAGGCTTAAATTCTAGTACGCAATTAAATATTGGGCAAAATTGCACTTGACTAATTTTTGAAAAGAAAATAATTTATTCTGTCATGAAATAAAACTAGGCTTTGTGTATGGTTAAACTGTAAATCATGTTTACAAAATACTGTAATTTTCAGGAAATCACTGTATTAGGAATGTGCAATGACTTATATAAATAAAAGCCATTTGAAAACTGTTTGTGGCTTGTGTTCTAATTTTTTTCCCCCCTTTTTTATTTCTGTTCTTGCCTCTGTGTCTGAACGGGCATGTCTGTGCATTTCTTGGTTACTACGGGAGCAGACAGAGAGCCGGGCACAGTAAGTACCAACACTCCTGCTAACCTTTCCACTTCTACCTTAAGTAGCAATCAGAAGTTGCACTGTTTGTCTGATTTGTCCTTTTGATCAGTTTTATAATGGACACATGTGCCTACAGTTAAGATATCTCTTGGTTTATGCAGATTACTAAACTAAATATTTTGCTTGGAGGAGTTTAGGAATCAGATTTCTGAGCAGAATGATGAGCTACTTGACTTTTAATTCTCTTATATAAAAAAACCAAACTGTAAATCAAACAACTTTGATTGCAATTTAGTTTATAACATTATGTCAGAGTTAAGACGTTTCCTTAAGGATTGTCAGGAACAGAATTGCAGGACGGGTAAGAAATTTAGAACTCATGTGTTACAGCTATGTTTGGCTGTAGTTTCTTTAAATGAATCTGCAAGAACTCCTTTACTACTTAATTTGTGCTTCTCTAGCAGTACTGTTCTTTCCTTTAGATATAAAATGTAATACAGTTTGCCTAAGACAATCTTTGTAAAGCAAAAACCAAACAAAAAACCCACGCCAAAAATAATGCGGCTAAAGAACTGCTTTTTGTAACAGCTTTTTTACTGTTATGTCTTGTGATTATTATTGTTAATCTATTAATCTGCTGGAGATGGACAGGTACAGCTTTCACATCATTTCAAGTAAGAAAACTAGCTCTGCTTGCTGATGCCAGAGGTGAATTAGAGCTCCGTTTATTTTTGTCTTAATCAGAAAAGACAAGAAATGTGAAACAGTTATTAATTAACATAAGCTTATGGTACTAAACTCCTGACTTTATTGCTTGATTGTTTTTTTTTTTGTTTGGTTGATTTCTTTTTAAATTTTTTGGTATGTAGTTTGTTTGCTTGTTTTTAATACTAGAGCTAGACAATTACTTTACTGGAAACTTTCTGCATATCTCTTAAGGCAGTTATTTTTTATTTTCAGATTACTAAGTAAGAACATTCATTTCACCTTGCTTAATGCCAGTGTGACTGAGGAACTAATTTCAGGCTAGGTTTTCCTAAAGTCTCAGACCTATAAGGATATATTTCTTTAAGTGATGCTGGCCAAAAGCAGGATTCTCTAGGACTTTCATAGGAGTCATCGTGTTCTCACATGCACATATACCTAGGAGGAGCAATGACTTTAAATTTAAAGCTCAGTGGTTATGTTATGTTTCCTGTTCTTGCTCTCCCCAACCTTTTCCTCCAAGTACATGTCCATCATGTACTTTGATATAAAATTTCATTGAATAACCACTTTGAAAGAACAGGCACAATGCACTTGCACCCTTTTTCTGTCGGATTGACTTCAATAGCAAAGTATGCAAAGGGTTTTTTGAGTTCCAAAATCAGATATTTCACAATGTTGTGAAATTCAGACTCATCTGTCATGTAGCTGATAATTGTTCTTGCCTTCGAAGTAACTGTCAAAATTAAGCCACCTATTTTGTTGTAGGAGGTTTGCAGCATCTCTTGCTTAGTTTACTATATATGTCAATTTTTTTCACAGTACATATAGTCATTGTTCTAGTTACTTCTGTCCCCATGTATATAACTCAAGCTTTCTTGTTTCTTATATGTACCAGGTGAGATACCTGGCTTTTTTTTTTGAGTTATCTCTAAGTGTCTGGTAAACAATCTGAGACTTTATTTCAGAGTCTTGTAATACAGATAAATTGAGTTTGGGTTACTATACTACTGTGCCTATAATTTCTTTTTGGTCTCAGTGGTGAATAATACTTCATAATTAAGTTATGCTTTAATAGCTGAATACAGGTCAACTTAAGTTTGAACTTAAAATTGTTTAAACACAGTGTTGTCTTAGAGTCTTGGTTTAACAGATGATATCGTCAGTGAGAGATGAAGTGATAGCGACATTCAGATTTGTAGCCAAAATAGTCAGCTGGAAGTGATTTGATCTTTGAGCTTCTCTAATTGTCTTATATCTTTAATGGATTATTTTTTAAATGCATTTAAAGGGTAATATAAAATTGGTCACAAAGCGTACCAGCAGGTCTGTTTAATTATGTATGGTTCCAGCTGAGCAGTAGGCTCTTATTTTTGCAAATTACTATATAACATCTAGGTTGTCAAGATGCGATGAAGTTGATTTTTTCAGACTTACATTTGAAGTGTAATGCTGCTGCCAGAAATCCTGACGAAGGCTTGCTTTCATCATCAAAGAAACCAAGACCCATGCTGTTAGTTACCTGAAGCAACTGTGATGTTTGGTATTACCATGAAATACTACAGTATGATTTTCATCAGATATGTCTAGTGTGACCTTCCGGTGTCATCAGTAGAAGCTGGTAGCTTATATGTGCAAGTCTGAAACACCCTTTGGTTTAAAACCAAACTCAATTATAGCACATTGTGGCATATTAGACTATATTCTTTTTAAATGAGATTTGGTTTTATTTTTTTAAAGCCTACTTAGGCAAATATGCAGTCAAGATTTTTTGTGTATTGTATGTTTAGAAATACAATGAGATTCATAAATGAATGTAAGATAAAATGTAAAGATATAGTGAATTCATTGTTCTTGATTGTGATCAGTATCCATTTTACACTTCTGCTACATTTAAAAGTGCTACTTTTTTTCCCGTTACTTAAAGTTTCAGGAAGTGAAATGAAAGGAAGTTCTTTGTAAATGCATGCTAATGAAACACTAATATTTTAGAAATTAGTAATAGTAAAAAAATCACTTCATACATGAAATACTAGAATTACTTGGTCAGAATGAAAGTGTAAATCTACATAAATAACAGCTGGTGGGTTTTGGCTGATGTAGCTCTAACAGGCCAAAGCTGGGTTATGTTATTGTGGGAATTCAGGCATTCCTATGATTGTGACACAGTCCGTCTGCAGTTAATGAAATCAGGGAAAGTAAGCAAATTTTGCAACTGAAGTTCAATAAAGTTTTTGGAGACATCAGTGCAAAAGAATTTTGTCTACGTTTTTCTCTGGGAACATACTGGCAATGTCTGTCAAACTCATCTTAGGTGTTTGTTTGTCACTTGTCTTCCCACCATTCTTATGTCCTGCTTGGACATCATAGAAATGCAAATGCTTGGCAAGTGCAGTGTTGGATCAGTAATCTGTAGACAGGGAAATCTGACTTAACTACGTGCTTTGGATTTTCATTAAAGCTGGTGTTTACCTTTTGTTCTCATGAAAAATGTGCTTATTTTTAAAAAATTATTCTTAAAGTTTGCAAGATTTTTTTTCTGCCACTGGTAGTAAGCATAAATGCTGTTGTTGTTTTGTAAACAAATGATCTCTTCTTAGAGCAGAAAATATTCTGTCCTTCAGTCTCTGTCCCATTCTTCCCATTGTAGTCTTGAAGGAAGGGGACATGCACAACTGAATGCTACTCTTTGTTTGATATTGAATGCAAGCTGTGTTTGTTTTATGTTTTAATTATTTTAAATGAAAAAGAAAAAGAAAAAAAAATCACAAAATGAGTTACACGAAAGCCTAGAGTAATTTTCACTGTTACATATATATACATCTTTGCCTTTGTCAAGAAAGTAGTATTTTTCCATTATAACAGCTTGAATTTAGGAACTTGAATTTCTTTAATCAATCATGCCTTTTATTTTTATTGGCTTTGTCAACTTAAAAGTAAGTCTTACAGTCCTTATGGATGCAAACCACAAATTAGCTTCAGCAGGAGTCAGTTGCGCAGAAGATGATGGGATGCTGTGCTGCAGTTCAGTTTGTAACTGATATAAACTAGCATGGGGCTGGTGACAGGTAACAAAACAGGGCAAGAGGATTGGAGTGTTCTGGTGTGTGCTCTTGTGGATATTTTCATTTTGACAAACATTTGGTAGAATTTGGTAGAAAATGTCAAAATCAACAGAACCTTTATTCTCTTAATCTCTCATTATTACTGAATCAATGTGGAGAGTGATGCGAATCCATTTAGGCTTCTAGCTTCCCATGCTTGTAATACAAACATAATAGTCTAAGTTAAAATGGTGGGAGGAAAGAGTGTGAAGTCAGCTTTCCATCACCAGTAATATCAACCAAAACCCACTCACTTTACAAATTAATTTTTGTGTTGTTGTGTTTTGTGTTGTGTTTGCAAGAAGCATTTTCAACCAAAGGAATTTAATAATTCTGGAACAGAATAAGTGCAATCTTTCTGTATTTTTGAGGGTGGTTAAGTGTTAGCTCCCCCTCCAACTTGAGACTTATTCCTGTCACTGAGTCTTGGTAGGGAGCAGTGGGACTGCTGAATGACCAGTGAGCTGGCTGTGTATGTTAGACCTGGTCCTGTTTTGCCTGCTGTAACAGAGGACTGTGTTTGTTCCTGAATACATGTGGGTATCAGCAGATAGCACTTGCGCGTTGTACAGCAGCTGTGTTATGGTTTAATGGTTAAATAAGCAGAGCAGCCAGTGGTGGTTGTACTGGCAACTGGGTGCACAGATGTACAGCAAGCTGGTGAATGACCAAGCACAGCAGGTGTGTGTGTGTTGGGTAAGGAGACCACCGCAAGAAAAGGTGGAACTTGACTGGAACCAGGTGTGGTTGAACCACAAACACAGCTGTGATGGACATGCTGTTGTTTAACCGCTGTAATGATCAGCGTAGTGTTAGTTAGGTCTGAATGGACTAGTGAGTTGTCTGTGCTGTATTACAACAAAATGCTAAAATGAGATACTGTGGGCTCTCAGCCTGTACTTCTGACACACATGCACATTTGGAAGTAGTTCATACAGGCAATGAAATGGCATGGCAGCCAGAGGAACGCATTTAAATAATGTGCATTATATTTGTGTTAAGGAACCTGGAACAACCTTCTTATTGTGTATCACGACTATGTTTTACTTTCATATTTGCTTCTGATGCTTTCAGTGTTTTAAATATTGCTGGCGGAAAAGTTGCTTTGAGATTCCAAGTAGCTTGTTCTAAAGCCTTTAGGAAGCCTGGTAGCACTGACAGGAAGAAGAGGTATACATGGCTTTTTTTCTTTTTTTGAAATTTTCTTGAAGATTGCGGTCCATGTGAATAACCTTTGAATTTAGTTCAGGAGAACTATAATATTTGTATTAAATTGATTTTTGTCATTTGTTCTGATCTGATGTTCTGATCTGAGATTCATGATATACAGACATTGTATTTGGTAATCCTAATAAATTGGACTCCTAGTAAGAGAACAAGATTTATCCCCAATTACGTGTCTAGTCTTATTGAAATTAAGACAAAACATAAAACCACTATCATGCAGTTTCTCTTTAGGAAATCTAACTCTGTGTGTGTATGTATACACATGCATACTTCTTTTGTTCATCACTGAAGAGTAATCCCAACTGAAAGTTTTTGTAATATTTAAAAAAATAAATTTTACAGTTAAAATGGAACTTAAAATCCTACTTCTGATAAGTCAGATGTCAGTAGGCCTAATAGAAAAACTAAATAGACTTTTATGTTATTTATTTATTTTAAGAAAAGATAAACAGAACTCTATCACTTGTGAAGCTGTTGCTATTGGCAAATATAAACTATACCAGAGCTGGTGTGGAAAGGTGAGTGTTTGGTTGTTGTTGTTGTTGGGTTTTGTGTATGTTGTGTGATCTGTCTTCAGAACAATTTCCTTGAAGTTAACATGACATCTAATGTTACATCTATCCATAAGAGGTTTGAATAGCCCAGGGCTTATAAAAGCATCTGTTTTCCAATGCTTATTTGTATTTTCATTTTATGAAAAAATTTGTATTTTCATGTATTTATATTTTCATTTCTTTCCATAGTGTTCTAGATAAATATCGTAAGCACAGCTTTAAAAGATGCATGGTTCCATATTTTTGAACAAAATCTTACAAAACCAATAGTTTTAATAATAGTAGTAGTTTACAGTCGCAAGCTGTTTTTTAATCTAAAGTTACACTTTACCTGATTTTGGTCACAGTTGTTAACGGTTCCTTTTACTCCTAAAGGAAAAAAAACAGTAACTTTTTACTTGAGCTTAATGATAGATTTTGCCAGAATACAGCGTGGTCTTATTTCCTGTGTATAGTATAGCTGTTGTGCAATAAACTGTTCTACAACAGTGCCTAGCATGGATTCTCTGATGCCAGAGAAGAGTGCCTTAAATGAATGTGATAAGCTGGAGAAACAGCATAAACCTCTGTAGGGGGGACACTTTGCACAATGGACTTACCAGAACTCTAGATGATTATAATAATGATACATTTACATGATAAGTAAGCAGTCAGTATTTTGACAAAAAAACAAATCCCATTATCTTCATTTAGCATTTGGGAGATAGTGGGAGCCATAGCCATTTCCCACAGTGCTCCAGTTGCTGCAAGTCTTGGGTGCGGCCAGTCAGTTGGTTCTTGGAATAGAGATGTTTCATCCCAATAACTGTTTCATATTTTTGCTTTTGTGCAGTGATTGATGATTTCACATGTCATAAATAAGTGAATATCACAGTAACTGTGATACACTCACATACTCAGATTTAATTTTATGTAATTCTGAGTTCCTTGTTAAGTTTCTCTGTATTGAAATTCTAGAAGACAAGCTACAGAATATTGTCAGCATTGTCTAGGTAGACTTTACTTTAAACCAGAAAAATAAATAAAAACAGCTCTTGTAACTACACACATTTTATGCTAAAATTTACAAGCTCCTCCTTACGGTTCTGCGTAGTAATTTCAATTAGCAGGGTTTCTAATTTTTTTCCCAGCTGCTGCCCCCTTGCCACCTTTCTATTAGTCACGCTTAATTTTGGCAGTTTAAAATGAGAAACTGAGTGTATTCACCTTTCTTCACCTAACTTACTGTTCTGTTGTAAGCTTTTCATCAATAAAACAGATTTTCTATGTTTTTTTTTTTGTTAAGGGAAGTATCTTTTCAAGAAAAAAAACTTTTTAAGAACAGGCATTTGCCTTTTCTCAAATCTGCGATCAAGTTTGAATTTTCAAACAAAGTTTGAATTTACAGCTTACTACTTAAGATGTTTCTACTGCTAAAGTCATGATGGATTCTGTATTAAAATGTTGAAGATGCATTTCAATGTTTTCAAACCAGTAAATCCCTGAGTTGGTATGCATTTGGGAAGGAGATGAAGGGTTAAATTCAGACTGTATTTGTCAAAGCAATTAGTTCAGTGATCCAACAAGCCCACCTTTTAGCTGCAAAACATTGTGGTAAAGACATTATTTTGAGCTTCTTTATACTGAATTTCATTAGACCCTCCTATATGCTTTATGTAAGCCCCTTGGCATTTGTTTAGCTTGAATAGTCAGGAATAAAAGAGCTTAGAGTTGGCTTTAAAGCACCGTGTCTGAAGTAGGAAAAAGAGGATTCGGATTGCCTTATGTACCCTGTATTGTTTTCCTTCTCCTTAGGACTGAATTCTAATACATGAGCAAACTACCCTGGTGTTTCCAGGTTTTGAAGGGGAAGCCGTTCAGTGTGCAGTTCACTGGCTACTAGTATATGTTTATGATATATTAAGAATAAATATCTTTGTCTCTCTTAGGTAAATGTAAGTATTTATTTGAGGGTTTGCGTTTATATCATAGTATATATGTTTCTATTAGTCTTCTCTTTTGTGAGATATACATGCATACTTGTAAATACATATTTATTTGTATATTTATATGAGCATATATTTATTTACGTAAGCATGTACTTGGCTTTTAGGAACTAGGTTTACCAGGCCTTCATGAAAGGAGATTTATTTTTCTCAAGTCATTCAGTATTGTTCACAGCATTAACATATCACTGAACAAATTGCGCTCTTGCATATGCTAATCCTGCACTTAAAAGAACTCATTGTAACACATTTTAATGCTTTAGCTGGAACGGAGATGGAGATGGGAATCACAGACATGTCAAATTGTCATGTGACTAAAAAATGTCAGAAATGCCTTTCTCTTTGGGTCAACAGTTTGTATGTACCGTATCTGAATGAAAGTAGTCTGTGTAGTTTGAGGAAAAGATTAGTCTTTCTTTTCATCATGTGTGTGTGTTGGCGTCAGTTTTCCATGCTAGGTCTGATTAAATAGGATTTTAGCCATACTTTCACACTAAGAGTGAAAGTTATGTCAGGAAAAAAAATAAATTGATCTCTATATATTTGTTGAAGATATCCAACTGGAGTTTGACAAAGCTAACAAATGAGCACTGCATAACCTTATTTGTTATTCTTTAAAGAGTTAAAAGTGAGTTGTCATGTATCTCTCTCTGTTTGCAAGAGTAAACATACCAAAGCCTCATCTAGGTATGATTTCCTAGAGGTGAGCGATCAGTCAGGTTCTGTTTGAGTCTTTTATTTGTAAATATATATATATATATATATAAAACAAACAAAAAACCACACATTACTGATGAATTAACAAACTTGATTTTCTTAAACAATAAATTTGGTTGAATTAAGTAGTTAAATAGGTGGTGAATGACAAGTGAATTAGACTTTTTATAAGTTGAGCAACGAAAAACCAAGCTTCTTAGAATGCACGAAGCTGTACATATTTGCAGGAAGGACTTTGAGATGAATTAAATGGAATGAAAGATTACGAAGGTATTGCATTTCTAAAGCATCTATAACATGCAGTTTGAATTTTAAGGTATATATGAAGGAATCTTGAAAGGAATTTTTGACTGGCCTTGTTTTTTGTCTTTACAGAGTAATTCTCTGTTGGTCCCAGACAGTCTGCGAAGCACAGATAAACGCAGGAATGGCCCTGAATATACCAATGACATCAAAAAGAGAAAGGTGGATGATAAGGATTCCAGCCACTATGTAAGCAAATCTGTGTTAAAGAAATGATTAATTTATTTGCAGATGTGTTTGTAAGAGCAGTAAAAGAGCTGTGAAGAACAAGGCAATGTGATTTCTATGGCTGCTGTAGTACAGGAATGCATGTGCCAGAGAGACCATTATTCTTGCTGTGGAAATAGTAGTGACTCAATAGTTAGGGCTATTGTCAAGTAATACTTCTCAACAGGGGATAAGGAGCCAGGAGTAGCCATTTGGGATTCACAAGTGCTCTAAGACATTACTCTGACTTCCAACAGGATATCCTTTCTGGACGGCTCAAAAGCTTACCGTACTGCAAGTTTATATGAAGCGGAAGGGTGTGTTGATTTGGAAGATTTTAGGAGATTTTTCTGATACGAGCTATTACCATGTTGAAAAATAATTACCATTGGAAATAGCGTATGTTATGAGGTAACATATAATAGCGTATTTAAAAATCCTAAAGTTTGTGTTTGGTTGGTATGTCAGTTTCAGCAGAAAACAAACTGATATAAACAGCTTGCAGTTTGTGCTCTGCATTTTTGACCGGCTTTGTTTACTGCTTCGCTTGAGAGAGGCATTTCAGTAGAACAGTGTGGCCCATGTAAGCCTCAGAAGGTTTGTATGTGCTTTCAATTTCAAGGCTAAATGCTCAGCCAGATCACAGGATGATACTTGAACAGCCTGCGACTAGGGCTGGTGTGAAAGAGTACTGGAAAGCAGAACATCAATCTAGCAGGAGATATTATTTGACATAGCAATAGTATGGTAAAATATCTGGTTTATATGCATTCAATCACTAACTAATTCCTAGCTGCTGAAATCCAAGCGACAATCAAGTTCCCCTTTATTTTCTCAGTGTTTTGCAGCATAATTTCTTTCCCCTTGGACCCGGAATGCTCTGGGGCAGAAAGGCTGGCTCTCAGTGAATCTTGCAGTGGAGCTACTGATAGTACATGGGCCTACTTTCCACTTTCCTGCTTATTGTGGTGTTCTCATACTGTTGAGATTTTGCAAGTCATCTTCCCACCACTTTCTAATAACATAGATTATAGAAAACTTCTGGCAAACTTCCTCAAAATTACTCCCTTAATTTGAGGGTTTGATATTCTAGGTGCGTTTTTCCTTTCCAATTTGTAAACAGTGTAAGCAAAAAAGAAACTGCCTTGCTTTTCTTGGAGTTCTGTTAGAAATAAATGAAAAGTATATTGCACCGTAGAAGTATAGTTTGTTTTAATCTGCATTTTCAAATATGCAGCTCTTTGCTTTTCTCTTGAGGTGGATTTTGCAGGAAAAGACAGTAACAAAATAAAAATTAAGCAAAAAAAATCATTCTGGTGTGAAAGATTTTTTTTTTTTTTTTAAAAAAAGGTTTCTTAATTCAGCACATGCAGAATTGCTGAGTTCTAGCTTACTTTAGAAGAGGTCCTCGGAGGGTCAAGAGTTACCACTGCATTTGTCAGAAGGGAGACAAATGATCTGTAGGGATTTTCACCTTGGAAATAAGATGATAAAAGCACTTTTTTTCTTTTTTTTTTTTGACTTGTGACTAGTTTTCGAGTTAGGATCTGGATAGTTTCAACTTGTAGGTTTGTTAAAGAAGAGAATCTTCTGATATGAACATTACCTATAGGAAATGCCTGTCATAGCCATAGTAAATTTCTGTGCCTCAAGATGACCAGGTCAGCAGAGTACATCTAATCATAGCTTTGTGACTACTTTTGCCTGTGGTTCAGGTGGTATTTCTGGTGTGTCCTATCTATTTTGATCCCACATGGTGTAACCTATTCTTGCTTGCTGTATCCTTTGTATTTTTCAAATGGTGGCAGACAACCAGGTCTGGAGCTTTTCTGTTTCTTCTCCTGTTGCACCCTTTGGTTGGACAGCTTCAGAAGTGACAAATAGAGACACTATTCTCTCTTTTGGGGCACTCTTGCACCCCTGCTATGTTTATGGTATTTATTGAAGCAGCCGAAGCATAAAGGAAGGATTGAGACCACCTGTAGAGTTTTTGTGGGTTTTTTTGTTTTGTTTTGTTTTCATTTTTTGTGTTTGTGTCTGTGCATTTTGTTCTGTTTTTGTGTTTGCTTTTTTTGTTGTTGTTGTTGTTGATGGTGGCAGGTTTTTTGTTTTGGAGCTAAAGAAAGGAAAAGGTCTTGTACTTTATATGCCAGTGTTAAGTGTGGTAGCCCAAAAAAGTTGAAAGCACTGCCGGTTTAATTCAAGACATGTGAGACACATTGAACAGTCTTGTATATCTGATTTGTTTGCCTAGAAACTTTTAAAGTCAAAGTATAGTTATTGGAAATGTTAGACTTGCCACAAGAAAGATTTAGTGCTCACCATTCATTTGATTTATTTTCTATCCAGACTCTCTTGAGGTTGAACCACCAAGTGGAAGTCACTGGATCACTGTGTATCATAGAACGTGTCTGCTGGGTGATCCCAGTATGTTTTGGAGACAGGGACCAAGGCACACTTAAATAATAGCTGCAATGGGGCACTAGGGCAGCTCAGGTGAACACAGATTTATGTAAGAATGCATCTTGACAAGCTACGATAAAACATTTCAGTTTAAGAATGTCAAAGTATTTTGTTTCATTAGGCTGAAATGTTGAAATGTCTTGGCATTTATGAAGCATTTTCTTCCACATAAGTTTCCATTTCCAAAACTTTCCTTTCTGGAAATGGAGAAAATGTTGTGCTGTCACTTTGAAGAAGTGGATTAATGAAACAAATGCCAAAATAATGGAGTTTTAAGATGTTAGTGTGTTTTTTTTAACTTATCCACAAGCAATAATATTAACATGCAGGAGATTAACACATGAATGGTATAAGCTTCTTTTTATAGTAAAAATGATAACAGAGTTTATGATGGTAGTAAGGAAAGGAATTGGACCATCTTGCAATGTTAGTAAAGCCACCACTATTCAAATAGTTCTACCTTATATGGGTTTTAATATTGAAGCAGAAGTAAGGTCTTGTATTCTTGTTTTCATTCTTTTCCTGATTGCCAATAAATAATGAACAGCTGTTTGTTTTTTGTCTAGGAAAAACAAAAAATGTCTGAGTAGATATATAGTCTTTTTCTCAGCTCTTAATGTACTAACTGAATTATTTATTTATTTTTAATAGGACAGTGATGGGGACAAGAGTGATGATAACTTGGTTGTAGATGTATCCAATGAGGTAACTTTTCATTTATGTGGTCTTAATATTTTCCCAAATGTTAAAGAAAAAGTATATTGAGATTTAAAAATATATGTATATATATTAAAAATATTCACCACCTGACCTTTTTATTAATCCTGCAGTTATGTCTTCCTCCTAGCTTTGTGATTGCTCTCAGCTCTTCCTTCTGCTGCTTTGCCTAGGTCTGGTCTCTCCACAGTTATATTCTAACATTTCACAGCTACTCTGTAATGGAGACAGCTGTGGTGAGTTGCCGGTGGAGGTCTGAGGTTTGCCAACTAGTATCTTCAAATGAAAAGGGAAAACAGTACTGAACCTTGTAGGGATATTATTAAAACAGTTCTTGTGGATTAAAAATTACTAGTATTTTAACTTCCTACATTAAAGATGGCATTTTCCAGACATGCTTGTTAGGATGAAGTCTGCAAAAGTCAGAACGAAGTCAGTCGAGAAAATTTTCCAGAGGTGGTAGCCACTTTGTAGCCACTTTATTTTTCTCCAAAATAGAGTTGTTTTTTTTTTTTTTTGACAGTGGCATCATGATGAAGGGGTTAGTCTTCCCTTTTCTTCATCTTACATTTCATACTACAAAAAGATTTAGTTAGCTAGCCTGACTATGGCAGAAACATTCTTATGCTCTGTGAAAAGTACAGGGGGAGAAGCTGACAGAGAAGTGCCTTCAGCAGCATCAAATGCCCAAATGATGTCAGCCAAGTAAGAACAATGTGTATCTAGCTAGGGATTTTAGTAATCCTTTCAGAAGTCCTAGTAAATCAATAGTCAATAATCCTAGTTGTTCAATAATCCATCAATAGACTAACTCTGTTCATGTGAGGACGGCTTCCTCCTTGCTGATTTTCTCATGTGCCAAAGGAGTTTGGAGAACCTGCAGAGCTGATAGTGTTGTAGGTTGCTGGGCAGCCTACTTTGGGGTAAAGTGCAAAAAATGCCTGTGGAAGAGAGAAAGATAATCACTTGAGAGATTATTGCAGTTTTTCTATAGATTTAAATAGCAAAATAATGGAATTTAGGAAGAAATAACATTATGTAACATATAAAGTCTGCATCTCTTTCTCTTTTCTGAAGATGGACATGATCAAGGTGTGTTTTCCCTTAAAAAAAAAAAAAAGTGTTACTGAAACAATTGTTTTGACTTGCAGCATGTGGAGAACATACATGGAAGTGTATGCTGATTGCAGTTTCTGTAGGTCTTTCTTGCTTATATCACTTGTCAGGCGTGCTTGCCTTAGTTTGTACTTAGATTTATGTAGATTACAAGCTCTGTGCTTGAAAACAGTTTATGGTAATGTAAGGTAAAATAAATCTGGATTTCTTACTATATGGACTTGTTTATGTTTCTAGAAGCGATGAAGGGATTTATGCTTTTTTTTTTCTACAGAGATAGAGAGCAAAATACTGTTTCATTTGAACTTCTTGAATTCTTCTTCCCCCCACACCCCTGGACTCTTTAGTGGTGTTTGTATACCAGATCCTAACAGAGTTACTTGCTGCTTTTTTCTTCCCATTGTTTCAGGATCCCTCCTCCCCACGGGCAAGTCCTACTCATTCACCACGTGAAAATGGTATAGATAAAAGCCGCCTGCTGAAGAAAGATGCCTCTAGCAGTCCAGCATCTACAGCCTCTTCAGGAAGTTCCACTTCCCTCAAATCCAAAGAAATGAGTTTGGTGAGTGTTATAAGCAGTCTGTTGTCCAGGGAAACATTCATTTTCTTGTGAGGTATAACTCTGCATTGTTCTCCAACTATTTTTTTGCAGACAGCACATGGCTTTAAGAATTTGAAGCTGAAGTAGACTACTGTTCTTCCAGATATTTGTAGCATTTCAGCTTTTCTTCTCAGCAATAATTTCTCCTTCATTTTAATTTCCCGTATATCCTGCATTTCTGTCAAATGAGTTGCACATTTATTACAAAACACAAGATTCCCTTAAGCTATTGCTCAAGAAAAAAGCATGGTTATGCTCTAACTCTTCTATAGATCTGCATGTGGTCACTAAGAAGTTCTCCAGGCTTTTCTTTAATTCTTCTAGAACTGTCACTCTTTGAAATCTCTTTCTGCAGTATAATTAATAATTTGATCAGGTTCTATGTCACAATTTCTTTGATGTTATCAGCTGTGGTGGTGCTTTTGTTTTTACTTAGATCTGCTGTGTCCAATAATAGACACAATAGTTATTTCATGCTAAAATAATTTGGTTATGCTTACTATATTGTCTTGAAAAAAAAAATTAGCTCATGCATTTTTTGTCATGCCAATTGAAGAAAGAAAAATAACACTTCTTTTGCTTTTTTAATTTTGGCAGTAATCAAAAAGGTCAGCACTTCTTTCTCACAAGTTAATGTTGTCAGCATTTCATGGATTTATGAAAATTGGCTGAGGGGCTAGGTAGTAGGTGCCCAGCATCCCAGCTGCTGTTGTGATAAATTGTGTAATATGGCCTGGATTAAAAATAATATTCATTTAATTTGTTTAATGATACCAGCATGAAAAAGCCAGCACGCCTGTTCTGAAATCCAGCACACCGACTCCTCGAACTGACGTGCCAACCCCAGGCACTAGTGCAACTCCAGGACTTCGTCCAGGCCTTGGCAAGCCTCCAACAATGGACCCTCTGGTTAACCAAGCTGGTAAAGCATTACTTCTCATGTTTTTATGGTTCCAAAATTAATCTTTTTTTTAAAATGTATTTCCATATGAATGTTAACCAAGTTCTTTTTTCATGATACTAAGAGAGGGCTTGATGAGATGCAGATGTTTGGATTATCAAGAGTTTGAATATCTTTCCATCTTTTATTCTTCTTTGTTTACTTTTTTTCTTTATCTTTTTGGAAATAATCCAGAGACTGTATGCAGTGAAAGACTTCTGAGAAGTTTCTGGCACTTAACTCTGAATGCAATCTCTTCTCCAGCTCTTTGTCTGAATCTACTAATGTTTGCTGCAGTGTAAATCTTGACAAATACAGGGGGAAGTTTACTTTTGCTTTTCGGGCTGGTACAGCACAGTTGCTTCAGACATGAGCTGTGTAAACCATGTCTGTCAGCTTTAGTGCTTAATTTGGCAAAGAAGAGATCAATGTAAACAGGGAAATATTACAGAAATGAAAATGGGCAATGCTGGAAGAGGTTGTTAGAAGTAATCAGCAGGTTCATACCTCAGTAGATCTTATTTACACTGAGTGAAAGGAGGAGGTAGTAGTGTAGATAAATTATGGGAATGTTTCTTGGCTGTGTGTATGAGGGGAAGGTTAAGTGTTGTAACGGGAAAAAAAAAAAGTCATTTTCTTCCCTAAGTGCAAGGAAATACAAATAAAACTATTTGCTTTCATTATTCTGTAGCCGCAGGTTTGCGGACACCTTTGGCAGTACCAGGGCCATACCCTGCTCCATTTGGAATGGTGCCTCATGCTGGCATGAATGGAGAGCTAACCAGTCCAGGGGCAGCCTACGCCAGTCTGCACAACATGTCACCCCAGATGAGTGCTGCTGCTGCTGCAGCTGCTGTGGTTGCCTATGGAAGATCTCCTATGGTAGGCCATACGTTGCATGCAATCTTAGTCGTATGAGTTGCAGTTCGCTGAGGAGAGCTGCATGCTTCATTTAGCGCTCAGTCGAATTCCCAAGTTATAACAGTGCCAGAGGCTTGACTGCTTCACTGTGTGTTTCGCTTTGCTGCATGGCTGAAGAAACAAATTTGCACCTTGAAAACAAATAATCTCAGTGCATTGATGTATGTTACCTTTTTTCTTCATCCTCGTCAGTGCTTTGGTTGATTAATAAATACCAAATTGTTTATACTTTCTTTTTTTAAAAAAAGTTTTTGTAGGTACAAATCCTTTCAATGGTCCTGTGAGCATCTCCTTCTCTTTTGCTGAATAAGATTTGTGATCTGTACAGACACACCAAATTAATTTCAAAGCATGTAGAAGTTGTTTATCTACTTCTGTCGTTTTATTTTTTGTGTTAAGTAAGCATGAGGACTTGGTCAGTTCATGTCTTAAAACTCTGTGATAAGGTGTGTTAAGAGTAGTTGCTGTTGTGGGTGTAACCGTAACGGAACCTAACCCTGCTTAAGTACATGGAGAATGGCAGTCATTGCTGCTATTGATCAGAGTATCATTGCTGCTATTGATCAACCTGGGAGCCTGATTCTGCAGAAATGAGCTTGATGGTAATTCTATATATACACAGGCTTACCTACTTGTGAGTTTGCAAGATTGGACTTAAGCTTTTCATTTCTTGTTATTGTAGATGTGGCTACTTTCTTGAACTGGAAAAACCAGGGTTTATTCATAAATGTGGGAATCCTAAATAGCATTTGTACTCCTTGAAGCAGTAAGAATTGTATTTCAGGTATAGTGTTCAGAAGGAAAAATGTGTTTGGTCCAGAATTCCTGTTTGATTTATTTGGTGTACGTGTTTATTCTGGATTTAAAAGTGTAGTGGAATCGCACTTCGTAAAGAGAGCCTGTGTAGCATATTTAAGCCATAGACAAATTTGTGCACACCCAGCAGTGTAGTTCTGCGAGACATCTCCTAGCTGACATGCCTGCACAGCACAGAGCTCTGTGCCAAGATCCTAGCAGGGGCCTGAAGCTGCTTCCGAGCACACCACACTGCACCTGCATGGGCCAGCACTCACTGCCGCCGAGATACAGAGCACTGGTGTGGCTACATGCCAGAGCACTGGCGAGCCCAGCTCCAGGGCGAGTGCCACACTGGCATGCAGATCTGTGTTATGCTCAGTATTGTGAATGCGTGATACACGTTATGGGTTTTCTCTTTGAATGTGAGTACTTCTAGCAGAAGCATGTTGGAGGGAAAACTTGTTTTGCCCATCCCTCCCACTTACCTAATTTTGGTAGGGTAAAAGCTGTACTTTGGTTAAACGCATGATATCTAGGGAGGGAAGAAATGCTTGCTGAATGAGAAATTGCAAGTGCGAGATTAATTCATTTTTCATTGTCAGGTTGGGTTTGATCCTCCTCCTCACATGAGAGTACCTGGAATCCCTCCAAATCTAGCAGGCATTCCTGGAGGAAAACCGTAAGTAACCTTTTAACACTTTGGTAACATCTGTAACATCTAGAGAGAATACAGCTATATTGTGTCCGTGAACAGGAATTCCAAAGTGGGTAGTATCTGGTTGTTCCCAAGAGATTGTTCCAAACTTCTCCTGGCAAATAGGTACAACATAAAAGTTCTAAGATGGTAGTTGTCATGTCCCAAAACAGATGTGCACATACTTATTTCCAAGGAAAATCTGTTGAAGGTGCATCTTGTGTTTTGTTGGTTTTGTTGTTGTTTGTTTGTTTTTTTATTATTTCCTCTTTTCTAAGGGAAGTTAAGGGAACTACAAACCGGTAGATAGTCGTAAAATGTGCAAGAAGAACAGACTGATACTCGACTTCATACTATACTGAGCATAAAACTGTAGTGCAAACTCAGTGTCCTTGTCTAGCACCTGTTTTAACAAGCACGAGAGTCTGAAACTTTGATTGCAGTGGGTATCTGAAGCAGTTATTTTAGCAACTGTTACATACCTTGTATACTGGAGCTTTAAAAAACAAAAAACATTTGTCTAAGTATGCAGCTGAAGAAAAAATGAATGAGGAACCAGTTTTACAGCTGGTGGTGTACAGATGTAGGATAACTTTCACAACTTACTGTTGAAGAATTTTAATTACTGGTAGAGGTGTTCTTAAATGAAATACTGCTGCTGTGGTGACCTGGTGAATAAATTCACCAAAACATCATATTGATGCTTTTTTATTTTTATTTTTTTCCCAGTAATTTGTCTCTGGTAAAATGTCGAGACTGAACTTAACCATGTGCAGTTGTCATGAGCATGTATGATTAAAAAAAACAGTGTATTTTATAAATATTTGTGCAAAAGCAGTCTACACAGATCCAAACATGCATAGTTTGGAAGTTAATGTGTTTTCTTGGAGAGAATTATAGATACCACAAAGTCCAACCATTAACTTAGCACTGCCAAATCTACCACTAAACCACGTCCCCAGGCACCACATCTGCGCATCTTTTGAATACCTCCAAGGGTGATGACTCTACCACTTCCATAGACCACTTGTTCCAGTGCTTCACAACCCATGAATGGAGCAGAGGGAATTAAAACACTTTTTTGACACTGTTAAAGGTAGTCTTTGGCCCCCCTTCACTCTTGGCATTAAGTCCTGTCTCGTCTCTCAACAGAAAGTTGCAGTTAGTGTAGTTCCTGTCTATCTAGGTACATCGTTTTGAAACCAGCCTAACGGTTTGCACTGCCAATGCTTGGGCATACCTGGTACGTACTGTCTTCTGTACCAGTCTATCACAAGGCTTTTGTGAACTGCATGACTTAATTCTTCCTTTTTGCAATTTCAGGAACAAATCAGAAACTATTACTCACTGTCTTAAGTTATAAAATATGCAGCGCTGAAAGTTGTATACACAGATGTATTTCTGTTTATCTTTGTTTTGAACTCCTATTAATATCCATTGATAAGTTGTAATGTCAGTCATGCAATCATCCTTAAAAGCGTTCACCAATTTATGGGGGAAAAAAGTTTTCTACTCTTTTTCCGTAGCAGTAGGAAAGCAACAGGCTTCTTATATTATAAAAGCCATCCTCGATGTGTTTTCTTTCTTATCCACCATGTTTCTTAGAACAGACCGAACTATTTGTTGGCAGTGTGAGAAACCTGTTAAATCTTGGATTTACTTGTAGAAAAGTTGGTGGTATGTTGACAAGACTACTGAAGCGAGGAGTCTGAGTTGGTGTTATGTATCAGATGGTGGTGTATTTAAATTTAGCACAGTTAAAGAACGTGCTTTGTTCTTAAAATATTCTCTTGTTAAGGGTCAAACTCATTCTTGCTGACTTCATTAGAATTTGGTATCCTGAAATAAAATATTTTTGGAGATCACACAGTGTGGTGATTGTAAATTTTTACTTTTAATCAAGTGTATTCACAAGCTTTCGATGATTTATTCCATTAGTAATGTTTAGCAATATACATGATGAAAACCTATTTTTGTTCAGTGAGAACTGGTCTGTGGCTGAATCCTAGCTGTTGCATTGCTCAAGGCACAAAACCAGTACTTGTATAATGTTATAATTTCTATCATAGTATTTCATAGCTAAATTATGGGGTCTCTTAATTTTTTTAATTCAAATTTTACTTAGTCTTTTCAGCTCTTTATTCATACTGCTTCATAGATCACTACTTTGATACATAGTCCGTAATCTCCTCTTGACTTGATGTGTTCTGTACTGTTTTTCATGGTCATATTATTTGGACTGTCAATGATTTCCACTATAGGATCTTCTTTGCTTGTTTTTATTATATGTGTCAAACCTAAAATTCCAGAAACTGAACTGTCATCTTTCCATTGATAACTTTAGAATCACCTTGTCTTAGTCTTGTTTGGCTACATATACCTAGATGTAGCGCACTATGTGCAGCATCTTTATGTAGCTTTTGTCTGCATTAGTCAAGTCTCCTATATTATCCATACAGAGTACATGTTACATATTTATGTAAACTAGTGGAATACTCTTGGTTTATTTTCAAAATCTGCTTTATCCAAGAGTCCAACTAAGGTACCATGTTTAAATTGTTTTATGAGGTGTGGAGTTCTAGTAAGTGGTAAAGAACACTTTCAGGTTGAACTCTATAGAATCTCCAGCTATATGTGTATGTTCACTGCTGCAGGTTTTTATCAACAGGACTGTTTTTTTACCCAGCAGTGCTCCCAGGAGAAACATCACCTTCTTCCCAAAGGAATGACATGTCTGATAGCACCCAATTTTCTTTAACCCTTGTGTATTCCAAGATCTGTTAATGGTCTAGCTTGTTAGAAACATTAATAGCCTCCTAAGAACCCACTTGTACTCATTTATCTACTCTTGTCAAGGGAATGCTATTTGGAAAGCTTGTCTGTTGCTTATTTTGTAACTGGACTAAATGTAAGTCTTTACTATCAAATTTGTATCTTCCTGAATATGAATCCGACAATTTTGCTCGCTACAGTTTAACCCTGTTATCAGTGGTTATAGATGTATTTTGACAATGGAGGTAGCAGTCCAGAAAGCTGAATTGTCTTCACTAATTTCTTATCTATATAAATGAGCTAGGCTTTGCATTTGATAGCAAACTATTTTTTGTTTATTATTATTTTTCTTTGAGCATTTCCTTTGAGGCTTTTCAGGTTCTTCATATTAATATGATATTCCTCAGCACATACATGTGGTGTCACATTACTTGTTTTCTCTCTTCAGCCGTTCAGTAATTAATTTTAAGGACAAAGACTTGATGTCTATATGTGTAGACAAATGTGCAAAAAAATGTGGTTTAATATCCTTGGTTTCAAAGTGGCTTCCTGCCAGTAAATTATTCTTTTCTTAGCAGCTGCTCTTGCCCCTAGCCCCAACACCCCTTCCAAGTTGCCTTGAACCATTACCTAATCAGTAATTGTCTTGGGTGATGATGGGGAATATCAATCCTGTTTTGGACATGGACATTCTTTTTTTTTTTTTGGTTCATTTAATTATGCCCTGTGCTGTAAGTTCTTGGTGTGTGGCTGTAAACATTTTCTGTTTCACATAGCCTTTCTAGCAAAGTAATTATTCAGCTTTTAGCATTCTTGTGGATTTCTCCATAACGCGAACCACACCTTCTAATAGTTGGATGGTGTACTGAACACAGATTTTCAAGTTCTTTGATGAGACATATGTCCATAGTATTGCTCACCTGATGTCTAAAACTGTGAAGTAATGGTGGTGGTGAGGTCAAGTGTATTTCTCAATTATTTTTTTTTTGTAGCTTCATTTGCACTGGGAGGTGTTAGACACCAGAAAGAGATGAAAATGTTTTCTTTTAGTAGGACAGGGGAATTTCATTTGGTGAATATTTAACTCTTGCAAGTTCTAGTTATGAGCAGAGTTTTCTGTGTTTTCAGAGGGGAATAGTATACTGTTCTGGAACTGCTTAAAAAAAAACAAGAAAGTTTTCCGTTCAAACAATCTTTATATTTGTTCAGTGAATGTACAAAGAGAAATATTTTAAAGGAATGCTAATTTTACTGTATTACAGAATAATGGATTGTTGTTTTCCCAATTGTATCTATGGATAGAACAATTTGATAACATGTATGAAGTTAAAAAGATTTGTTATTTCTATAAAATATCTTTATTCCTAATTCTTGACATTTTGCTCCATATATTGAAACACCACACATAGATATTCAATGTTTTTTTGTGATAATGACAACTAAAAATAAACTGGAGCACAAAGTAGAGCTGAAAGTAAAATGCACTTATCAACAGAAGAAACAGTCTGCTTTTATGTTCTTCAGCTGAGGTATTTCTGTGCTAGCTAAGGAATTCCATTTGAATTGGAGGGATGAAGTGGAAGCTGTTTTTTTCCTTTTTTTTAGCATGTTACTTTAAGGCAGGAAGTGCACTCATTATATCGTTCTGAATACTTAGAGTAGCTAGCAGGTTGGTAGTTTAGTTGATTTGCTATGTTCTTGAGCAGTGAATTAATGTGGAAGCCTGTTCTTGAAGAAGAGAAAACCTTTTCTTTACTCCCATCAACGTGTGAGAAGATAGTCTTGTAACTGTCATTTTCTGTGCTAAACTTTACTTTTTGTTCTTCACACCAGTACAGTTCTTCTACTGTGCTATTTCAATAGAATACTTAGTAAAATATAAGTGTAAATACAGATATCAATTGATATGTTCTTAGTTTAGAATCATATAATCGTTGAATAATTTGGATTGGAAGGGACCATTCAGTTCCAATCCTCCTGCCATGGGCCAGGGACACCTCACACTAAACCAGGTTGCTCAAAGCCCCATCCAACCTGGCCTGAAACACTTCCAGGGATGGGGCATCCACAGCTTCTCTGGGCAACCTGTTCCAATGCCTCACCACCCACATAGTAATGATTTTTTTCCAGATACCTAATCTAAACCAACACATTTTCAGTTTGTTATCCCTTGTTCTGTCACTACACATAAAGAGGCCCTCCTCGTTTTTCCCTAGTGTCCCCCTTTAAATGTTGGAAGGCTGCTATAAGGTCTCCCCCAATAAGGTTTCCCCCAGAGACTTCTGTTCTCCAGGCTGAACAACTCCAGTTTTCTCCTATAAATCCTTTCTTCATAGGAGGGGTGCTCCAGTCCTCTGGTCATCTTCATGGCCTTCCTCTGGAGCCGCTCTTACAGGTTTGTGTCTTTCTCATGCTGGGAGCCCCAGAGCTGAACATAGTACTCCAGGTGAGCTCTTGCAAGAGTGGACTAGATGGAGAGAATCACCTCACTTGACCTGTGGCCATACTTCTTTTGATACAGGCCAGGACTTGCTGTTTAATTGCATTTGCATTGAATAAGAACTCTCCCTTTTTCTCTGTGATTGTTAGCCCAACATAAGGGTTCAGATGTGAATAGCAACTTGGTGAGGAGAAACACATGAGGGGCAAGGGGTGCCTTTCAAGAAATATCTTCAAGTTGAGCTTTAAAGAACTGAAGAACTTAATGTCATGAATCGTTGAATGGCTTGGGTCAGTAGGGATCTTAAAGATCATCTAGTTCCAACTCCCCTGCCATAGCCACCCACTAGATGAGGTATCCCAGGGCCCCATCCAGCCTGGCCTTGAGCGACTTCAGGGATGGGGCATCTGCAACTATTCTGGGCAACCTGGTGCAGTGCTTCACCCTCTAAGTAAAGAATTTCTTCCTAACATCTAATCTAAATCTGCCCTCTTTTAGTTTAAACCATTCCTCCTTATCCTATCACTATCTGACCATATGAAAACTCACTCTATCTTTTTATAATCCCCTTTTATGTACTGAAAGGTGGCAGTGACGTCTCCTGGTGCCTTATCTTCTCCAGAGTGACCATTCGCAGCTCTGTCGGCCTTTCTTCATAGGAGAGGTGCTCCAGTCCTCTGATGAACTTTGTGTCTCTCCTTTGGACCTGTTTTAACTGACCCACATCCTTCTTGTGCTGGGGACCCCAGAATTGGATGCATTTCTCCAAGTGGGCCCTCATGAGGGCAGAGCAGAGGGGGGAACAATCACTTGATGCAGCCCAGGATGCAGTTGGTCTTCTGGGCTGCAACCACGCACTGCTGGCTGATGGCAAGCTTTTCATCCACCACAGCCCCCCAGTCTTCTGCAGGGCTGCTCACAATGAGTTACTCTCCCATTCTGTACTCATGTCTGGGATTGCCCCAACCCAGGTGCATCACCTTGCTCTTGGACTTGTTGACACTCGTGAAGTTCACATGGGGCCACTTCTCAAGCTTGTCCAGGTCCTTTTGAGTGGTGTCCCTTCCTTCTGTTGCATTGACTGCACCACTCAGCTTGGTGTTGTCTATGAGTGTGCTGAGGAGGGACTCAGTTTATCATTGATAAATACATTCAACAGCACTTGTTCCAAGGTGGACCCCTGAGGGAAACCACTCATCATCAGCCTCTAGGTGGACATAGAGCTTTTGACTGCAACTCTGTCTGTGGCCTTCCAGCCAATTCCTCATCCACCAAACAGTGCAGCTTTCAAATCCATCTCTCTCCAATAGAGGTCAGGATGTCATGCTGGATTTTGTCAAAGGCCTTACAGAAGTCCAGGTAGATGATATCGGTCAGTTTTCCTGTGTCAGCTGATAGAGTCACTCCATCATAGAAGGCCACTAGCTTGGTCAGGCACAATTTGCCTTTAAAGCCATGCTGGCTGCCTCGGTTCTCTTCCTTGTCCTGCATGTGCTTCCAGGAGAATCTGTTCCATGATTTCCCAGGCACAGAGGTGAGGCTTGCCATTCTGTAGTTCCCTGGGTCTTCCTTTTCTACCCTTTTTAAAAGTGGGAGTGATGTTTCCCTTTTTCCAGTCATTGGAGGCTTCACCTGACTGCTGTGACCTTTCAAATATGATGGAGAGAGACTTGGCAACTACATCATCCAGTTCTCTCAGAACCCTGGGATAGTGGTCATCAAGCCCTCTCCATCCAGAGTTGTACCTGTTCATTTTCATCAGATGGTCTTGAAGGTGCTCTTTGCTTACAGTGCAAGGGACTTTGCTCCCCTGTCAATACCGTATTGATTCTTTTAAGGTTGGAACACCAAAATGCTCCTCACTTTCAAGGATTGAGGCCTGTGAATACATCTAGAGCATTAAAATTGTGTCAATTCTTAAACATGTAATTACAGCTATGTTATAGGTATAGCACTGGAAGTACAGTCCTGCTCAGAATTAGTAGGGTAGGCACTCCAACATGGTGACATGCTGGAAATACAGGACCCGTCTGGAAAGCAGCTTTGCAAAAGAGGACCTGAGAGTCCTGGGAGATACCAAGCTGAACATGAGCCAGCGATGTGCCCTTGTGCTGACGCTGTTCTTGGCTTCATTAGCCAACGTATTGCCAGTATGTCAAGAGAGGTGATCCTTCCCCACTACTCAGCATTGGTGAGGCTGCACCTGGAGTACTGTGTACAGTTCTGGGGCCCTCAGTACAAGAAAGACCTGGACATACTGGAAAGAATCCAACAGAGGGCCACCAAGATGATCCTGTGGTCTGGAGCACCTCTCCTGTGAGGAGAATCTGAGAGAGCTGGGATTGTTCAGCCTGGAGAAGAGGAGGCTCAGGGCAGGTCTTATATGTATAAAAAACTGAAGGAAGAATGCAAAGAGGATGGAGCCAAGCTGTTTTCATTTGTGCCTAGTGCCAGGACAATGGTCAATAGGCACAAACTGGAACACAAGAGGTTGTGTCTGCACATCAGGAAGCACTTGTGTGGGTGATGGAACACTGGTACAGGACGCCTTGAGAGGTCGTGGAGTCTCCCTCCTTGGAGATCTTCATAAGCTATCTGGACATGCTCCTGGGCAACCAGCTCTAGCTATCCCTGATTCAGGAGGGTGGTTGGACCAGATGACCTCCAGAGGTCCCCTTCCAACCTCAACCGTTCTATGTTTCTGTAACCAGGTAACCAGTGTTAAGGTAGCTTAGGACAACAGTGCTTGAGCAGCAGGTAGTCATTTTCATTACTAGCACTGGTACTGTTTTCTTCTGAAATAAGCTTTCTTCATCTAGGGAGTGTCAATCTTGCAAATGATGCAGGTTTGTTTGGAAAAAAAGAAAAAAGAGGGAAGGTATGTGTAATTAAAAGTTATACCATAGTACCTAGTAGGTAGAGGTTACCAGACTACATAAATGTGCTGACAGTGTTGATGTTAGCCTGACATACCACATACCTTCAAGCAAACAGGAACATTTACTTTTTTGCATGCTTGTCTTGGCAGGGGCAGAGGCATTTGGCAATGTGCAGTCATTTCTTTATACAGTGGATTGCTGATAACTTGCACTGTAGCAAAAGCTGCCTTGGCTTATGAGAATCTATAACTGTCCTGTTTGATAGGCTCTGAGATGTAGTCACCCTGAGTGCTGAACAGTCTTGTAAGCAAAAGCCCAATCATGATAATAAAAATTAAACTACTAATATGATATATAACCAGAATTTAGAGGTGGGCATGCTAGTAAGATTATACTCAATTAAAAATACATTGGGATAAATCACTGGCATTTCAGAGTAGAAGAATCATCTTAATGTTATAGTACATGAAGCACTTGAAAAATGTTCCTATTGTCTTCCTCCCACCCCATCTCAGCAAGAACTGCAAAAGTTGTGTATATGCACAGAAGCATTGGAAAACACTGGTTATTTAAGTACTATGAATTGAACAGAATATTTATGTAGTAACGGTGGAAAAACAAGTGTACAAGTGTATTATCCATCTTAAACGTAATGGGAAAAATTGCTTAACACTTGCTTAATTGCTTTTCTTCTGTCCAGGATAAAAACAAGGGCAGGCCCCTTCAAAGTTGTACAGTTCTGTGTACTCTTCTTGCTAACAAATATTCTGCAACTGACTTCAATCTGTAGCCCAGGATGAGGTCCAACCTTTTAGCCTCATAAGTACTATGACTCCTATTTGGATTCTGTACCTGAATCTGAGCAGTCATTCAGCCTTGAGCAGTCCTGTTGCCACAATTCTTTCTCTCCCATTCTTTGTCTCATCTGTTTGGTGAATAACTGCTTTGGGACAGCAGTTGAGAAATGATATGGATTTCTACTTAAGCCTTTTTATTACTGCAATTCCTTATGCAAAAAAAAAAAAAAAAAAGATACCATCGGAAGAGATGTATCTGATACACTTTGCATCTTGTATTGTCATAAGGGAGTGACCTTTGCACTTCCTTTCTTATCTTGCATTTCCTATTGCTTTTGTCGTCTTTCGTGTTCATACATGTAGGTGTGTTCTGAGCATGTCTTCAATTCACTTGTCCAACCATGAAACATAAATGAGATACAGGAATTGCATGCATAGACACTATTCACTTCTTTGGTTTATAGCAGTCAACTGCCTTTTACCCTTCCCTTCTGTGAAGATTGTGGTATTGCATTGTGTGACGGTTTGTAATGTTACCTTCTGTAGGAAACAACAAAAGAGTAAAACCTCTTTGTTTTCCTCTGGCTCCTTTTTAAAGAAATATCTTCTCAGCTCTTGGGCATATTCAGTTGCTTTAGGAAACAAGCCCACGTATATTGTGATGTCTATTATGGATCCAGGCACCTTACTTGTTCCTCTTTCAGACTGTGTAATACTGGGAAACACACAATAAAATACTTTTGAAAATACTAGCTCAGAACAGAAAATTAAATTAAATTACCTACTGTTGGTTCCATTGGAGATTGATGCAATGCTTTAACTTGAACTACAGTAACTGAAGATTTCTGGGAAGAAGGTACATTTGGAAAAGAAAGCAGTTCTGAACACAACAATATATTAGAAAAATAAAGATATCACTGAGGAAGAGGTAGCTTATTATTAGAAAGGATACTCCTGTCTCACCCTTTTTATCCACTTTGGCCTCTTGAAGAATGCTGAGAATCTAACAGCAGCATCTAAAATGTGAGTTATTGATGCACTTAGAAGAGCAAAAAAAAAGAGCTCGCCAGTATAATAAAAAGTGCAGTAGTATTTTCATTATTTTTAAAAACAAATAAAAAATACCACCCTGAACCTGAAGCCTTTGTTAGCAGCTACTTACGCCCTGGTCCTTGAGTAGAGACGACTTTAAACATCATGGTGAAAACAAAGAAATAATTTTGTGTACTTTCCCCAAGGAGTAGTCCCATTGCTGGGATTCACTACCTCAACCTTCAGTTTTCATATACTTGAAATCATGCACTGAACAGAAATAGACATCACATAAGTGCCAAAACTACCAGAGAAACTGAGCCTTTCAGCTTTTCCAAATTACTTACTCAAGAAAATGTAAATTTAAACTAAAAGAGGGGAGATTTAAATTAGATATACGGAAGAAATTCTTTACTACGAGGTTGGTGAGGCACTGGAACAGGTTGTCCAGAGAATCTGTGGATGCCCCATCCCTGGAAGTGTTTCAGGCCAGGTTGAATGGGGCTTTGAGCAACCTGGTCTGGTGGGAGGCGTCCCCGCCCATGGCAGGGGGTTGGAACTGGCTGATCTTTAAGGTCCCTTCCAACCCAAACAATTCTATGATAATTATGAGGAAATGGTATCAGCTTTCTGATGAAAGCTGTGTACATGCAGTTTCTATTTCCTATTTAAAACACTAGTTCCCAGCTAGAAAGAGAGACATATGCACACAACTAGTGCTGATATTGAAGTGCAGGAACAGGCATAGGACAAGTTTAACTTTTGCTTGTGCAATGTCATGACAACAGGTGGAAGCCTCTTGTGGAAGATGTCTGGAAGAGCAGTGACTGGTCAGGGATTGCTGCTGCAGGACTTCTGGTGCTGCAGCTCAGAACCACTGGCTAGAAACCAGCAGCTTGAAAGATCTTTTGATGGTCTAGGTGACAGAGTGATATCCATGGCCATGATCAGTAGAGTTAATAGTAGGATTTAATGTGCTTCTCCCCTTCCCAAATACTTGAGGTAAAATGAGCTGAAAATGTCTGCTGTGACTCCTTTTCTCCCTCTGAGGTTTATGTGCCTTGTATTATTTGTCACTGTAGCTTTGATTTTCACGAGTAAAAATTGACAAAGAAATAAATCACAAAATACTGTCTTTTTCTTGCATTTCAGTGCTGTAGCTGGCTGATGTATTTTTTCTTCTCCTTTCTTTCCTTTCCCCAAAAAAGAGCCTACTCCTTTCACGTTACTGCAGATGGTCAGATGCAGCCTGTTCCTTTTCCTCCTGATGCTCTCATCGGTCCAGGAATCCCTCGCCATGCCCGCCAGATCAACACTCTGAATCACGGGGAAGTTGTGTGTGCAGTTACCATCAGCAACCCCACAAGACACGTGTACACGGGTGGCAAGGGCTGCGTTAAAGTCTGGGACATCAGCCAGCCTGGGAACAAGAGCCCTGTTTCTCAGCTGGACTGCCTGGTAAGTGAACAGGAACTTAGGCAGAAGGGTAACTTCTCCTCGGAGACTCAATAAGGAAATAGCTGTCCTTGTCTGGATTTTGTTCATATTACAAGGAAATAGCAGGCAGTTCTGTTTCCTGCTTTATACATTTAGCTGTCTTATTTTTTTTAAACACTGAACAGGTGGTGTTACAGAGAAGAGGACTGGTTTGTTTATGGATAAATATCATCACTAAGGGTCAAATAATATTTTAGATAGGACTTCTAAGTAGAGAGTGTACCTGATTATTCCCCCCACCCAAGTCATGCTGGTGATTTTTGCACTGCATGGGGTTAAAACAAAGGTAGCCTGGCTTAGACAGGGCTGTAGGGTGTTTTACTTGTGCCAGGAGTCATGACCCCTTTTTCGTAAGAGGGTAGCAACCATATAATAAAATAATGTGACAAGGTACAAAGGTCACTTTGTGTTCTTACACTTTTGTTAGTGTTCAGCACCTTACACATTCTTCTGGTTTGTTTTCACATCTCCCAGATAAAAAATGGATTGAATAAGGTAATATAGCCGAAAAGCTAAATCGAAAACCTCATTGCTCAGTAAGATGCTTATACTAGAAGCAGTGTATAAACTAGAAGCAGACTTAATGTCATAAAGCACAATAATATATATTCCAAATGAAGACAATTCTAGTTTAAGAGTTGATCCAAGTAAATGTTGGTTTTGTTTTGCTTTATTTTTGTTAAGTCCTTGCCTTTTATTTACTTCTACTCCCATGTCATTTGTCTAGTGGTATACATATGGTTGTGTATGCATTCTGTTTCATGGCAGGTTTGTCTCTGCTCAGTCTTAGCTGCCTTCATGTTAGTTATGGAACTGTATAGCTGGCTAAGCCAGCATTTCCACTGTACTACTTAACTTTTCCTTCCCTGTGACTTAAAAGAAACAACAAAAACAACAAACCCCTAGTTATAGAAATGTCTTTGATTTCTACCTGCACTACTTCTTATTTGTTTTGAGTTACTGATCTTATACCTCGATTTCCTAAAGAACTGTTACCATGTTGGACAGCAGCTACAGGAAAAAAAACATCAAATAAGCTTAAGGAGTCAGAGAAACAACAGAGAAACAGCATAAATTCAGGACCAGAATGGGAATATTCTGACTTAACATCTTAACTTTAAAATGGTGAATGCAAAATATTGATTAAAAGAAAACTGCAAAATCTGAAAGGCATGAGACGCGAACTGTATTTTCCTAAGTGGTTACAAATGAGAGGTCATTTGATTTTTTCTAAATATTCCTGTGGTGCTGGTAGTCTTAACTGGTGTAGTGCACTTTCTCAAATGCAAGCTTAATTTGGCTTTGTCTCTTTGTAATAAGATGAAGGACTTCATCAGGTTCAAAACAGATTAGACTCTAGCAATAGGAATCTGCAGTTTAATTTCTGGAGCTGCAGTCTCTGGTTAGTAATGAGATGTAGACATTTGAGACCTTTTAGGGTCTGCTGGTTCCTTTTTTGTACTTTGGTACTGAAAAAAATCGCCTACTCTTTAAAACTTGGATGCAGTCAGAATCATATTAGTGGCCATTATTGGCATGCATGTATTAACACAACCAAGATGATTTGTGTTGTACAGAACAGAGATAACTACATCCGCTCTTGTAAATTGCTGCCTGATGGATGCACCCTAATAGTTGGCGGGGAAGCCAGCACATTATCCATATGGGACCTGGCAGCACCAACTCCTCGTATAAAAGCAGAGCTGACATCCTCAGCCCCTGCCTGCTATGCTCTGGCTATCAGCCCTGATTCCAAGGTGTGCTTTTCGTGCTGCAGTGATGGGAACATTGCAGTGTGGGATCTGCACAATCAGACATTGGTCAGGTGAGTCATTACTTGTTTACAGACAGCTTTTATTAAAGTTAGTCTTTGAACAGCTACATAAATATTTATCTCCCTGAATAATGGTTCATGACAGCAAAACAGATAGTATTTCTCTTGTAAAGAATGAAGTTTGTGCTCATGTTGGACAGAAACTAGTTCTGGTAGCTTCAGCCTAGTCCTGGAAGATGGTTTTTGAGGACCTAAAGGGCTGTTACATAACCTATTGAAGTTGATATAAAAGTTCTTGTTGGTTTTGTTTAGTTGAGATTTGTCTTCAGGTTTCTACAAGCAGCATTTCTACTAGTTTGTGTTTGATTTGGACTGAACTTGCCTTATAGTGAACTCTTTGAGGTTTGTTCTTTTCCATTGTACTGAGCATTTACTAAGTAATAAAATGAATTTTCAATTCATATTTAGTGATGATATGTAATAAAATTAACCTTTCAAAAGTAGTTGAAAAGCTAAATCACCCCAGTTCTTTATGAAAGTGTAGAGAACTGATGTTTGGTTATTCATAAGAGAAAGATAATTGATTTTTGGAGTAGGAATTTGATCTCTAAAACTTGCAGAGAGCACAATAAATGCGTTGCTATAAAAGTTGCTTCTGAAATATATATTTTTAAACTTTAGATTAAAGTGTCTGGCAGGTTAATATTCAACATGAGTGCTATGGCACAGAAAAAATGATAGGACCGTGTGTGTAATGGCTCTTCGTAACATGTTGTGTGGTTTTACTAGAAAATTGGTCTAGGCTTACCAAAGTTGTGACAGTTTACAGTATTATAAGAATGAAGAGCCTAAATTGGGAAAGACCATGGTATCTTAGAGGATTTGAATACATTCACTGAAGAAGATGCTGTTTTCTGTGATTTAATTAGATTTTCTGTATCTCAGTAGTTAACTTTAATTTATGTGCAGATATTCATATTAATGTGTGTGCAAATCTGACTTTCTGTTAAATTTCTAGGTCAGAAAATACTTTAGTTATATAAAGCCTTTAGTTTGCCCTATGCATGCTTAGTCTCTGTAAGGGTGAACTCTTTCTCCATCTATGACTGTTTTGAATGAATGGTACAAGTTACTTTTATTCTTATGAGTGTTTGCTGTGTGTAAGTGTTCCCACTACTTGCTTGCTGATCTTCCTAATTGATAACACGTGGAATTTTCAGACCAGTTCTACAAAACAAAATGTGCCTTGTGACCTTTCTGTGGTAGTGCTTAGTGAATCATACCCTTCATTCCCAAGCTAGTTGTCTTCTTCCCTTCTCCCTCCACCTTTGACATCGATGCAAAGGACTTTCCTAAAGCTAATTGCTGATGAAAAATGCAAAAGGCTTCTGCCAAAGGATTAAGGAAAACTTCATATGACCTTTTGGTTGTTGAAAGCTGGGAATTCCTAATGAGAATATTTTAAAACAAAATATACTGTCTACTTATTTTGTGATCTCCTGATCTCTTGCCAGAGAATGTAACTTTGCTGACTTGACGATGCTTTTGCTTGACTTACTGGATCTTTATCTGGATCGTTTCCTATTAATATCTCTGCTCATTATTTATCATGTTGACTTACAGCCAAAGAAAAATACAGTAGCTGATTTCTGAAACTGGAATTTTATTCTCTCAGCACTTGTTTTGCTTTAATCTGAGTTGTCGTTTAGTACTTCTAACTGTAGTTCTGTAGTTACTGTGTTTTAATGTACTCACAAGCTTTTCTTTTAAAATAACTAAAAAAAAAACAACAACACACTTTTCAAAACCTGATAGAAAATAATGAGTTTGTTCAACTACTTATGATGCAATCTATTTCTCTAGCACCTGGAAAATATTTTTGTAATACCATTGTGTTTCATGCCAAGTCAGAGGGAGGGGCTGATTTTTGCCCATCAGCAGACAGAGAAGAGATGACACACACATACAGAGTCCAAAACTAACACCACAACAGTGTTTACCTTGAGCTCTGGCAGGAAATCATTATTCAATCTGGTTTGTTTTATCAGGCAATTCCAGGGCCACACAGATGGAGCCAGCTGTATTGACATTTCTAATGATGGTACCAAGCTCTGGACAGGGGGTTTGGATAACACTGTCAGATCATGGGACTTGAGAGAGGGGAGACAGCTACAACAGCATGACTTCACGTCACAGGTAACTAGATTTTCCTACAACTTGGGTGGGGAACAGGGGAATGTTTAGGGTGAAAGCTGAGAAATGAACCCAATGCAACTGGCAAATTTTAGTCAGATTGTTTTGTTTGCTTTGGCTGTTCATAACACAATATTTTGGAGCTTTCATATGTTAAGCTGCTCTGGAACAAAGTGATAGACTGACACCACTCTCTTTCCATATTTTTTTTTCTAAGTTTAGAGGTAAGAATGGGTAATTTAGTCACTTGAATTTTGACAAGCTTTTTCAGTATTGAACTATGTCAATTCTATTTGGCCCTTGTCTTTCTAGCTCTCTCAATTCATTTAATCACTGTATGAAAAAAAATAAAAAGTGTGAATGTTGCTGAATTTTCAGATATTTTCCCTTGGTTATTGTCCTACTGGTGAATGGCTAGCCGTGGGAATGGAGAGCAGCAATGTGGAAGTGCTACATGTAAATAAACCAGACAAATATCAACTGCACCTTCATGAAAGTTGTGTATTGTCACTCAAATTTGCTTACTGTGGTAAGTTGCCCTGAAGATTGAACTGGGGGTCAGGACTTTATTTCACACTTATTTCATACTTTATTGCACAATCATAACTTTTTTGATAATCAAAATTTATTTAATATCTGTTTCTTAATTTGAGTAAATATCTCTGTTTTATGAATACAAATGTATTCAGCTATGAACAACCATTTATTTATTTATTTATTTAAAGGCTGGTGTAAGAGTTGAGTTGTTTGTAAAACATTGTTTCTACTTAGTATGGGGCTTTGTGTAATGGTAATTAGCCAACGGATTTCAATTTGACCCAAAATCTGTCAGATGACTGTTTCATATGTTTTCATAGTTCTTCTGTTTCATATTCTAGGTAAATGGTTTGTGAGTACTGGGAAAGATAACCTTCTTAATGCATGGAGAACTCCATATGGAGCCAGTATCTTCCAGGTAAGCATGATGATGGTTTTAAAGAAAAAAACTAGAAAATCCTAAGTCCCGAGAGTGGATTCATATCTCTTTACCTATGTGATCTAACCAAAATGGGATGCTGAGATGAGGGTAATAGACTTTTTTTTTAATGAAGTAATATATTTCTATTTTTCTTCTAGTCCAAAGAATCTTCATCAGTGCTTAGCTGTGACATCTCTGTGGATGATAAGTACATAGTCACTGGCTCTGGAGACAAAAAAGCTACAGTCTATGAAGTTATCTACTGAAAAATATGCTGGGGATATAATTTTTAAAAAAGTTGAACTGGGCCAAAATTGTTCTTAATTATAGAAGTAGAAAGGTTTTGCCTTTTAAAAAGGAACGAGAGTATTGAGGTTCCAGACCTTATCATGAAACTACTCCGATTTTTCAAAGTAGAAGGCAACATCCAGCAACTAAATATTGGCTACGTGGACCAAACAGAACACAGAGGCAAGATGGACAGATGTAGCCTAGTTTTTTGACGTAGTTTTTAAAGCCAAGTCTGCTGAAGAATGTTGAAGCCTTTTTTTTTTTTTTTTTTGACCTCATGCAAATTGTTCTCATTGCCTGAATATGGGGATAACCTTTTCTGTTCCTTGCAATTCAACTTGCATTCTGTCCTGTGTAGAGCAGCAGTGTCTCAGATGAACTTGTTTCCTGGTTCTGCATCTTGTGATACGTTTTTGTATTTTTGTTGAAGGTCAAACATTTGTATAAATTGTAAATATATTTAGTTTATTACAGTAAAAGCTTTAGTACAAACAACCACTCTTCTCCCCCCCCCCCTCCCTCCACCCCCTGCTTATTTAAAAAAAAACTTTTGGGGATATAAGTACCTTTTTAGAAGAGAAAGCAAACACTATGTATAGTTTGAAAACTGTCTTATTCTTTATAACTCTTCGTAGATTTCTTTATCATACTTCAAAGTAATTGTTTGACATATTAGGATATCAATCCAGTAGATACTGTCTTGTGCTGCAGAAAAACTAAAAGGCAATTTTGTACTAATTGTAGTGTAAATACAAAAATTGAACATTTCATAAAGTTGTGCAGTTTATTTTAAGTTTATTCTGATGTCCCATGTATATGTTCTGTGGCAGATACATTAATATGTGCCTGATCATAATTATTTTGGTTGTCTCTCTAGAAGAGGAGATGATGTCCCTCTCCTCTCTCCCACAGCTGAACAGAGTTCATGAAGGACTATGTTTCAACTAAGTACATCAGAGGCTTTATTCTTTTGACTGAGGATGTCTATGATTAAACAAAGCTAGATAAGTTGTGTCCTTCATATTTTACAGAGGAAAAGTGGTAGCTAATAACCGTTTCCTTTTTAATGGCTTGTCTATACATAGATACTCAGGTAAATTTAATTAAATTACCAAAGTGTGAGTTTTACAGGGGATTTACTTAAATGATGTTAAATACTTGCAGGGACTGCAAGTGAAGTGAATTAACCTAAATTAAGTTAAACTTGCTTCTTAATTTCTTGTGAGAGTATTGATAAAGGAATTTTTTTGCTTATTAACTAATACACTGTATAAATTAATTAGAATTAATTTTCTAGTGTCTCATATTAGACAGGCCTATAGGTTCTATGTATCCATACTGAGCAGTCTTTGAGTCCCTCAACTGTTGCATCAGTGTGACATCTCTGAAGAGCTATGCTGAGCAGCCAGTTACCAAAGTTTTATACATCTTCAAGTTTTCTCGATGTACTGAAGAGAAATGGGTGAGGAGAGAATGTGTACATTTTATTCTAGCTATGGGGATTTTTTTGGTTTTTGTTTTTTTCAAATTAGTGAGTTCTACCAGTGTGCTGGACAAACCTAGCTATTGTGCCAGTGAGGGCCATATATTTCCTATGTTCTATAATTTTATTAGAACTTGTGTTGCTAAGGGAGATCACAGATGAACAGAAGGATATCTTTGAACAAAATATTCAGTTTACACAAACTGGCCCAGAAGTTAAGACTCATCTTTGAAAAGCTACTTTTTCATTTCGCTGTCATTTGACAGTAACTTATATCCATGCTTTATCAAAGACTCATAACCAGGAAAAATGAAGTTTGACTGACAGAGGCATTGACTGGATATGGAATTTCCCATCTGGGGGTCAAACCTTCTCTTTGATTTCCAGTCTGAAGAGACAGTTTTCTTTTGAATTTACATGACCATTCTACTGAACCGTTTCATAGCATCTAGAATTGTAATAGCATTAAAACATAGAATTTGCGTTTGGAATGTGAAATGTTAATCATTCAGGATAATGTAGTTTCCTAGACATTTAAAATTAGTGTTCTATCCATATGTATCTATATATTTGTCTATAGCTGTGTTGTGAATATGTATCTGTATGAAAATAACAGACCAGCTTTAGGTGGTGGTCATGTTCCTTTCACACATAGTGATGCAAAAGCAGAATCTTCAGGCTTTTCAAAAAAAATTATATTTGCTACACTCAAATACTGTGAAGTGTTATGCCATTTTAAAATGAGAGGTTTTTTTTTTTAAGTTTGTACTAGGTTACTTAATTTTTAGGCTGACCCTGCTTTCATATAGAAGTTATTCCAGACATCTGACTCTGTCTGCTTAGTAGGAGCACTGGCAAAGGCCAAGACAACAATTTGCTCCACTTGGGAACATTTGGATTTCTTCCAAAGAAATATACAGTCACCTTGGCTTTTAATTCACAAGTATTCTTTTGCCTTTCTTAAAAGCTGATAGTGGAGAATCCAACAATGCAAATATTTACATAACTTTTGAAAATAAACATATGTATGTCATGGTTCTGCTATAAGTTGCACCATAGTACTTGTTAGTAAGACTGACCACATTGTTGGCAATCTAGAGGTTCAAAATGATACCATCAGGAAAATCATGACATATCTTTTCTTTGTCAGTCATAGTGAGAGCTGCTATGGAATGGGATATTATTTATGCATGTGCATTAATTTAGGTATATTTATACATGATGTTTTTTCAATTGTAATGATTTTTTTTTCCTCCCAGTCAGATCTACTTGTAAGCCTTGGATCTGAAAGCACGAGGACTCAATGTACAGTAGTCCTCTCAATTTCTCGTTTCATGTTTCTCCTTATATTTTACAAAAGTTTTTTTTTTCATTTGTCACAGTCAAATATATTCCACCAGCAGACACATTTTTTAATGAAACGATGGATTTGATGAAATCTTGGCATGTCTCTTAACTATTACCTACAAGATTTAAAACTTGTAGAGCTTGAAACTTGTGTAAATTCCTTTAGCACTGTATAAAGTAGTGGTTGGAGATAACTGCATCTTGAATGAAGAAACAGACCAAACCAGACCAGCAGTAACAGGGCACTGGGAAAGAAAATGGAAAAAAGGGTGCAGCAGTAACTATGGGGTAGGTAATTATTATTTTCTGTCAATTTAATTACAATCTTAAAAGATTCCTTTGATTAGCCCCTTTCTGGGACATTCTTTGTTTGCTGGGTGGCCCTCAGTATTCAGAGATGTCTGAATGCCACTCTGGCAAACAGTAATGCCAGACAGAAGCAGGGAGTCCTTACAAATGACATACTGGATGTCAGTGCAAACAATAACTGGTGAACGGGAGATTTGTGGTAGTATCAATTCAACTGAACTAAATTCTTTGCAAGTTCTAAATACTATATTTTGTACGTGTACTAGGCATCAACTTCTATAAGTCAGTTGTGCATAACATCATGACAATATTCCATGCAATACCGTTGTCAGTGTGGCAGGGTACATCTTTTTTTACTGTAATTCAGAACAAAGATATTTCCCCACATCAACCCACAAGTCTCTAGTTCTTGAGAAATAATTTTCATCCACATTAATTCTTTCAAATTCATTTAACATTTCAAAAGCATTTATTTTTTAAAGGGAAGAGGGAACACTAAAAGGAAGAGGGAGCACCAAGAGGAATATGAAGTTCATATCATTTATTTTTTTAATAAGCATCAAAATACAATCTGTCATTTCATCACATGAATACTTTTCTGTATAAATGACTGACCACTTTTGTCTCATCTTTGCATTGGTAGTGCAGGTAGAATTTCCAGAAGCATCTAATTTACTGCAGTGACGTAAATGCAGACAAACAAATGGATGCTTTGGTACGTTTTTTTGTTTGGCTGTTTGTTTATTTTCCCCCTAAACGACTGCCCATACATTAACTATGGGATCATACTATCTAGTTGTTGCAGTCCTTCATACTTTCTGTTGTATTGATGCAATTTTGAGTTGTTGGGGGGAAGTTCCACCATTCCAGTGATTTTAAAAAAACAACAACAAAAATGGATCTTAATATTTGCACGCTAAAGAAGAGTGGAAGAGTGCTGAATCCACATTTCAGACTCATAACAGTGCTACACCTTATGCCACTTAGCTGGAGAAGCTGAACTGTCTCCAACTGTGTGGTCTCTTGAAAGGATTTTCTCTCCGCTCTTCTCCACTCTTCTCCTCTTCCTTTTTTTCTTTTTTTCATCAAAAATGCATAGAAATAATGTGATGATGGTAGGTGTATGCAAGACTTGAGTCAGTTTCGTCATTGTGTCATTTTGAGTCCTTTTTTAACAGAATGGGAGAGCTGAAGCAACTCAGTGTAGGACCTGGTAAACACCAGAAAGAATGAAAGAATTGAGGGCAAAAAATAAATAAGGAAAGAGATCACCTATTGCTCCAACCTGTTTTAGTGGTAGTTTAACAAGCGATCCACAAAATTTACTTAGAACAAAGTTTCAGTATGCAATTTCACTGAAGACTATTTCTCCATAAATTTTCTGCCTGGTAATTCAAGGACACCTGAACTGGAATTGGAAGTGGATGTTTCTTTGACATTCACAAGCAGTCATATAATCCTAAGAGGAAAGGGAGTTAAATCACAACCAGTTCTCAACATTTTCCATTGCCTAATATTTTTGTAGCTAAAACTCAGCTTTCCAGCAATTGATAATCCCATTTTCAGCAACATGCTCCCAGATGTCCCATTGCAGCTTAAGTGCTTAGTGCAGCATGGTAAATTTTGCTAGGGAAACTAGACATACTGTGCTTTAAAAATCTGCCTTGTGGTTCTAGCTTACTGTCATTTCTGAGTTTACTCAATTTCTGTTGAACTATATAGGAGACCTCATCCACTCATTAAAAAAGAAATATCTCTAAAAGAACCAAAACAGTGTTTAGAACACATTTTAGCACGTGGGTGTGGGGATTTTTTGCTTTTGAGTTTATTTTTTTTCTTTGTAACTTAAAAAAAGAATCTACAAATTCAATACAAGAAAACACAAAGAGAAATAAGAATGAATTAGGAGTGCTTTATTTTCAGTGGGCAGAATGTTCTTAAAGATGCTGTACCTCGAAACAAAGGAATCTATCACTTCTACAATATAATAATTCTTGAGAAATCTCGATTTGTGTTTCTTTGGAGCTAAAGTGCTTCTCTCAGAAAACAAAGTTGGTGACGTGGGGACTCGCATCATTTATACTTTCAAATCTGAGGAGGTTGTTTTGTTGTTTTTTTGTTTTTTTTTTTTTTTCCTCTCCATATTCCTTATTGCCACGTTCCACAGCTTGCTCCTAGAAGCTGAACATCAAACTGCACCCTTTCTGGCTCACGCTCCAGTAAGAATTTTGTGTCTAACAAGTCTGTTGCTGATGCATAGACCACAGGAAAATCTGTGGTCTACGAATCTTTCAGTGGATAGCTGCATCGATAGTATCAGCCAATGTATGTTGTAATAATTTACTTTTACTAAAGCAAGTAACCAGGGATAAGATAGTGTCATTGTTCATACTTTTATTGTTTGCAGAATTATTGGTCAGTGTAGTTGACTCACCGTATAAAAATTCTGTGGTGGCTCCTGAGGTAAAAAGTTGATTTTGAGATTGTTTCTCTCCTAAAAGTTCATGTGCAATTTTTCCCGCAGTAAGATTATATTGATTCATAGAGAGACACTGCAAGGAGCACTAGGCAGTTGCTATTGCATACAGCTTGGCAAGGGCTGTCTTTGTTATGTTTACAGTACAAAGGTACAGTATCTCTTGAACCTTATTTCTATCTGTCTGTTTTTTGTTTTGTTTTTGCCAAGAATGAGTTAGGCAAAGATAACACATAGTTTGGAGATTAAGTAATCAAACATACTATTATATTTTCCTTACCCCCTGTATATACTCTGACATTAGCATAAAAAGTGGAGGTGATGGTTTGTAACTGAAAAATAGTAAACGCCAGTTTTCTTTCAAGAACAGATTTTAATGGCAGTTTTAAAAAGTTAACAAGCAGAATGAAAGAATCATAAATGGAAGCTAACCCATAGCATTGGGAAACTTAGAAATCACTTGTTACTTCCCGGGTAGTGAGCCTAATTTGTTTAAAATAAAATCCATCTGTTCATTTCACAGTCTTTGTTCCACTTCCTCACAACAATCCACAGTGGATTACTCCATTACTTTAAAAATTGGCTGCAATTATGATAAGCTAATAACTCTTATTTTGTGGTTTGCTGTGGCAAGATGTTTTGGAGAACAACCAAGCTTTCCTTTATTCTTAAAAAATAATCCAGCTATTGGCTTAGAGGTTTGTTTGGTTGGTTGGTTTTCTGCAGCTGGACCTGAGTATTTTCTTGATAAGGTTTCAAGTAAATATATAATCTGATGGCTTTACAAATTTAAAGTAATTTTTATGGTTGGGGAATCAGCCAAACTCTGCCGTTGGGTATGTAAATGACCCTAATGTCACTTTGGTATTTGCTTAGAATGTCATGTGTGCCACAAAACTTTGGGGTTCAGCAATCTGACTTTCATGGCCACATTAAATTTACTTTCTGAAATAAGCTTTTTCTACAGGGACCAGTTTACTGCTGTGCTCCCATGTGTCTCCTCTTGAATGCGTATTAGTCCTCTACAGATTTTTCATGTCTTTTACAGTAATAATAACTTTCTCTGTCTTTCTGATTGATAATTATGTAGGGTGTGAACTTCTAACATCAGTTCAGTGACTATTCACTAATCTAGGATATGACTGAGTTTTTGAATGTGTACTTCAAAAAGTTTATAAACCTGTATACAGAAATCATTGATTTTAGTTTAAATTCAAGATTCTCAAGTCCTGGTATTCTTTTGTGTTTTATTAATGAATCCTTTAAAGAAAATATTTGTGGTTTTTGAATGGTTTTGATAGTTGTTTTTGTTGTTTTTTTTTAATTTGTTTATGCAGATGATCATCTTTGTTGAGTGCAAATTATTGACCTGGTACTCTATTTATAATTTTTCCTTAGTTCTGCAATACTTTTAGTTAGCTGTAACTTATTAAAAAACACAAAAACGAAATGGGGATATTAATGGTGAGTGGTTGAAATCTGAGAGTTTTCAAATGTATGTTAGAATATTTCAATGCTTTGTTCACTGTAATTTTACTTTTTTTCATTACTTAAGTAATTAAAAAAATCATTAGGGTTGAATTATAGTAAATTTTTACACATGTCAGTACACTACACAAACTAATTCTATCTCCCAGTGGACAGCAATAATTTAGATGGAATTTTTTTTTAATTCTACCTAATTTATTCTTATTGACAGAGGGGGAAAAAATTAACCTTGCAAATTTTGCTAAGTATCATGAGTATTGTTGTTAGTTTTTAATAATCTCCATGCCTTCAAAAACTTGTTCTTCTATATTTTGAAGTGAAACATGCAGATATACAGGGTACTGTAATAAAATGTGTTTACAGTATTTATCCCCTGGGTTTGCGGTAATAGAAAGGGGGAAGTGCAGTGACAGATATAACTTGCAATAGTTGCTAGTGTTATGTGCCTTTGAATCATTTTCTTTAATTCATTATTTTTTGTACCTTAAGTGAGGGTTCGTGGATCAGTTTAATTTATGTTACAGTAGATACGGTAATACGTTCTTAAAGCTTTGCTAATTTTACTAACTCTCCAAATCATTTTAAATCAGTAAGGTAAATGATTTGATTGTACAGATGTTTTTGAACTGGTTGTAGACTGTTCAATTTCACTTTTTAGGTTTCAAGCTCCGGTAGAGTAGAGATAGAACTTATCAGTGATATTTGGCTTTTTTATACTTTCATTTTGTACTGTATGTGATAAGTGGGGATTTTTAAATTTTTTTTTTATGTTTTACCACAATAGGTGTGCTCACTGTAGTGGCTTTTTTAAAATGTTCCCATAGTTTGCACTGTATGATTCATTTGAATTGAGCTTACAAGTCAATCCCTTTTTGTAGCCATCTGCTTTGTACCTTGACAAGTATGAAAATAATCGAAAATATCACTGTGCTTAACAGTGAGGCTGTATATTTCTGTTTCTGAATGTGAATTGCATTTAGCAAGACTTGTCTAGTTAAAAGGCAGTTAAACTAGTAATCATACATGATCCATTTTTAGCTGTCGTTTGTAGAAAAAGGGCTGCAAAGTGATATGTGGTGATAACAAATTCAAAAGGAAAAGAATATGAAATTCAGATAGCAGCTTGAATGATTTGCTGTTAGCATGGGGCCCAATAACACTACAAAGCTATAAACTCTGTCTTTCTAGATTGCCCAGTTAGGTGGCAGAGATGCAATTTGTCTTTTCTGAAGCCGCCTGCTGCTTGCTAGCTCCATCTCCTGTCACAGCCTATTAGCTCCCCAAGAAAATTGGTGGGAAATTGCCTGCAGATTGTAGGAAATTGCATCTCCAGGCCCCGGAAAAAATGTAGGATAGCACAACACTGACCCTACCAGAGCAGCTATTAATACAGCAAAAGCTGACCTTTGGCATGGTGTGAAATGACTTTGCTATTTGCTGAATAAAGACTGTATGTGTGGTTGAAGGAGGGTACAAATTATTATCCTGGCTATGCTTGTAGCCAGCCTGCTGCAGGAAGCTTAAGTATTAGTGACAGGTTTTGCTGCCCCCCACTCTTTCCTCGTGGAAGATGGGAGATGAGATGTTAGAGGATCATCCTGAAATTTCGTTGTAAGATGGGCAAAAGCCACCAAGCATTTAAGTTACGCTAGTATATTTGATATATGAAGGTTTAGTGACAAAACTAAAAGATGACTTAAGAAGCTAATTTCAAATAAATTTATAATTGCTTGTGCTTGGCCCAGCCTTGGTCAGAAAAGGAACAACTTTGTGGCTGTATACATTCTGTGTGTATATCCATAACAGACATTTTATTTGGGGGCAGTTATAATGAAATGGAGATGATTTGTTCTGTAACTGCTGAGTGTCAAAGTCATGGGACACACATTAATTCTGATGGATTTTTGCATGAAATTCCTTGCCACTAGGAAACTCACTCTTGTCTTGTTTAAACAAATTCACGTGTTCTTTATGGTGTGATATGCAATGAGTTTCATACTCTGTCATTTCTACTAGAGCTACCTTCTGATCCTGTACTTGGCCTCTGTTTTATAGGGCCTTTCAATAAAACAGATCTCTCTTCTGAGAGGGGATATGTAGAAGTAGTTTGCAACATAAATAATAATAATAAATAAAGGCCAACATTTTCTTTGAGCTTATGATTTTACTTAGTGGGTCCAAATCCTCCTGAGGAAGGCGTGTGTGTTAATCAGAATGATATACTGATCAGGAGAAGTGAGTGTGGAGAGGGCATCAACAGGGAAAAAGTCATTTTGCAATCAAGAGCATTGTTGTTTTCAAACTCAGCTGAGATCTGTTGGTAACTGGTGGCTGCCCGGGGATCTGAGTGAAATCAATATGATCATTTCCTATTGTATTAGTACCCGCTGATGTAAATGAGCTGACATGACTTCCTAATGCTTGCACGACTGATTAGAGAAAATTAGTGGCCTGCCTTATGTAGTCAGGGCAGAGGAGCTGAACATAAGGCAGCATGACAAAATGAGTGCTGCCGGTGATTTAAAGCACACTTGAAAGGGATCGAGAGCACTTCATATTACAGGGCTCACTGGGCTTCTGTTTTGAATGCTTATGGTCATGCATGCACATGTATGTCAATCTGAAATGCTAATCTGTTGAGGCATTGTCTTTCTAAATTAGTCATAGCACCTGTCATGGAAGTTATACAGTTCAGTATCATGTGTCTTTCCTTGTAAAACACAAACACGGGAACTGAAGAGCTGTGATGCTTGAGACTTTATCCTATATTTACAACAGTTGTTCATCTTCCAAGATGTTACGTACTAATTGCATTCTCAAAATAAACCTTGCCATTCAGGAACAAATGTGGGGTTTTTGTACAGTGCAATACCTATAAAGTATGAACAAAGAACATTTAGAAGAGACAGAATGTGCCCTGGCTGATCACTGAATTTGCCTTCTTTCTTACAAATAAACAAGATTGCGTGATATAGTATCCTGAAATAATTCTGGCTGATGGGATTATTAACACTCTTACCTGCATGCCTCCTCAAGCTTTAATGAAGCCAAACCCATTATAATACACAGCATGAGGAGGATAGAAATCATTCTTGTGTGAAAAGCAGAAGCTTCTTCTCACAAATTCAGAGTTGCAAGCTCTTGTTTTGTTATGAAAAGAACTAAAAAAAAACCAGACTGGGCTGTGAGGCATTTGGAGCACACCAAATGTTGCTCTGGATGGTTGGATGGTTTAAGAGAGGGTTGGTGGGGGAAAAAAACAACTCAGACAAACCAGTTCTCAGCCAGCACTACATGGCTGGAAAAGATGTGCAGACCATAAGTAGCACCCTTTATCCTGGGTGAAGCTCATCCTTACGAGCTCCAGCAGAAGACAAGGCACCCAGCTGTGCTTGCTTTCTTTTTCTGTAATTAGTTCAAAGAGTTCATTGTAAATCTAAGCTCTGGTCAGTCTGAGTCAGGTCATGTTTTTTGTATTGCATAAATACAGCCAATAACAGAATCAGAAAAACAAAATTCAAGTTCTTTAATCAGCCTGGCTCTTTCCTTTCTTTATTTCTTTATTATTATTTTTAAGTGTTGTCTTCCTTTGCAACACTTCTCACCATGCTAGAAAAATACAGCTTTTTTACCAGTCTGTTCAAATTTCCAATATTTCAAACGTCATAAAATGGTTCTAATTTACTACAGTATCCTGTTGAATATCAATGCTTTGTGGGTGTCATTTTTTTCTAGCCTCAGAAAAAAAATTGAGTAGTACTTCATTGTACGCAGAGTCATGTTCACTGTCATTCATTGAAACAATTCAGGATTACAATTTTTTTTCAACACTCTCCATTAATTGTTTCCACTGGATGGTTAATTTCATGAGACAGCTAATCTGAGCATTCCTGGACTCTGCCAAAATATCATTTCTCTTGCATGTACCTTTCTGATACACCAGCTGAGAGCAAACAAACCTTGTCCCCACCGTTTGCTCTTAAAAACCATCTGCTATAAGGCAAAATCTAATAGTGCTTGGTCCAGTTAGCTAACAAGCTTATATTTCTATGAAATATCCCAAAGCTACACTTGAGACTAACAAAAAATCATCATTTTGGTTATTAAAAAAAAAAAAAGTCTCTAAGCAGCGCTATAGTAAGAGCACAGCCCTTCTTAAGACTTTCAGTGCCAGGACAGGTTGGAGGGGGCAAGCTGAAATAGGAGGGGGAAGATGAAGAGCAAAGCCTCCATTTTGGAGAGGTTTTTCTCATGAGTATTTGGACATTGAGGTGGGTGGGAGACAGCTGGGGCCTCTTTGGCGGCAGGAGAGACCAGTGATGTGCATGGCCCTGGGAGCAGGGCTTTGGATGGGCCTCACGTGCCATGGCTTGGCAGATCCCTGGTCATGTTGGTGTGGGCAGTGACGAAGTGCCCAGCAGATGGTGGGGTAGGGCATGGCCTCCTGCACTCAGCCATCCCCAGGGCATGAAGATGGCTGTGGGACTGGGCTGCTGGATGGGGAATTGAGGGAGGGGCTGGCCTTTGGGTCCCACTTGGAGAAAGGTCACCAAGGGAAGTTGAGGGGAGGAGAGTGTGTACAGTGACAAACGAAAATCACAGGTATAGGATAAATAAATCTCGTTTGGGTGATGATGAGCCTGTGAACGGATAATTTACATCTCCATATTTAAGTGTTGTTTGGAGGCTGGGATTGCCCAAGATGTTCCAGAGGTGAGTGGAGAAAAAGGCCTGGAAGAGAGCAGTTTGAAGAATGGCATCTGACGTTGGCTTGCTGTTGCTGTTTCTGCTCATGAGGTGTCAGCTAAGTTAACGAACTTGTCATATCCCTCACCTTCCTGCAACAAGCTGCTCTGCAACAGATCTGAAACACGTGAGGGAAAAAAATGGTGCACCCTGGTTCTGCTGCCTCTCTCCAGCCAGGGTGAAGGACTGTTTTATCTGAGGCTTGTTTGCTGAAGAGGAAGGTGACTGTAGATTGGATTGGAAAGGAGCACTCTTCTTCTGCCATCAGGGAAGACTTTTCCATTTGCAGAGGAAATGGAGATACGTTAGAAGTGGCAGATGCAAGCTCCAATGAAGTTGTAACACCAGAAAGGTAAGCCAAGACTTTATACTTAATTGAAGAGAACAGGGTGGAATATTACTTTTTTGTTATACAACTAAATACATCAAACCAGGATGCTCTGTTGGATGTTTTCATTTTTTCTTAGTACCTTCAGGAAAGAAGTCAATGGAAGAGCAAATATCCAAGCAAATGTTTATCTGCATGCTTGATAAGTTCCTGAGAAATGGTCTTACCCAGCCAGGCGATGGCTAGCCACTGTGGTTAAAGTGTAATGTGTTTTTGGCAGAGACCTAGATGTTCTGGTTCTGAGCCAGCTTGCTTGGATTGTTCTAATGAAAATGGGTTATAGGGAGATACCATGACAGTACTCTCTCTTCCCAGAAAAACAGCTTTACTTGTAAGGAATTTTGCCTTCCTCTTCAAGAAAATAGTATCTAGAAAAATCTGAAAATTCCAAGTGCAAATGTGTTGATGATTAACACTTTATCAGTCGTGCTGGAGACTTTGGAACTTGGATGTAGGTAATAGATGAGGTATTTGCGCAGGTAAAGCCTCTGCTTTTTGCAGCATGGAAACTATAAGGTCTGAATCTTCAGCTCTGCTTTGTGCAAGCAGAGAACAGGGTAAACTTTTGGATCTGTTGTTGCTGTGGTCAGAGCTGAGTAAGGATATCAGGTTGTGACTTCAATAATTCCTGTTTTGAAACTAACACAGGCTGGTGTCACAGACTGCTGAATGCTGTATGGCATTCACCTTCAAAAAAAAACCTTTGGTAGTCCTACTGAAAATTCTTTGCTCCTCATTCTTTGCAAACTGATAAATAATACAGAAAATTGCAGGTATCACTCAAAGGCTTTGCTTTTCTAGGGTTGGTGCTATAGAAAACCTTAAAAGTGAATTTCATATTGTGTAGGTTCTGTTAATGTCTTATATGGTGACAGAATCTTCTTCTGTCAGGAACCAAATAGTGTTCTGCCCTGTTCCTTTGAAATGTACCACAATATGTGCTATCGCAAGTGTCTTTCCCACTACACTACTACTTTAAAGTCTGAGGCTTATCATTGGCAATTTCCCATGCTTTCATCCAAAGCCTGAAAATATGCCTCAAGCAAGACATTCAATCAAAAGTAAAACATTGTCAGTTATTTGACTCTCTCTCCAGCTCCTTGGGAGGTATAGCTTGCCGCTACACCAGTGTGAAGAAACTCATGTTACAAAAGCAAAATGAAAGAAAACAGAAATTAAACAATAAGAACAGCTTCAGCTCTGAGCAATTGACTGAGTATCCCAGAGCAATCAAGTTTCCCCTTCTAGAAAAGGAACTTTAATTTGATCTTACTTTCACTGATTTATTTTCTGTTGCAGTTTTGAGCTTTTTAAAGAAGAGTTTCCTTTTTGAATGTCTCTGATCAGAGGTGGGAAGGATTTTTTTTTCCTTGTTTTTTGTGTATTACAGGGTTTCACGCAAGTATAACACTCACCCCTCTTTTATACAGTCCTAAGGAATCGCTGTGATGAGTGAGTTGGGGTGCTGGACTATTCCACAAGAATTAGTAAATCAGGACTACTGACCTCTTTATATTAAACTAGCTAGGTATGGTATGAAATCCCAATCTGCTGAGCTTTGACTGTAGCTTAAGAAGCTACAGTGTTTGGTATCTTGTGCTGGAAGAAGTTGTTGTTTTGTAATTTCTGTTAGCTTTGCAATGAATGTCATGTGCAATCAATACGTGTTTGGTTTCCTGCTGTGGGTAGAGGGATGGATGCTGTGTCATAACTACCCATTCAGGCGTCCAGTGGGAAATCTGTTTGTGAATAAATAAATAAATTAGGCATCCACCAATGGTGTCCTCGGTTATGCATGCTAGCCATTGCTAACACCTATGTACACTTCAGCCACTTCTCTCGTATCGGTCCCATAAAACTACCCCACTCATTTAGTAAAGTCTTCTTGTTCTTATTTTCTAGACTTTCTTGATGACCAGTAAAACTAAGGAAGAAACATAATCCTTATGTCAAACCTTACCATAAAGGCCTCTGGCCTCCTGTTAGCTACTTTCCCACAAAACCATTTCTTACCAAAATTACTGATTTGGTTTGGGAGGCCTCATCTGTCTTTCATAGGACCATAGAATAAAGTTTAGATTGAAAGGATAAGGCCAAGTTCAAAGATAAGGTGGATTGCTTAGGACCTGTCCAGTTTAGTTTTGAGTAACTCCAAGAATAGAGATACAACTGCTTTTCTGGACAGCATGTTTCAGTACTTAACTGTTCTTCTTCTTCTTATATATATATATATACACACACACATACATATATATATATATATATTTTAATGAGAACATATATAATAATTATATATGTATATACACACATACACATATATAATGAGAACAGTTAAGCACATCTCTGGTCAGAATAAGAACTGTTGCATCTTCTCCTTTGGCTGCACAGTCCAGAGAGCTGTGCACAGTCCTGACAGGCAGAAATAGTTTGACAGGACAAAATGATTTGTGGGTGGTTCTTTCTCCTGAGGACCATCTCCTTTGTGAGAAGATAGACCGCCTTCCTCTTCCCTTCATTGTTCCACCCTTAGTCCTTGTTCAGTTTCTGTTCTGTACTCCTCATCTACAAATGGTAACCCGCATTAAATAATGATAGCAAGGCATAACGTGCCATCAAGAGTAGTAGTAGACAAATGGGATAAATTCAAAAGAGAGGAGATTAGACAGGAAAGGAGAAAAAGCAGTGAAGGTGACAACGGCTGGGATGACAGGAGCTAGAAAAGACATTATGTAGGGAGAAAAAAAAAGAAATAATTCTAACTTCTCCATGGGTATGACTCAGTCTTGAGTAGGCTGTAAATTCCTGTCATGTTCCCCCCCTCCACCTCCCCCCCTTACTTCGTATGAAGAAGGAATTCATACCATAAAAATACCATTGTTGTTTCCACCCTTGAGAACTTAAAGCTGTGAAAATCACTCTCTGTGATGCAGCAGCTGAGGTCCCTTCTCACTAACTACAAGCAGAGCACTTGCACATCGGATGGACTTTACGGAGAAGGACTTATTGTTGGCTGAACTGCAAAAGTTCTAGATACCTTTTAAGTGCTTTTATTGTGTCTGAGTTGTTCCAAATGCACTTTGTATAACCCAAGCAATCATGGGACTATTGTATGCACTGGAATAAGTCTGCTTAGTGACAACAATAGGAAACATGGACCTAAGAGGAGAGCCATCCCTGTCTGAAAGCTTTCCTCTGGGCAGCCGTAGTGGAGAAGACTGGGAGGACTCTACCTCTACTGTTGGTGCTGCCTGATATGTGCATGTGTCCCCATGCAGTGCGTTGGACCAGAGACCATGGACCTGACCATGGACCAAAAGCTGTGTGGGTATTGTCAGTAAGATAACATGTGGCCTAGCAGATGAAATGTGGTACTTAATATGGCTTGTAGACACAGCTGAACAAATTGCTTCAGAAGCTTCAGGGGTCACTGCAATGTAAATAGAAAACAGGGGTGACCTGTGCTGTGCTCTCAAGACATAATAAATACATTCCTTGTGCTGCTGCTTACCTTCTGCTGAGTCAAATATTTTAAAACACCGTGGGATTCTTTTCTGGACAAAAGTCTGAGACTCAATTTCCCATATTTCAAAATGAATTTCTTTTTGTTATCTTTGAGAGGTTGCATTTAAGTATGTTTGGAGCTTCAAAGTCTTTACGTAGTGCAATATAAGGGTCTGCTTATAAAATTCCATCTCCAGGAAGAAAAATTAAAATCTTTACAGTGAGATGACCCTGATCTGGCTGTAAGATGTAAAGTTCATTGAGTTTGGTAAAGAGCAAGTACTTTATGTTAAATGAAGGGTTGCGCTACTTCAGTAGCCACTAAACCTTCTTTTTCACTTATGTGCTGTCTGGGTATTTTTATTTGTTGATTTCTATCTTGTTTATTAATTCTGGTATAAAAACTATAGTTTGTCTGTTCCTTCCTTCAGCTAAGAAGGGATAAAAAATGGAACATGCATCTGTCTTGAGAAGAGTGAAGAAAGTGTAATGAATTCAAATAAGTTCCTCTGATTTATCCCTATTTTGCACTCTTAGAAGGTCATGAATAATAGTGGTCTTATGGGCAGATACTTGTTTTATCTATCTTTTTTATTTTTATTATTTTCCCTTTTGGTGTAAAGCATTCATTTTAGACACTAACTAGTCTGATATACTGACTTGTCTGTCTGTAAAGGCTACCTACTGGACGTACGCTGTGTAGCATCAAGACAAGACAGCACAATAGCTGTGGCTATCTTGAACTGAAGAAAACACAAAATGAGGCTTTATTTGACTGTCATTTATCATTATGATTACCATTTGACTTCCCCAGTTTGGGGCAGGTACCAGCAGGCTTTCAAAAGAGCCATGGAGCTTATCACAGGTTACTGCTGTGCCAAATATGATGTTGCTAGACATACACATGGGACTGAAGGAAGAAAAATACTCAGCAATCTGCCATAACTTAATCCAGATGGTCAAGTTTATGTTTTCTTTAAAATGCAAACTGTCTCCAGTGAATTCATTAGAACCATATTGTAGCTTTCTTTTCTAGTATAATTTTAGTGACTAGGTTAAAAAGAAAAGCCTGGGACTACCAAACTAATCTCAAGTGCCTGATTATTTTCTTTCTGGATGATTTAAACTGTTTAATACTTCTTTTTTTCCCCCCTCTTTTTTGTTATTATTAAGCCAGTGTACAATCCTGTGAAATATTGGCTTAGGTTATCTAGAGATAGCTAACATGCTCTTTTTGTTTGGGAATAATCAAGATGTTTGAAAAGCATGCATCTGCCATAGTGGCAGATTCAACAAAAGTATCTGCCTATTTTATCAGGGATGGCTCATTTATTGAAGAAGAAAAACTAGTCCTAAACATGCTAGAAGATGTCCTTGTCTACCCACGTTTCCATGCTGTGTCTCCCTGCACCCCTTCTGTTGTTATGGATTTTTTCTTTTGTTAGCTTTAAAGATTTGCCAAATTACACAAAACTTGGGACGGGTGTTTTTACATAGTTTTTAACCAGAATAGGCTAAAACTGAAGAAGAAACCATAATACTTTTTAACACAAATTAACTGATATAATCATATCCATAAAGAAACTCTAACAGCTACCACCAGTGATGTTGAAAATTCCATCTGAGTGAAAAACAAGCAAACAGAGCCATCAGATGTTTACACCCAAGTGTTTCATGTGAGAGCACCAGATGTTATTTATTGTTCTTTCCTGATAGTGACTTTACCAAGAAACCAGAAAATCAAATTTCTAATGAAATGGAACAGGAATATACTGGGACAATAACAGAATGTCTACTGACTCATCTGCAAAGGTACAGTGTTAATTTTTAAACTTGAGAAAGAAGGGGGTAGAAAAGGTAGTTCAGGGGGTCACCAGTTTGTAGGTTTTTAATCTGTTTTTAAATAAAATTAGCTTTCATTGTGTGGAAGGTGAAGGAACTGAACTCCTGCCATTTACAATGAGAAAAGATCCTTTGATGGGCATTTCGCAGTATGTAAATAACAACATACACTTTCCTTCATTTCTTTCAGGAACTTCCTGTGTAAGTTGCTTGTGGGAAATAGTATGGCTTTTACCTTGGATGCACAGGAGTAGTGTACATGAAGTCAACTGGTATTGTCAAATACAGCACAAAAACAGCAAGGAGCTGAAGGAAATATGCTGCACTTTTTTTTTTTCCTGATCTTTGTTAAGTTACAAGGAAGTAATTCTAGAGAGGGGTGTGACATTTAAATTGATCATGTCCTCTGAATTACCCACTTTGAATCTTGATTCATTCATAAAACATAAAATGAATATACATATAAATTGGAAGTCATAGGAAGAAGTTTCCATTTGCTCACTTACATAGATCTAATACGAGGGAAAGCTGTGTGGTGCTGGGACCAGAGTTGTTCTCCCTCTCTTGAGACACATACAACAGCTGGGCAATATGTCCTCTTTGAATATTATTGTCAATTCAGTTCAGACTCTTTGGTTATTACCTGCCGTTTTTTTTTTTTCATGCTAGATGTCCTTGAATATACCAGGTGCAAAGTTGTGTTGTCTCATATGCATCATGCAGTGCAGCAACATCTCAAGACTGTTCACAGCCCAGTAATTGGCCAAAGTCTGATCTATTACTATTGCAGAGCTTCATTGTGTTGTGGTAGCAACACAACTGGAAAACAAAGCACGGTAGTACCAAAGACCACATAAACTATCTGTCATGTAAATGGTAACACAATGATGAGTCAAAGATCAAAGGAGTAAGAGATTATGAGTGGGATAGCAGAAGTGTAGTAACATAAAATGTACTAGAAGAGGGTGTATGATTGTTTTTGTTATATTTACTAGGTGGTTATTATGCAAAACAATCTGTTTCCTAAATTGCTTCAATTTTTACAATGAATTTGAACTTAAATGTGCACAGCCCAGCATCTGTGCATGTGACAATAAGATGCAATTAAACATAGTAATGTTAAAACAGTGCTTGTTGTAGCTGGTACCATGGGTTTGTTTATTTTCCTAAAGTGTTGCTTTCAGTACTGCAGTAGTGTCCAGCAGGGATCAGCACTATATTGTGCCTCCACTTATTGAAACAAACAAAACATATCCCATGCTAAACACCACAAGATCCACTTTAGAAAGAGTAAACTAAACAAAGTGGGAGGGAAATGAAGAGGTAGGCTAGGTTAAGCATGTTTTAGCACTAAAAGTACATCTTTACATAATAAATAAATAGCTTTTATGAGTGGCTTCTCTTTAATACAAGGGAAATAGGCACTGCCGTGTTGTTCAAGATGTTGCTTTTATTTGTGATGTAGCAAAACATCCAAACACGACATGCCAATGTAGTCCAAGGGAATGTTGCTGGTATGTAGTAGGAAAGAGAGCAGAAGCTGGATATATCCACAAACAGCCTGCTTCTGACAAAGCTTGGCATTAAGGAGAAATGGAATTAGAGTCTAAGGACAGAATCAAGATACTTATAAAATTGTCATTTATCCATAGATTTCTATAAGTGAATTTCAGATGTCATGGGTTGGAATCATCTGAGATGTTGAATAATTTATTTCTGCCAGAAGACGACAGTTTTAATTAGTTACGTTATGTCTCGTGACTGGGTTAAATAAGAATGTCATAGGAACACAAGATAGATAGCCTGGGGTAGGTTGCTGGAGTCATTATAACAAAGTGTGTTCCCAGAAGCAGGTGGGATTCAAATATTGGACAGCTGTAGGAAAGATTTATTTATTTATTCATTTATTTAAGCTTGTGAAAGCATGCCTACCTTAAAACTTTACAAAATGTAACCGTTTACTTCAGTGAACCTGGAATTTTACCACATTTCCTATGCCATGATTGCAAAAGCCAGGTCTGTCTGACAAGCAGTACCCACTGTCTCTTCAAAGTTTCCTCAGGGCCGTGTTACAGACATGCCTGAAATATTCAGAATTGCATCTCAGGAATTTTCAAGTAGACATGAAAAAATTTTTCCTTCTTTTGAAATTTTTGGTTTGTAAAAATTTGTCACCGTGATGATGAAATACCCAAGATGGTTTAAACTTGCTGGAGCACTAATCAGCTCACACAACTAAGCTTTTAGCAGACCTCTGTGCTGAGAATGCCAATACTAGACAGGTCTCATGACTTAGTCTTCAAACAACCTCTTTTCCCACTGGGTGCTACTTCTAAGTCCAACAAATCTTGTTTTAACCGAAATATTGTTGGACCCAAGTTCCAAAAAAACAGTATCTCTTCTGGCGAAGGATGTTTTTTGGCAAAGCCTGAGTGTTCTTCTTCTAGGAAGCCTGCTCCTTCCTCTAAACAGAGGGAGTGTCAGCAAGTAGAAGCCAAGCAAAGACACAGTTTGCTGTATACCAGCGGATGGCCCCAGGCAGCATGAATGCCTTTCTCATTTAATGGTGTTTGGTTTTCGCTCTGGTTCCATAGCCTGCAACTCTTTTGTGAAACGACAGTATAACAAAGACTATGACGGCACAGCCAGCACTTTTCACTTACAACTGTACCCCCATACAACTTCATCCTTCTGCCTTTTTTCTTTCCTGCCAGGAAAAAAGACTGAATAGCTAGAATTAGTGCTCCTTGAGTACCAGCTCACTTGCCTAGCAATTTTATTCAGAAAACAGATGGTTCAGTATGTGAGAGAGGGCTGATAGGGACCTCTGTGTGAGGTCCTTGGCAGGGTAATCTCATTCCAAAGATCTAGGTGGCTGGGATTCCCTCCCCCTCCCCTTTAATACAAATCCTTAAGTGTTAAGTCAGGCAGAAAATGAGTCTAGTCTACATTTATCTTACTGAATGGCAGTCAACTCCTGCCTAATCTTTCAACATATATTTGTTCAATGGATCAACAGATTGTGTAAGCAGCATGACGGACGGGTTTAGAAATGTGTCTGCTTATGTTTGGTTTGTGCTGAACCATTGACCATTTTGTTTGTGAATCCATCATAAATTACATCTCCAGGTTACTCAGCATGAGTGAGGAGGGGAAATACTTGTTCTCACTGTGGTGAAAGGCATCTTATACAGCTGTCAGTCTCTAGAAAGGAAGCAGAATTGCATCAGTACTAGTTTTAGATTTGTTTTCCAAAAGCTGGATGGATACGGCTGTTCTTTCACAAGCCATTTGCTAATTGCAGTGGTATTTCTCATTGGCAATAACAGCAGCAAGAAGCAAGAACAGTTGTTGTCAAAGAAGTATGTAATAATTTGGGATCAAGGATTTGATAGTGATTGTGGTTGTTATTTTAACTGCATTTGACAAAATAGAGGCCAAATTAACACTAGAAAGATAACACAACTTTTCTAATAATGGAAATACACCTTAAAATTTTGTTATCACATGCAAAAGACTATGAACTGCAGTATTCAAAGGTACCCAAAAACTGAGAACCTGAGTTTTTGTAATAAAAGAGATTTTTTTTTAGAAATGGATTTGGATAACTGGAATTGTCAGCACCTCAGAGAACATATCTATAAGCTATAAATGGAAAAATGAAAAAGCTCTTCCTTTTCTTATTTGGTCATCTGCTTCCTGCATTTCATTTTTATATTTGGAACATAAAAACATACACTGTCTTTTTCAGTCTTTTTCTTTTTTCCTTCCTGCTGAAAACATGATCTGAAGGGCACAAAATCTGAAAGCAGGCCAGGAAGGTGGCATTCTCAGTACCATGGGGACTATGGTGATCTCTCAAGACAAAAGTGTAGGCTGTGTAAATGCTTCTGTTGACTCTCCAATCTGAAAATTATTTCTAAGATAGCTCTTACATGACTGCTGCTGCCATCTCCCTGTGTGGGAGATGAAGGAACAGTAGAAAGTTCTTCTCTTCTTGCAGATGGGGGAAGAGCTTGCATGGCAGCTGGCAAAGAGCAGGGGACACGGAGGCAGCTGGAGTCCATCTCTCCAGCCAAATGCACCTTCCCAGAGACCCGAACACACAAGATGAATTCAATTTCTATCACTCTTGGTGATTTTGTTGGCTTCCAGCTGCTGCCTACCCAGGAGGCATAGGATTGTGTCAGAGAAGTTCCTTCCTTGTATGGGTACTCTTACTGGAGTTGAGGAAAGGCAACAAAATAAATAAATAAATAAATAAAAAAGGACAAATAAAGACCCACCCTCTTATTTACTAGTCACCCTCATTTTCATAGGCTAGCTAAACTTTTGAAAATAATTCTAAACAAGATAGCTGATACCAAAAGAGGCTCACCTTGTCCTAGCTACATATCTAGAGGCCATGAGCCTCAGATTTAACTCCCTGAAGCCTACCTTAAGCTTTGTTTAAATGAGTTTGCACAGGTACTAAATGTTTCTGATAAAGAAAGGCAATGAAGAGAGACTTGTGGAAGAAGAAAGGACAGTCAGGAAAGGACTAATTTTTTTTATGTAGTCAGAAGGAAGAAACAGTGGAAGGGTGATTGCTGTTGACTGCTTTGTTGTTTCAGATTGTTATGATTTCATGAAGGCAGGTTCTTAAATTCATGCATGTTTTTTTGTGGTATTTGTTTTTGCATTTTTTTTATTCTATATGCATTGAGACTATTCAGTTCATAGGAACTGATTGATTTTTTGTTGTTGGTAAGCTTAAACTTCTGTGAAAAGTATGTACTCAGTTTGCTTTTTTTTTTTAAGTAAAGAAAGCACACGCACACACAAACTATATCTTTTTTTTTTCAAACTGCACTTATTTTTTTTTCTTGTTAGTGGAGAATAAGTCTGTGATTTCTTTGAAAAATGCTTCCAACTTTTGGTTGAGCTGAGAAAAGTAATTTCTTCCTAACCACCTCTAACAGGATTAGGAGAAACTATTGAGGAAAAAAAAGACACAAGAGAAGGAGAAAACCTGTCTTGATAATATAAAGAAGAAACTGGGAAAGAAAAGTTGAGCATGGATTTGGGTCATGGAAAGGAAAATGGAGATTGTAACTCAGTCTGTGATACTGTGAGTCTGGCAGCATTTTTTCTTAACCTTAATCCTCTAAGAAAAAAAAGCAAAAACATTTGTCTTTGTGAACATCTATTCAGTATAGTAATCCCTTGAGTATCTTTTTAGTAATTTTACTTACTATGTTTCTTTCATGATGCTGAAAGTAACTTCCCTTGCCTTCTCCTCCTTATTCTTAAGAAGATGTAGAGGGCCTTAGAAATTGCTAGTATACAGAATACAGTGATTTCCAAACATTAGTTCAGGGAATAAGAGGGCTAGGAACTGCTGTATTTGCTGGAATAAATAACACCACACAGATCTCATTTTTTTTTTTAATCATTATTTTTTTATTTTACTCTATTCGCTTTTCTTCTGACAAAGTTAAGACTGGGATTGTTTGAAGATACCATCTAATGTGTCATTAAAGCCTTTGAATATCACACTCTAATTTTTATTTTCTGCTCTTCGTTTAGATAGTATTGAGTTCTTTTCTTTGCCAAAAATGATAACATCATTGCCAGTTTCCTAAAGTTTTGAAAAAAATATATCATTCATATATTTTAAATCACAACAATCAAATAATAGTAATAATAAACTTTTAACCCAGCAACAAATGAATAAGGATCCAAATGCATACATACAAATATGGATAGCTATATTCACTGCTTTTTTGACAGCTAATGCTTGCTATTTAACATTTAATTGTGGTTTGCTGAATTCTTTTACTTCTTCAATGCACTTGTGTGTTATATAGTAAATCTCAAGGGAAAAATGATTTAGAAGCCAAAATTCATAATTCTGAGTACATTATACGTCATGCTGGCAAATTGAATATTATAGTATAAGCCATGTAGTAACTTAATCATTTGCAAAGTAATTTCTTCAGAACTGTATACTACTTTCATACTGGTATCAAATTAGATAATGCTATTTTTTTCTTATTAATTAGAGAAATTTGGTTAGAACAGGTGCTGGTTCTTTATGAATAAAAAGGGGTCTGCTAATTGTAACTAAGGCTAACTGAAAATCTGAAACTTTGATAAAAGTATGTTCTCTTCTCCACAGAAAATATTTTTTCAGTTGAAAATGTATTTCTTTTTATTCTCAAATACTGCAGTTTTGTGGGTGTTCAGATTCCTCCTTTTCCTAGTGCTCACAAGTCCTGACCATGATTCACTGGGGAAGAGGAACACAACTGCTGGGTAAGCTACAAGTGATGCATCACAGGAGAGCTTGGGCTGACTAGGACTGAACTATGGAGGAGAATATGAGCATGAAATTTTCAAACAATGAGCCTTATATAACATCATAATTAAATCTATATTTTTCAACTTTTTTTCACCTTAAACATTACTCTTTGTGCTCCTTTCTTCCCACATATTGAGTAATTTTGAATAGTGAACATGAGTTCTAATTTGAACTCTTACATTTCCATGAAATTTTAAAAGTCTGGCGATTTAAAAGTAGTTCTCAGTGTTTTTCACTATATGCTCTCAGTGCTCTCCACTGACTATGCAAATTAGGCTTTTTATTCCCTCTCCAGCTACTTTTAAACCAAGTTACATGGCCAAAGCAGATTGAATCTGCTCTTCAAAGTGTGCAAAAAGAACAATGTTGTGGTTTAGCTCCAGCAGGCAGCTCAGTGTCACACACCTGCTCACTCACTCTCCCCAGCACAATGAGGGAAAGAATCGGAAAAGTAAAAATGTGAGAGCTCATGAATTGAGATAAGGACAGTTCACTAGGGAAAGCAAAGCCATGTGCACAAGCAAAGCCAGACAAGGAATCCATTCACTGCTTCCCACAGCAGGCAGGTGTTCAGCCACTTCCAGGAAAGCAGGGCTCAGCATGCCGAACGGCCTGTTGGATAGACAAATGCCATTACTGTGAATGTCCCCTGCTTCCTCCTCCTTCACCACAGCTTTTATTGCTGAGCATGACGTCATATGGCATGGACTATCTCTTTGGTCAGCGTGGGTCAGCTATCCTGGCCGTGTCCCCTCTGAACTTCTTGTGCAATCTCGGCCTCCTCACTGGCAGGGAAGTAAAAGAAACAAACGAAAAAAAATCCTCAGCTCCATGCAAGCACTGCTCTGCAACAACTAAAAGCATCAATTTGTTATCACTACTGTTGTCATCAAAATTCCAAAAACACAGCATTATGTGAGCTTCTACAAACAAAATTAACTCTGTCCCAGACATTACCATGGCGAAAGAATAGGTAACACAGGTCACGCATATCCCTTCTCCAGCCTTAGCAAATGTTTAGATTTTGCTGAGGCAGAGGAAGCAGTACTGAGGCATATGCCACTACTTAAAGGTGTTGGAAAGTGTTGTGTTCCTCTCTGAGACGTCTGTCAACTGTTCTTCAAACATACCAGATTTATAGTCATTCAAAGCTGCTTAGTGATGGTCCTCTATGCATGCTATGCATTTGGTTCCTACTATACGTAGATAATTTCTTCTCTGGATATCCAGATCTGCTTTACAAACACTCATTGAAAGCTGTAGTTGGAAATGAGTTCAATCAAGCCATAACTTTCTCACCAGAATGTTTTGAAATAAACTTTTTTAAAAGATGTTGACTTTTGAAAAATATGGTTCAGCTCTTTGCCACCTTACCTCTGAGTGGGCATAAACTACATTTGTAGTGTTCTGTTGAAAGGATGTTTGAATGTGTTTTTTTGTTGTTGTTCTCTGCTTAACCTGTCTTTTATCAGTGCTAGAGATTGCATGATTAATAAAGGATCAAGCTTCAATACGCTCTACTAAAGGAGATATCATAGAATCATAGAATATCTTGAGTTGGAAAGGACCCACAAGGATCTTTGAGTAGAACTCGTGGCTTCACACAGGACCACTCAAAGATCAGACCAGATGTCTGAGTGTTTTCCAAATGCTTCTTGAACTCCGGCACGTTTGGTGACATGATCACTTCACTATGGAGCCTTTTCTGGTGTCCAGCTACCCTCTGGGTGCAGAACCTTTCCCTAGCACCCAGCCTGACCCTCCTCTGTCCCAGTTCCACGCCGTCCCCTCGGGTCCTGTCGCTGTCCCCAGAGAGCAGAGCTCAGCGCCTGCCCCTCCGCTCCTCTCATGGAGGAGCTGCAGGCCGCCATGAGGCCTCCCCTCAGCCTGCTCTGCTGTGGGCTGAACAAACCAAGTGGTCTCAGCTGCTCTTCATATGCCCTCCCCTCCAGATCCTTCACCATCTTTGTAGGCCTCCTTTGAATGCTCTCTAGTATTTTTATGTCCTCATATTGTGGTGTCCAAAACCGCACACACAGTACTCAAAGTGAGGCTGCACCAGCAAAAGTAGAGTTGGGACAGTTGCTTCCTGTTGTACCACAGTGTACAGTTAGCCCTTTTGGCTGCCAGGGCATACTGTTGGCTCAAGTTCAACTGGCCATCAACAAGAACCTTCATATATCTTTCTGTGGAGCTGCTCTCCAGCCTCATCCCCTAGTCTGTGCACATAGCCAGGATTACGTTGTCCCAGGTGCAGAACACACCAGTTGCTTTTGTTAAATTTCATACAGTTGGTGATTATCTTGTCCACCTCTCAGGATCTCTCTGCAAGGTCTCTCCACTCCAAAGGAGTCCAGAGGTCCCCCTTATTCAGTATCTGCAAACTTTCTTAATATGCATTTGATTTCAGCATCTAGATAATTTATAAAAACATTGAAGAGAACTGGCCCTAAAACTGAGCCCTGGGGAACCCCAATAGAGATTGGTCACCAAGCCAATGTAACGCCATTTATTATAACCGTTTGAGCCCAACCTGTCAGCCAATTGTTCACCCATCATATTATATACTTGCCTAGCTGTATGACGGATGTTTTGCCTAGAAGCGTACTGTAGGAGACAGTATTGAAGCTGTGCAAAAAGCCAAGAAAAAAAAAAACAAAACAGATCTACTGGCTTCCCTTGATCAACTAGATATGTGACCTTCTCATAACAGGAAGATAAGTTCGTTAAGCACAACTTTTCCCTTGTGAAACCAAGGTGGTGATGAACAATGACTGTGTTGTCCTTCAAGTGTTTTTCAATAACTTCCAGAATAATCTTCATAATATTACCAGGCACTGAAGTGAGACTGGCAAGCCTGTAATTACAGGGGTCTTCTTTCTAATGGTTCTTGAAAATTGGAGCAACATTTTTCAGCTTCCAGTTAACTGCAACCCGTCCAGGTTCCCAAGACTGCTGAAAAACACAGAAGGAACAGTGGACTAGAGTAAGTGGCTAAAAGCCAATTTGGTTGTTATCATCTGCTAAAGAAACAGTGCAGTTTAGAACAGTTACTGGCATTTTCATATGGAGCACGGTGTAGGTTAGAGTCTTTGGTTTGCAGGTATAAATTGGGAAAGCTTCCAGTGATTTCAGCAGTAGGATTGGGTTTAAAAGGAGTCTCAAAATGTGGCAGTGGGGTGTGCTAGAACTGGAAAACACTCCTGGTGAAAAATCAAATGAAATTACATTTTTAGGATAATGCCAACCTTGTGAAATGGACTCCTGTAAGGAACCTTGTGCCTTACCTTTTCTCTTTCACATCAGCAGGACCTCAACAGCAGTAAAGTGGTATGGCAACACTGCTCATCAGACACACAGCTGTACAAAGTGTCTGTGAGGGGAGGCAGGGAATATCCTTGTTCAGGATGTTACCAACCGTGGTATCAGTGGCTGAGCAGCCTCTGGTAGGCTGTTACATCACACTGTCTCTCAGTCTTTTCTGTCTGCTAAATGGCATGTTGCATACCATCCTTTGTAGCATGCTTTGAGATTCACAGCTAAATGCCATGTAAAAGCTAGGTAGTACTAATCTATGCTGGCAGCTTGTTAAAGTGTCATGGTTTCAGTGATGCATTTGTAACCACTCTAACATAAGATAAATGTGACAAGTGCTAATTCCAAACACCCACGTTATTGAAACTGAGAACAGCTTAGCTAAAGCACTTTGAATTTCCTGCGGACAGCTGAAAGTTCCAGCATCTCAGGCTGCTTTTACCTGAAAAATGAAAAGTTTACATTAAAGATCCATGACTAAAAGACAAATGGTTGTTTTAAAAGAAGGTGGGGGAAAAATATATATCCATGCATTTGTGAAACAAACAAGCAGGTTTTTAGTCTTTGGAACATGTGAAGAAAACAGTGGGATAGGAATAGTTGTGCCTTTACAGAACTTTACTTGTAAGTGTCCCTTATCCTGGGATATTTCCCTGAAAATTTGTGTCATGGACACGAGAAATGCCTGTGTGAAAAGGAGGCCAGCCTCCTTCTGAAGAGGAATCAGATCTTCAGTGGATGTGTTGCTAAAATGCAGTAATACCATATTCTGGCTTGAATGGGGAGTCTTGTACAGGACAGCACTGAAAGATGGCTTCATCAGCATCTATTGTGAATAGTGGCATTCTTTGGGATTTGTAAGTTCTTTCTAATTTTTGTTGTTGTTGTTTTGTTTGTTAAAAAGAGAGAGAGACTTCATCATTTACAACTGACTTTTACCTAAGGGTTTTCCATGTAGAAAATGGGAAAATACTGAAATGCTTGATGTTGAATTACAAGAAACTACAAAATGCTAACCAAGTACTGTAAAGTCATTGATCAAGCAAGTAACTAGCTAGTGCTGTTGTCTCCAAATATAAGACCCCTTTATGACAGAGAGCAGAGAGTGTTTGGAGTGGTAATATTATCATGCAGCCACAGAACAAGCATGGGGCAGTGAGAGAAATGAAAGATGAGGAGTGAGAAAGTGGTCTGCAAACCTTGAGGCAGGCTCTCAGCTATACTGTGAAAGGTTTGCAGTTTAAAATATGGCTTGGGCATTGCTGCCTGAGAATAGTGCAGAGAAAACTGTTTCTAGAGTATGGGAAGAGAAAGAAGCCTATATAGGGGATGTGTAAGTCACACCATCTGGGGCATGTATTTCTGAACAAGCTGCAGAACCTCCTTCTGAACAGTGAGACTGTGTGGGTAGCAGAGTTTCATTTCCATCACTAATCCCATACTTCAATATTTTTCCAGCCCCCAACAACAACAAAAATAATAATAATAATAATTAAAAAAAAAAAAAAGCTGACACTAAAAGGACAGTGATTATGGTTTCTTATACATTGTTCTTTTTAGGCTATTCTATTGTGAAGGTGGTTTTGTTGTTGTTGTTTGTTTGTTTGTTTTCTAGGAATCGTTGCTCTGTGTGAATATTATAGATATAAATAAAGGTTTCTGGATTCCAGTTCATAAATAGTCCAAAGTTGACTGACTAGAGAAATACTACAGAAAAACAGGGAAAGAGTTAATGAACCTACTTACCAAAATTTTCACTTAACCTTGAAATACCACAGAATCACAGAATGGTTAAGGTTAAAAACAGACCTATACAGGTCATCTGGTCCAACCACCCTCCTCAATCAGGGATACTTAGAGCTGGTTTCTCAGGACCATGTCCAGATAGCTTTTGACAATCTCCAAGGAGGGAGACTCCACCACCTCTCAGGGCATCCTGTACCAGTGTTTCATCACCCGCACAAGAAGTGCTTCCTGATGTGCAGACACAACCCCTTGTGTTCCAGTTTTTCCCCAGTGACTCTTGTCCTGGCACAGGGCACAACAGAAAACAGCTTGGCTACATCTTCTTTGCACTCTCCCTTTAGGTATTTGTAGACATTGATAATACCCACCATGAGCCTTGTCTTCTCCAGGCTGAACAGGCCCAATTCTCTCAGCCTGTCCTGATATGAAAGATGCTCCAGTTCCTTGATCATCTTGATGGCCTTCTTTCCATGTGGACTCTTTCCAGTATGTCCAGGTCTCTCTTGTACCAAGGGGCCCAGAACTGTACACGGTACTCCAAGTGCAGCCTCAGTAATGCTGAGTACAGAGGAAGGATCACTTCTCTTGATATACTGGCAGTACTTTGCCTAATGCAGTCAAGAATACCATTAGCCTTCTTAGCACAAGGGCACATTGCTGGCTCATGTTCTAACAAGACTCCTTGAAGGCCGGCAAGGCTAGCTTCCTGGTCGGGGTCTGTTATAGACCGCCGAACCAGGATGAGGAGACGGATGAGGAGTTTTATAGGCAACTGACAGAAGTTGCAAAATCGTTGGCGCTTGTCCTCGTGGGGGACTTCAACTTCCCGGACATATCCTGGAAACACAACACAGCACAGAGAAAGCAGTCTAGGAGGTTTCTGGAGAGCGTGGGAGATAGCTTCCTGACGCAGCTGGTCAGTGAACCTACCAGGGGTGGTGCCCCGCTAGACCTTCTCTTCACAAACAGAGAAGGACTGGTGGGAGATGTGGTGGTCGGAAACTGTCTTGGGCAGAGTGACCACGAAATGGTAGAGTTCTCTATTCTTGGCGAGGCCAGGAAGGGGAGCAGTAAAACTGCTGTATTGGACTTCCGGAGGGCTGACTTTGAGCTGCTCAGGACGCTGGTTGGCCGAGTCCCTTGGGAGGCGGTTCTGAAGGGCAGAGGAGTCCAGGAAGGCTGGGCGCTCCTCAAGAAGGAAATCGTGATGGCACAGGAGCGGTCCGTCCCCACGTGTCCAAAGACGAGCCGGCGTGGAAGAAGACCGGCCTGGCTCAACAGAGAGTTGCGGCTTGTGCTTAGCAGAAAAAAGAGGCTTTATAATCTTTGGAAAAAAGGGCGGGCCACTGAGGAGGACTACAAGGATGTAGCGAGGCTGTGCAAGGAGAAAATTAGAAAGGCCAAAGCTCATCTGGAGCTCAACCTGGCTACTGCCGTTAAAGACAACAAAAAATCCTTTTACAAATATATCAACGCGAAATAGAGGACTAAGGAGAATCTCCATCCTTTAATGGATGCGAGGGGAAACCTAGTTACTAAGGATGAGGAAAAGGCTGAGGTGCTTAATGCCGCCTTTGCCTCAGTTTTTAGCGGCAATACCGGTTGTTCTCTGGATACCCAGTGCCTTGAGCTGGTGGAAGGGGATGGGGAGCAGGATGTGGCCTTCGCTATCCATGAGGAAATGGTTGGCGACCTGCTACGGAGCTTGGATGTGCGCAAGTCGATGGGGCCGGATGGGATGCACCCGAGGGTACTGAAAGAACTGGCGGAGGAGCTGGCCGAGCCGCTTTCCATCATTTATCGGCAGTCCTGGCTATCGGGGGAGGTCCCAGTTGACTGGCGGCTAGCCAATGTGACGCCCATCTATAAGAAGGGCCGCAGGGCAGACCCGGGGAACTATAGGCCTGTCAGTTTGACCTCAGTGCCAGGAAAGCTCATGGAGCAGATTATCTTGAGGGTCATCACGCGGCACTTGCAGGGCAAGCAGGTGATCAGGCCCAGTCAGCATGGGTTTATGAAAGGCAGGTCCTGCTTGACGAACCTGATCTCCTTCTATGACCAAGTGACGCGCTTGGTGGATGAGGGAAAGGCTGTAGATGTGGTTTACCTTGACTTCAGTAAGGCTTTTGACACCGTTCCCCACAACAATCTCCTCAAGAAACTGGCTGCTCGGGGCTTGGACTGGCGTACGCTTCGCTGGGTTAGAAACTGGCTGGATAGCCGGGCCCAGAGAGTTGTGGTGAATGGAGTCAAATCTGGTTGGAGGCTGGTCACTAGTGGTGTCCCCCAGGGCTCGGTACTGGGGCCAGTCCTCTTTAATATCTTTATCGATGACCTGGATGAGGGGATCGAGTGCACCCTCAGTAAGTTTGCAGATGACACCAAGCTAAGTGCGTGTATCAATCTGCTCGAGGGAAGGAAGGCTCTGCAGGCGGATCTGGATAGGCTGGACCGATGGGCTGAGGTCAACTGTATGAAGTTCAACAAGGCCAAGTGCCGGGTCCTGCACCTGGGGCGCAACAACCCCAAGCAGAGCTACAGGCTGGGAGATGAGTGGCTGGAAAGCTGCCTGGCCGAGAAGGACCTGGGAGTACTGGTTGATAGTCGGCTGAATATGAGCCAGCAGTGTGCCCAGGTGGCCAAGAAGGCCAACAGCATCCTGGCCTGTATAAGAAGCAGTGTGGCCAGCAGGTCTAGGGAAGTGATTGTGCCCCTGTACTCGGCTCTGGTGAGGCCGCACCTCGAGTACTGTGTTCAGTTTTGGGCCCCTCGCTACAGGAAGGACATGGACGTGCTCGAGCGAGTCCAGAGAAGGGCGACCAAGCTGGTGAGGGGTCTGGAGAACAAGTCTTACGAGGAGCGGCTGAGGGAGCTGGGCTTGTTCAGCCTGGAGAAGAGGAGGCTCAGGGGCGACCTTATCGCTCTCTACAGTTACCTTAAAGGAGGCTGTAGAGAGGTGGGGGTTGGTCTGTTCTCCTACATGCCTGGTGACAGGACGAGGGGGAATGGGCGAAAGTTGCGACAGGGGAGTTTTAGGTTGGATGTTAGGAAGTACTTCTTTGCTGAAAGGGTTGTTAGGCATTGGAATGGGCTGCCCAGGGAGGTGGTGGAGTCACCATCCCTGGAGGTCTTTAAAAGACGTTTAGATGTAGAGCTTAGCGATATGGTTTAGTGGAGTACTTAGTGTTAGGTCGGAGGTTGGACTCGATGATCTTGAGGTCTCTTCCAACCTAGAAATCTGTGATACTGTGATACTGATATAATTTATGCAATATTTATAAATATAAACCTTTCTGTTCTTTCTGTACCTGCGACAGGGCAACCCTGGCTATACATAGAGACTGGGTGACGAGACGCTGGACAGCAGCCCTGCAGAGAGGGATCTGGGGATTTTGGTTGATAGGAAGTTGAATATGAGCCAGCAGCGTTCCCTGGCAGCCAGGAGGGCCAACTGTATCCTGGGGTGCATCAAGCACGGCATTGCTAGTCAGTTGAGGGAAGTGATTGTCCCGCTCTAATCTGCACTGTGCAGCCTCACCTCGAGTACTGTGTGCAGTTCTGGGCACCACAATACAAAAAGGATGTGAAACTGTTGGAGAGTGTCCAGAGGAGGGCTACAGAAATGGTAAAGAGCCTAGAGGGGAAGACGTACCAGGAGTGGCTGAGATCACTTGGCTTGTTCAGCCTGGAAAAGAGGAGGCTGAGGGGAGACCTCATAGCGGCCTACAGCTTCCTCACGAGGGGGAGTGGAGGGGCAGGCACTGATCTATTCTCTTTAGTGACCAGCAATAGGACCCAGGGAATGGTGTCAAGCTGCAACAGGGTAGGTTCAGGCTGGATATAAGGAAGAGGTTCTTCACTGAGAGGGTGGTCGCACACTGGAACAGGCTTCCCAGGGAAGCAGTCACTGCACCAAGCCTGTCAGAGTTCAAGAAGTATTTGGACAGTGCTCTTAGTCATATGGTCTGAATTTCTGGGTAGACCTGTGTGGTGCCAGGAGTTGGACTTGATTGTCCTTATGGGTCTCGGATATTCTATGATTCTATGTTTTTTTTTCTTTTTTTTTTCCTCCTTCCTTTAACCCATTGTAGCCTAAAAGTGTTTCTTTTGGTAGAGAATAACATTTTTCCTTTGCTGTTTCCTTATTATTCTGAAGAATGCAATATACTTATCCTGTAACAGCTGTGTTCTACAGTAAAACTGTGCAGATCAGTTTTTTCCTGACACTCCAGCTAAATCTTCCTTTGTTTTTTGCTCCTTCATGTGATATACAGTTTTCTTATTAATGTTATAATGAGCTTATCTCCATGAATCACTAGAGATCATCCAGGATAACCTGTCATCATGAAAGTCTACCCAGCAGTGACACTATTCACTGTAGCACAGTGTTTAACTGAACATGTTATCTTCTACAACCCAAATGCAATAATAAGTGCCTTAAAATGACAGTTTTATCAACATAATTTCATTATTTTTACAGCAGAAAGAATGGATACATGGTCAGAAGCTTAAGTTTTATGTAGCCATTTTATGATTAAAAATGGTGCAAACTCTTAATACTATTCTGAAATATTAGTTGTACTGAAACAAAACGAAGGGCTATTTGGCCCTTAAAAAATCAAGAAAAAATTATTTTGAGCAACAAAAAAAATATCTGAGAACCATGTCTGGATACAGTATAAAGAGAGGAAGGAAGATTGAAACCTGCTTACTCAAACTTAGTTTGAAATTATGTGGTTCTAAGTCATATTCTCATCTCATATAATTTCTAATTGTAAATTTAAACAGGAGGAAGAGAACTTTCTTTCCTTGGATGTGGTACAACAACAGGAATATTCAAATTAAATTCTGTTTATCTGGAAAATGATCCTTCTGGCCCCCTTTTAATGCAGCTTTCTGTAGAAACTAGCTTTTTCAGGATTCAGGTTCTGTTGGGTAACCAGGTGTTTTTTGGGTGCTTAAACTTTGAGATAAAAGGCATACTGTGAGCTGGTCTCTTCTTCTTCTGAATTTGGAGATGCCCTACAGTAAGACGTGTTTTCAAGAGCAGGAATGAGAGGTAGGAGAATGTGAGGCAACTGAAGTAGAATAAAAGGCCTCGATCTCTTCTGAGAGTTCCTACTGAGTTCCTCTGAATCAGAACTTATTCTAAAGGCCGGAGAAATACAGAAATTCCTCTGAGAGCGTGTCTCCAGGTTGATAAAAATCTTTTAGTAAGCTGTCTGATAAATACCTCTAAATAAATCTACCATTAGTTCTTTGGTCGTAGCTGTAGCTGTTAAGTATTCTTGCTTCGTACACAAACTATTTTCCTTTCAACTTCAATGCAAACAATGCAGTACTTGTTTGTATAATCCCCGTGAGGTTTTATTGTGTAATTAGTCTGCAGTTTTTTGTTAAGCTTATGGGCAAATTTGTTCTATAATGTCTGTCCCTCCCTCCCCTCCTCCCCCCACCCCTTTTTTTTTTTTCTTTTTTTTTCTGCTATTTACAAATCTGGGAAAGAGTCATTAAGGTCAGTTAGAAGCAGTGAAACATGACCATCCCTGGAAACTCCCATGTAACATCAGAGTTATCAAAGAGACAGATGATGAATTACTCTGGTTTGTGGGATCTCAGGTTTTATGACTTCAGCTGTGGACTCTGCTGCTGACTCTGAGCAAACAGCTTAATCACTCTGTGTCTTTTTAAAATGGTAATAGTAATTCCTTGTTGCATCAGCATTGTGTCAAAAGTGAAGACAGTTTCTAAGTGTCCAGGTAGTGCTTGGGTAGGGTTGGGTACTGGTCAGTGGAAACTGACCTGACTGTATCCTGATTAGCAGACAAAAAATAATGTAACAGTAGCATAATGGTAGTCCTTGAAGAACATCCTACTATGCATGTTATGTCCAGCCATGCACATGGGAAGTGACATACATGAAAAGCTGTGGCTTGCCATGGTTTGTAAGTAAGCAGGGGAAAGACTGGAGTAGAAGAGAGGGAGGGGAGCACTAGGGCAGCTTTCTGGGCTGCATGGAGGAGAGAGTTGTGACAAGTCATGTCTAGGAAAGAACGAAATGCGTACATTTCCCTTCCCAAACTTGGATGTATTTCTTATTGTTTTGGGCTTTGCTATAATCTTGGTCTCCCTTCTTTTGGCATTGCTTGTATCTCTGAGTAATGCTCATCACAGATATATGGTCATAAACACCAAAATTATCTTATGACTAAATCTAGCTAGCCGTGGATCACCTCATCTCCCCAGATGGCCACGTCTGACTGTAAGTCAGCTTAGTGCTAGCTGGCAGCTCTCTCATCTCCTTTGGGATGTGCAATGGGCAGCAACAGCAGAACAGCATAAAGATCCTTTCCAGAAAACAGACCGTGAGGAGAGTATATAAAAAAAACATCTCTGTGTCTGTGTGGACCACTGTGAGGTGAGCCCATCCATCAGGTGACTACTGCCTACAAAGCCTTCTCTGAAGGTGAGTGTACAGGTTGCATCAACATGGTGTGGGCAGCTGTGGAAGGCCTTGAGGACAGATGCCACCTTTCCTCTAAGAGAGTTGGGGGTAATCAGTAATGCAGCCACAGCAGCTAAATGTGAGGAGCAGCTAAATGTTGCCTTCTGCTAAGAGGTAAGTTGTGCAAGCAACTTGTGGAGTCTCCCCTGTTCTGATGGTGCTGGTGGCATGTCCAGCACTAAGCTGGTGGCATGTGCCACTGAGCTGCACCTGGTGCTGCTGCTGGCCTTCCTCAGACCAGCTCACTTGGGCATAATCTGCCTCTTCCCTTGCACTCAAACAGGGTGCCAGGTGAATAGGTCCCAATTCCCCTATGTATCATAAGTCTGCTCAGGTCTTCAGGTGCTGGTACCGGTCTTGTGGCCTTCGGAGGGAAGTAAAGAAGATCACAAAGTGTGGTCTGACCCCTGTGTTAAAATTCTTGTATTAAGAACATCAGCAGACCCATGTGAGAAAATAGAAAGAAATAGCACAGAAGATATTCTTTTTTTCAATGATGCTCCTTTTCTCATGATGCTGATTTGACTACTTTAATAGAAAACAAAATGATACAGCTAGTTAAAAAATTAGAAGTTCTGACTTTCTGGAACCAGAAGTAGAAATATCAACATTTCCCACAGAAGGAAAAAGTATAGAAAGTTGTTTCTTAGGAAACAACTCATGACTTTACTTGGAAAATTTCAGGATGAAATGGTGTGGACAAACCCGATCTCTAAGTCATCCTCTCAAACACAGCTCTTGCACACCTTCAGTTCCTGCAGAGTTGCACAGTGTTTGCAGTCCTGGCTGGACAGTTTTCATGGACCTCTTGTTCTGTGGCGAGTCATCATAAGGGATGCCCTCAGTCACTGCAGGTTATGCGGGTCCACCATGCAGTTTTCATAATGGTTAATTGGACAGTAGCTGTGAGAATGCAGTGGGACTTGAAAACTGGGACCATCATGCTCCAGCCTTCCTTCATGTCAGAGATATGATAGAGAAGTGAATTCCTGAGGCCTAAGGTCACCGGGTGGGTATGGATGGATATAGAGAAGAATTCATATGTGACCATTGTTTTCATCAGTATCAGAAAAACTTCTAGGTCTTTTGTTGGTTTATGGAATTGGTTTATAGAACAGAAAAGTAATCAGAAAATTTCTGGACTAGCTCTACCATATAATGTTTGGTCTGTTCAAAGGTGATCCCAACTGCTGTGGATAACTGTTCACTCTTCAAGAAGAATGCAGTGCATGAATGTGATGAGTGTTAGATGCAGAATGACTAATAGATCTATGACATGTTACATTTTTCCAGAGTAGATGAGGCCTGTTCCTGATATGCAAATTCTGAGCAGGATTGGAACTAGAATTAATTCTACATATTTTAAATGTTGTTAATGCATCCTTGAGGAGCATTAAGATCAGACAATTAGACCTCACTGGTTACCTCAGCTTTATTTACCACCCTTATTTATGCTACTTTGCTGAAATATTAGAAAATAATTCAGGTGATAAGCTGTGGTCTTTGGTAGTAGTGCACGTAGTAGAGCTTTTTTACAGTATACTCTACAATTCCCTGGTGAAAGTTTGTGGATGATACGAGGAGGGCTGGGGCTTGGAAGAGGAAAGAGTATTGCTGAATCATCTGAAGCACCAAGAACAAATTATACAATTAAAATGATATTTACAGGTTGCTGAGGGCATTCTGAGATTAAAAAAAATAAAAAAATAAAAAAAATGTTTGTACATAGTTGAGCAATGCACCGTGAAAGCTGGAGATAGAAAACATAATAACATATTGTCCACATTTCTATTGGTTTAGAATTGCCTCCTTCCTCTGGAAGACTAGCCTCTATATTTTTCCAAAGGCTACTAAGTTCTGTATTCAGCCAGCATGTGACGGCTAAACCAAGCTGTATTTGCCCACATGCCATAATTATTGTATTGCATGTTTCTAAAATGCTACATTTACATGCCAATGTGTAGGTTATGGTGGCTGTTCTCAGACAGAACAGTGAAATGAAGCCTGCCCCTCTGTTCTTGGTTAAATAGTGTATTTTGAGTCCGAAGGTTAATTGGATACATATGTAAATTGAAGAGGAGTATAAGGAAAAGAGGTCTTATTCAGCATTGTAAATTTTCTTTACAAGCTCAACTGTTTGCAACCCTGTTGTAATTTATAAGATCATTTAGAGAAATGCTTTTGAGATGAGCTTTCACATAGGGACGCATTATGTGATTCTATAATTTTGTGATATGATTTTATTATAAATGGTCTTTGGGTTTATAATCTGGTAGATTTTTAAGTAACAGATTGTAGCTATCCGAGATAACAGCTTTCTTTAGCAGTGCTACCAGAATTGGAGTGTTAACCGCACCTCATACCAGCTAAATCTGAAGAAACAATCAAGTAGACTGAAGTATAATACACCTTACAGCTTAAAAAATAAAGAAATCAATTAAAAATTAGTCTGAGGGATACTGATACCAACGTTTTTCTGGGTAGAAAAACAGACCAAAGAATGATGGAGGTTAAAAAAAAAAAAATAAACAGAAAAAAAAGACATCTAATGAGCTCATTCATGCTTGCGTATATTTGTTATTAAATCCTATAAAGGACATCAGGTGTCACCTTGCTGGAGGCAGTAATGCTGCCTGAGTATATTCCAATTTTAAGAATCAGATTTTTAATTTTCTTTTTCAGTGACTAAAATGTGAGTTATTTTGTACCTGAGATTATCACTTGGATTGAGCAAGAGGTTCAGTAATTGCATGCCTATTGCTGATGCTGTGAGAACAGTTATTCTTTAAAATGAAGATTTATATATCCTCTATTTACACACACAATTACTTAATTTGCCAAATAAATAAATAAATAAATAGTAGTAACCAGGAAGCTATACTCAAGTACACAGTCGTATAGAGAAAACACAATAGCAGCACCCTCAACCTGCCAAACAGTACATCTGTAATACCTGTTAGGGTTAGATACTTATTATTGCAAAAGCATATTTCTGGCTTGGCAAACGTTTTTACCAGCTTACCTTTCTAGTCACCACCACTTCATTCACATCTTGGATAGCTTAAAGAGGAATATCTTAATGCAAAGTTTAACACCTAAAATCCAATCTTGAACAGGCCTGGTGACATACTGTTCTTTCCAATCTTTCTCTCTCTCATTCTAAGGAAGGTCTCAGGTATGCAAACTGTTTGTCCTACTGGAGCCAGAGAAGTTTCTGCAGTTTACGGCAAAAGATTATCTTCTCCTCCTGTCTCTGGCTGTTCTGACATGCATTCTCCTTTTTTTTTTTAATAAAAAATAAATAAAAAATAAAAAAAATCCTTGCACTGTACTCTTTTTCCCCAGTATTTCTAAATTCATCTAGTTCAGAAGAACTGTTAGTCTTCTTTTGACGTTTACTTTAAGCATCAAAGGAGTACGCATACAGAAGAACTTATGATCTATTTAAATTTCAGTTGAAGAAAATCACATTATCTAGGAATTAAATCTTTATCAATTTTTATGACCTTTCTTTCCTTCCTTCCTTCCTTCCTTCCTTCCTTCCTTCCTTCCTTCCTTCCTTCCTTCCTTCCTTCCTTCCTTCCTTCCTTCCTTCTTTCTTTCTTTCTTTCTTTCTTTTGTGAATAAGTACAAACTCTGCTGTTTGTAAGGCAAGAGCAAATTTAATTTTGAAACTGTAGCTGTAGAGGCATTTTGAAAAGAATATGGTTGCCATAATTACCCTCCTAGTGAAGTTCATTATCTCTCCTGCAAAAGACAGGGAAAGAGCTGTTGCACATTAGATATGAAGGCATGATAGTTTAAGACACTTCTTATCCCTTGCATACTTGAGAAGAGCATAATGTAGTCTGAATATATGTGGGCACAAATTCTTTGTACTGTTAATAAGGTGGCAGCACTGCTTAGATTCTGTCATTCCTTTTTACTTCTTCCTTCCCACTAACAGACATAGGAATTGGTGCTAATTTTACTGACTTCTGAATCTAGTTTTATTTTCTGATGTGTGATATAACATTTTACAGTTGAAAAAAAATAAAATTGTTCTAGAATTTGATGGCTAGTGGACATAGAAAAGAAAAAGTATCCTCCAGAGGAAAATACTAAAATCCTTCCATGCAGAACCTGTAACAGCTCTTTACTGCTCATTTTCGTGAATCTGTTACTTCTCTACGTGCTTACAGTGTTTAGATATTTATCACACTGTGTAGTAGACTTTGCTAGAAGTTTGTATATGCTGAAAAATGCTTTGCAATATGTCGGTAGCTACAGAGCAGGAGAAAATGAGTTCTTTAAATCTGAAGATAAGATATTGTATGCATCTCCCATTTTCTGTAAACCTGAATATTTAACAGATGCTTGCTGTAAATGGCAAACCTGCATCATTCCTCTCTGACTTCAGCGAAGGCAAGGATAGTCACAAGAAAAGTATGCATGTATATATATGCGTCTCTTTCTGCACGCAGGATTTCCTAAAACATAAGAAAACATGTCTCTGGGAGAAATGCTTTATCACAGGGTGTAGTGATAGGACAGGGGATAATGGTTTAAACTATAAGAGGGTAGATTTACATTAGACATTGGGAAGTATTTCTTTACAAAAATGGTGCTAAAACACTGGAACAGGTTGCCCAAAGAAGTTGTGGAAGGTCCCTTCCAACTCAAACCATTCTATTAGTCTATAACAAAATATCAGTACAAGACCTTTAATTAATTAATTAGTTTTTTTGTTTGTTTGTTTGTTTGTTTATTGGCTGAGATTTCTGTTAATTTTTGGACCAGATCTTTAGATGGTAAAAATCATTATGCATTTCATTAATTAACCCAGTTTTGAGGATATCACCCTATTTCATCATTCTTCCTGTTGACTTCCTTCTTCTACACTCTGGAGCTGAATATCAATTTATCTTGCTCACTGCGGTCATGACTTATAAGGCCTACACAAGACCATTTTTATAGAGTAAACCTGTGCAATTAAAAACAAGACAACAAACAAACAACACTTTAATGGGAAGAAGTGACAGTTTGTTAGTTTCTCCATCACAATTGCAGAAGACTGGCTACATGAATTTGCAGGTGCATGCTTAGTACCCCTTCGATTTAAGGCAGATGGAACCATCATCACTTCTACATTTCTGCAATGGCCTGTAAATTTCCTCTGGCAGTGATTCAAATGGATGCCTCTGAGAGAATGGACATTTTTCTCACTTCACAGGCTTTATGGATGTCTACTGAATGTGGTGGTATCAGCAGGCATGTGTTGTTGTTCAGATCTGTGCCATGCAAACTAGGCTTTCTTGGGAAAGTCTGTTATCAAGAAGCACATCAGAAACCTCTTGATAAAAAGATCTCCAAATATTCCATATGTATACGACCATGTTTAAATGGTTGCTGGTTAATTATTTTCAGTTATCCTTTGCCAGATAAGCTAGCAGAGAACTTGGCCCAAAAGAGAAGCTGTGTTTTGTGCAAGGCTACTTTTTGCTGACTTGCTACAGGAGTTGTTCGTGTAGAGTGAGGACTGACTCTTCTTTCTCACTTTCACAGTATTGAAAATCCTACATTTTATATGAACAGATTTGCATAGGACAGAAGTGAAATGTGCTGTTGCTTTCTAGTTGTTGTTGCCAGAAAGTAACATGATTCAAAAAACTAAATTACTATTTGTTAAAAGAATCAGCAGAATATACAATTGCTGATTAGACTGCTGATTAGACTGATGCTTCTAATCTCTTTCCAGGTATCCTGTGCATGTGATAGATGCCCAGTAATACATGGGAAGGAGTCTTTGATAATTTTTATAAAGGCATAAAAAGCTTAAACAGCAATGTTAGCACTTTTGTACGGGTCTGCTTTACTGACAACAGAGCATCATTTACAGAATGGTTTGGGTTGGAAGAAACCTTAAGATCACCTAGTTCCACACCCCCTGCCCCCCCTTCACCCCTCTCCATGAACAGGGACACCACCCACTAGACCATGTTGCTTAAAGCCCCATCCAGCCTGGCCTTGAACACGACCAGGGATGAGGCATCCACAACTTTTCTGGACAACCTGTTCCACTGCCTCACCACCCTCATAGTAAAGACTTTCTTCTGAAGAGCTTATCTAAATCTCTTTAAGTGTAAACCATCGGCCCTTGTCCTATCACTGCTCTTGCCAATAGAGTCCCTCTCCAGCTTTCTTGTTGGCCCCCTTTAGGTATTAAAAGCTGCTATAAGGTCTCCCTGGAGCTTTCTCTTCTCCAGGATGAACAACCTCAGCCCCCTCAACCTGTCTTCATTGAAGAGGTGCTCCAGCCCTCTGGTCATCCTCATGGCCCTCCTCAGGACCTGCAGATGTATCTCATCAGGTTCAATGGACTTGTGCACTTTCAGGTTCCTTAGCTGGTCTGGAACCTGATCTTCTCCTACAGTAGGTGGTTCTTCTTTCTCTTCTGGAGAGGACCCACATTTTCCTTGGTTTTTCTTTTATCACCAATGTACCTATAGAACCCTTTCATATTGTTCTTGATGTATCTGGTCAAATTTAATTCTAACAGGCCTTTGGCTTTGCTCACCTGATCCCTGGCTACTCAGACAACATCTCTGTAACCCTCCCATGGCTATTTGTACCTTTTTCCATCCTCTGTTCTCCTTTTGCTGTTTGAGTTTGGCCAGGAGCTCCTTGTTCATCCATGTAGGCCTCCTGGTGTTTTTGCCTGACTTTCTCTTTGTTGGGATGCATTGCTCCTGAGATTGGAGGAGGTGATCCTTGAATATTAGCCGGCTTTCTGGGGCCTCTCTTCCCCCAAAGGCTTTATCCCATAGTAATCTACCAAGCAGATCCCTGAAGAGGCCAAAATCTGCTTTCCCAAAGTCCAGGGCAGCAAGCTTGCTGTGCTCTCTCCTGCTGCTATCAGGATCCTAAACTGCTCTATTTCATGGCCACTGCAGCCATTACTGCCCTTGAGTTTCACATTCCCCACCAGCCCCTCGTTGGTGAGAACAGCACAGCACTTCCCCTTGTTGGCTCCTCTATCTTTTGGAGAAGAAATTTGTCATCAGTGCATTCCAGGAACCTCATGGATTGCCTATGCCCTGCTGTACTGTTGCTCCAACAGATATCAGGGTGGCTGAAGTTCCCCATGAGGACCATGGCTTGTGAACATGAGGCTGCTTTTGTATGTCCATACAGAGCAACATCTGCTTGGTCTCCCTGATACGGTGGCTTGCAGCAGACCCCCACTATAATGTCCCCTCTCCCTGCTCAGCTTTTAATCCTGACTCATAAACTCTCTGTCAGATCCTCATTCATCCCAAGGTAGAATTCCATGAACTCCAGTTGCTCATTGACACAGAGGGTGATGCACCCTCTTTGCCTCCCCTCACTGTCCTTCCTAAACAGCCTGCATCTTTCCATTCCTACTCTCCTGTCATGGGAGCCATCTCACCACATCTCTGTAATGCCAATGAGGTCATAGCCTTGTTAGGCATGAATACATCTCTTAACTCCTCTTGTTTATTCCACATGCTATAGACGTTAGCATAGAGAACACATGCAACATAATTTACTTCTAGTCTCAAAACTGAGTTTCCTACTATAATGTAAAATTTCATAGGTTTTTAAAGAAATGACTGTTAGATCACCTGTTTCAATCCATATGCTATGGGACACTGATGTTCTCAACTTTTTCTATGCTGTTCATTTTGTTCATAAATGTTCTAGTTATTCAGAAAGGGAAAACAAACAAACAAACAAAAAAAAAAACACCACCAACAACAAAACTAAATGATCCTACCAGATGATGTTTTTGTAAAAGCAGAATGACAATCTTTTTTCTTGAAAAGATGCTGCTGATGTTTAAGTCTGTTCTTAATACTAAATAGATAAGAATTTAAATAGGCTGTAAATAAATGTTAGCAGAATTATGGCCTACAGAGACAGCTTGATTTTAGCCTGTAAATTATTGTACATGTAAGCTATCTGATATGGCAGTTAGAATAAGTACAATATTAAATCATATTCTTAAGAGGGTTTTGTTTGCTTTTGTTGTTGTTTTTAAATACCTTAATATTTAAATAACTTAAACTGTACTGCTGGTTTTATTTCTTAATTATGGGAACATCTTTATGTTGATTACAATCGTTCTAATTGTGTGAAAGTAGAAAGATAAACTTCAAATGGTACTGTAGGGTAGCACAGGGGTTATATATACACTGCAACACTGTACAGAGAAGACAGTGGAATTTGTCTCTGTCTATAAACAATCAATGTATTACCTCATGCGGTGAAACAAGTGTGCTTGCTGCTATCCTGCAAGTACTTAGCAAAACTTCTGGTTTTGTTAACTTAAGGTGCATCTAGTTTGATTGCCACATCAGGTACTAAGTTACCAGTTAAGGTGGTTAGCAGTCCTCATTCTTCTATGCTCCCTGCTGTTTTAAAATCATAGTTACTGAGGTTTAGTTTGCTTTAAGCAAACATATGCCTTTGAGTTTTTCCCGCCACATTTCACAGAAGACAACTCTCACTCTAATTTTGGTAGTTGTCTGATTCTGATCTTACACTGTGTCTGATAATTTCACTGGTTTTAACGTGCCTAGCTTACAGTGGGTGGATGAAAATCCATCCATGTCTGTTGATAAATTGCTCTTGTGAAGATGAGGTATCTGATAAATGCCTTGCAACAAACCTTCACTCTCAGAAAAATTACAGCATTCTAAATGGACATCCTATACAATGAAATGCATGCCCTGGAATTTATGAACAGCACTATAAGTTGAGATAAGACATTCTGGTCCTCCAGCAGCTCTAGCGATGCTTACATAAACTACAGACCTTTTCCTCCACACCATAAACTACAAACACAGCTGCATAATATATGAAGTCAAATGCCAAGGACCTAATAAGATTTTGCTTTCCAGAAATATAAATAATTTAATCAGATTAATTACATTGTTCTACCTGAGGGATTCTATAATTAGCAGATTATTGAAGCAGTACACAAGTTATCTACCATTAACACCTGGAGAAATTCCTGTTGTCTTAAACAGTGGAATCAAATGATATGAATATTCCTGTCATACAATCTGTAAAGATAACAAGCCTCTGGCATTTTGTAAGCTATATAAATCCATGGATTTCACATTAAATATTTAAAGCACAGGAGGTGTTATTTGTTAGAATACTGATAAAGAGAGTTCAGACATTACAGCTGCCTTTTCCATTTGCTAAATCCCTCTTTGTTTGAGTTGCTTTCAAGCCTTTATAATTTGTTTTCTCTTTTAGTTGTATATTTTTCCAGTTCCTCTGGAGGTATTTTTTGGACTTACCATGAGAAACACTCAAAATATTTTTACAGAAGTTTTATCCTTTTGATACAGAAAGGATATTCAAACCATGGGTATAAACAGATGTGAAGCAAGCAGATCTGTATGGAACACCAAAGAAAAATAGCTTGAAATACTTGGAAAAGGCTGCCTTTTTTCTTCCTAATTCTTCAAAGCAGAAGGTTCTCACTGATGTTTGCTCCATTCTGAGTTTGTTTGGGATAATACTACGGACACAACTCAGCAAGGTCAGAATATACATTAACATACCATAATGAGGATATTGTGTAATTCTTGAAAAATACAGACCCTAGGGAAGATGGCTGATATCTTAAGAGACTGCACAGATGAACAGAAGCTTTTAAAGATGATAAAAATATGATGACTGTTTGTCTGGGAGTGAGCACTTAACAGTTTCAGTCATCTGGTAATTTAAAGTGAAAAACTTTGTTGAGAAAAGTGTCTCTGTTTTTAATGGATTGCCATGTCAGACTGGAGCTGAAGCCAGGAAAACTGATGACCTTTGAAGTCCTTAGAATAAATTATGGTTTGTGTGCAAGAGATGATAATGCAGTTAAAAAAGATTTATGTAATAGTTCTTCAAAGAGCTTGAGGCATTAACACAGAGTCATAAATTAGTAGGATTTACAAGTAAGAAACTATTTTATTGGAAGAATCCTTTTATCCCATACGGTTTTGCCTCCAGGCACTTGCTGATGTTTAAGAGTTATCTGATGAGCCCTCCAGGCAGCTGCAAAATTACAGGGACACCTGTGTTGTTAACAACCCATCCAGCTCTAATAGCATCCTGGTACTTCCCCCTGTAGAGAACTTAGCTTCTATTTGTAGGACATATGTCAAAACCTTGTCACAAAGTGTTTTTAGACCTCAGGCTAAAAAAGAATCTGAAAGCTATTTTTACTCTTCTCGGCTTTAGGGGTGGTCTAAGTAAATGGTTTCTGGACATTCTAAAAGTAAAGTAACAACTCCAAGTGACTTGACCCTAACAATGCATAGATATTTCTTTAGTCTCCAAAAGAATCCCGTATTAGACTGTAACATTCATGTCTGGGTGATGCCTGACACCTATGTAACAAATGGAGGACCAATTATTGTATTACCACTACTGATATCAGATATATTTCAGTACTCAACTAGAAAGATTTAGGCCTTCAAGGAAAGAAAAAAACAGTACTTAAGTAATGGTACCTGAGCAGCGGTAAGAAATATTATATCCATCTCCTAAGCGCAGTTCATGGTTCCCATAGAGAGTAGAGAAAGGATTACTCTTTTCTTTCAGACTTTTATCTGGAAGCCTCTCTGCTATCATTTCACAGCCTCTTTCACTGAGGACAGCTTGGCTTAAAAGCTGTGCTGCTTTTCTGGTGAAGATAGCAACATGAAAGCCTAAAGTGTTAGAAGACCTGAAGCCTTAGTATTGGTTTCTTTAACAAACTAGAGAAACAGCTATTATTTCGGAGGTTTGGATTGACATGGCCCTATCACTTACTCTTTTTAATATACTTTATTTAGAATGCATGTTTTATACATTTTTTTCCTTATGTTACCTTTTAAAACATAATATTGTGGTACACCTAAAAACTCAATAAAATGGGGCAATCTCTAATCTCATTTAAGTCTACTTTTTTTCTTGGTATGTGTCTTCAATGGGATTTTCCTAGATCAATCTACATATCTATGTTATGTTGTTTATGCTTTCTTTTAGCCTGTAACTTCAATACACAGTTCATTGGGATCATTGACTCATGTTCCACCCTTTCAGTACAAGGGAAAAGCAGTCGAACTTAAAGTACCAAGATGCAGATTTTGTAATCCCACAGGAATGCTGATGCTTTCAAAAATAAGTTTTTATTTAAACAAACCAACATCTTTTACAAGATCTTACAAACAAAACAAAAATCTTTTAACTAGAAGTAGGTGCACCCATAGAGATTCCAGCAAGAAGAGATATTAATACCACAAACCATCTTTTCACCTAGAAAGGAAGCTCATCTATATTTTGGCAGTGTAGTTATTTGCAAGCAAAGCTGAAAAAATATGTCAACTTCATTTTTGTCCTCTTTTTTTTTTTTTTTTTTTCTTTCTTTCCTGGCACATACTATTAAAATAACGTCTGTATATGATTTTGACATCACTGCAAACAGGGACATCATGTATATTGTTTGGGACAAAGAGTGGCCGTGTAATATAACCAAAACTAGTAAGGTTTGCTGGACACATCTTTACTATGGATATCAGTATACAGCCTTACCACTTACCTTCTTTCTACCTAGGGAAGCCTTTTCTGTTCTCCATTTTTCTCTTTTCTCTCTTCTACAGCTTTTCACACCTGTATACATACACATTTATAATGTGTGTAAAGGCTGGAAACTACTATAAATTCTAACCCAAACTTAATTCAGCTTTTTATGCATTTATAAACTCTGTAAAGACAATGGAGTGAAAATATCACAATTCTTCCTCATAAGCAGACATTCATGTGACCTGAGTCAGAGAGATATAAAAGCCAAATATGGAAGATAATGAAGACCGTAATTGATTATTTGATTATATCTTGATTATTTTGGATGCTGATAATGTAAAATTTGTTTCTTCTTATGCAACCTGTAATTTAACATCTAAAAAAGAAAAGAAAAAAAGACTTTTAAAGGAAAAATGTGTGTATCTCACTAAAAGCTGTTTCAGACATGATACAGAGAAGATGAAGTTTTGGAAAATGCAAGGTATTTAATCAGAATAAATTAGACAACTTTATTTAACTTTATTTTGTTGTGCAACCTGCTCTAGGGAGCCTGCTTTAGGGGGGGGGTTGGACCCGATGATCTCTGGAGGTCCCTTCCAACCCCTACAATTCTGTGATTCTGTGATTTCATCAAAACTTCTAACTGAGTGAGCTTTGGTTTTGTCAGTTCACTGCGCTCTGATTATCTTGTTTGGGTTCATTCCTCCACCACTCGGGTTTATTAGCTCACTAGTTAGATAAGCTCCGTTGTTACATCTACAGCTTGGATGCAATTAATGGGTTTCCTTTCCCTTGGCTACCCAAAGATTGTGATAAGATATTTTGTGCTGTTCTTCTGCCCTGATTTCTGAAGCTTCTAATTCTCAGTTCATAGACTTTATAGGAGAGAGTGAGTAAATTATGCCCTCATGGCAGTTTGTCTGCTATTTCACACAAGGATGTGTTTATACAGTCTTTTTTTTTTTTTTTTTTTCAAAATTTTGTTTAAGCAACTGTGACAGCTTAATTATTGATAAAGGGGCCAGCTTTCCAACTGGCTTAACTGAAATACCTGTTTTCTTATCCACAAGTTTGTTGATGAAACTAACTTCAGAAATGTTTTTGCACCTGTAACTTTTCTGTGTTTTGATTTCCATATCGGTCGTCTAGCTATCCTATTTCCTGATATACAATGGCAGTACTGTATGCTGCAGCTCTCTCCACTAGAGGCACAAGGAAGCAACACCACAGGCATGTGCTAAGTGCAGTGAACCATGTTATCAGGCTGATTCAGACCTATGGGAACAAGAAAACTGATGCCATTCTTAGCCTTTACCTCATGTTCCACTGCTGATACTTAGCTGTGATGGACTGCTTTGCAGCTTATTTGGGTCTGGACTGCTAGGTTTGGCCTGAGTCCTCAGCTAGCTGGGGCCTGTTAGAAATTGCTGGGTGAGGGAGGCCTGTTACTTTCCAGCAGCATGATCACACGTGTGGCCATCCCACGTAGTTGGTTGCTGGGAGTTAAAGCACTGCTTGCATTTTCTCTTCAGCTGTTGAACGGTTGAAACTTGCTGTTGATCCAAGCCCCTGGCAGCTGTTCCTGACCTTTGGCTTGCATCTTGGCTCTGACTCCCAACCCTTGGATCATATCCTGGCTCTGGTTCTTACCTCTTGGCAGCTTGTTTGGTTCCTGTCTTTGGCTTCAGCCTCAGCTTGCATCCTGGTCCTGGCTTCAGCCCCTTGGCCATTAGGTAGGTTCCAGATTTTCAGTGCTTATCCCAGTTTCAGGCTTTTGTCTGAACTGTCTGTGTCCTCACCTCCTGCAGTGAATAGTCTGCAAACATTTAATAACGTTCAAATTGTGTACAAGGGAGAAAAATGTAACTGTTGTGGAAACTTGTCTACAGGAAGTTAGCTTCTGTAGTCTGTCCCAGAGACCCATCAGTGAGACGCCTTAGAAACACGGAGGTGCTATTCTTGGACAGTAAAACTTAAAACTGCCAGATATTTTGCCTTGTTTTTGTCATATGTCAATATGCATAGTCTAAACACTGTTTTGCTGTAGGTTTATGGGAAATGAAAAAACAAGAGTCATCTTGGTCTCCTAGAGTTGAACAATAAACAATTTTCTGCAAAGTAGAGAAAGAAGATTTGAAAAATATATTTAAAAAAAATAATAATTATATAAATAAATATATATATAAAGGCTTTTTACAAAGCTGTGGACAGGCAGTTGAAAGACGGAAAGGAAAGAAGAAATTTGATGAATGGGGGATGAGGGAGGTTGCATGTTCCTAAGAGTATAATAAGCTTGGGAAATCTTCCAGAGTGTAGAGTGAAAAGCAGAAGACCCAGGGCATGGGAGGTGGGGAACAACACAGGAGCAAACTGAGGACTCTGAACAACAGGAGAAACTATGCTCATAACTATGGTTTAGAAAGACAATAGTTTTTGTAGAAGTAAGAAACTATTGTATGGAATTATCTGCAGTCCAGGAAGGCACTTAAAGTTTGAGTTGTGTTCGAAAGCAGGACTTGTGGAATAGGTGACTGACTTGTAGGATGGGTGTACCTTCCTCTCAGTCTACTACATTAAATTAAGACCCCTTTGGAATACTTTTTTTGGAATATTTTTGATCTTTGAGATTAAATCCAAAACTGATTGTGTTTGTCTTTATCTATCTATCTATCTATCTATCTATCTATCTATCTATCAATCAATCAATCGATCAATCATAAGTATTGACCTTGCCACTGAGCAAGCAATTTACAAGTCTGATTCTTGTAACAATGGGCCCTACCTCCTGATTTAAATGTTTTCTAACTTTCTAGCTTTACGGAACATATTCTTTTTGGTTTCTTCTGGTATCTTGTCTTTGAAGATCCACCACAATACTCAAACCCTTTAGGAATGGGATTTATCGCTTTGTGCTGGATACTTCGTTTGCCTAAGCTGCCTTTAGTGGATTTTTGAAGAGTAGTAGCCTTGAATAAGTCTACAAAGCAGAAAGTCTGGTAGATACCTGCATATATACTATTGCTGAAAAGGACAATGGTAAGCGCAGTGCTGCACACCTTTCTGGACAGAGGTACTTAACTGTCTCTAAGTGGAGATACTCAGGTCAAGGATACCACTAGTGCCAGCTGCATCATCTTGGAATTTTTAGTTCTTAAAGGTCTGTGAATAGAAGAAGATCGGTCTCTGGAAGCCTCATGCATTCAGATAACACCCATTCTAAAGGAGCAGTACAACAGGCTATTTTTTTTCCTCTCCTTACGTACTTCTCCATGGATGCCATGTTAGCCAAATTTGGGACTTGGAACTGAAATTATGAGCATGCTGTGAACTATATGCATTTTTTCTAATGAAGGAGATGGTTTCTTAATTCAAAGCCACATTTCTGATTGCACCAAAGTTGCACTCTCATGTGACCTATTTCTCATAACTAATGCAGCAAGTCATATTGTTCTCATTGAGGTAGAATCATGGAATCATAGAATATCCTGAGTTGGAAAGGACCCAAAAGGATCTTTGAGTCCAACTTGTGGCTCCATACAGGACCACCCAAAAATCAGTCCATATGTTTAAGCGTGTTGTCCTTCTTGAACACCAGCAGGTTTGGTGACATCACCACTTCCTTGCAGAGCCTTTTCTGATGCCCAACCACCCTCTTGGTGAAGAACCTTCTCCTAACATCCACCCTGCTGCAGCTCCATGCTGTTCACCCAGGTCCCATCGCTGTTCACCAGAAAACAGAGATCAATGTCTGCCCTTCTGCTCCCCCCCGTTAGGAAACTGTGAACAAACATCAGGTCTCCCCCTCAGTCTTCCCTAAGCTGAACAAAGTGACTTCAGCCACTCCTCATATGTCTTCCCCTCTAGACCCTTTGCCATCATTGTAGCACTACTTTGGATGCTCTCTAACTGTTTTATATGAGATGGTAGTAATGTAATGGCTTCTTCATAACTACAAACTTGGACTGTACATTTAAGCTTCAGATCTGTCTCTCAGTAGCTGCAGCCTACTCTCTTTTAGCTGAAGTCTCAAGGGAAAGACTAGCAGTAATGCTGGGTTTTCTTTCTCTCTCATAACTCTTGTTGGGATTTAGTTAATTGCCTAGTCATAAGGCCTAGAAATCTGTCTGTGTCAAACAATTAGTACTACATACTGGTAGTAGTACAAATCTGGCTGGTTTTATGTTGGGCTGGTTTGATTGTTATTGTTGAGTGTTGACTGTGTTGATTGTCTAAGATATAGCAGCTGAAGAATTAAAGACTTAATCCCTTTGAATCATCATCTGTGGCCTCATAACTGTATCTGATGTCTGACATTTAGACTCTTTCAGGCCAGGAGGCCAGCTTTGTTAGCTACTCTGAGTCCCGGTAATGTTCCATGGGACAGTGACAAATCTTAGTCAAATCAATCCAGTGACCATGTTTCTCCTTTCCCAAACCCTCCATGCCCTAGAGATGTGGTGTATTTTTTCAAATGTGTATCAGGTCTATCAGCGGCTACTGCTTACTCATTGTTGACTACTGTTTTCACTTTTGCTCCCAGATATTTAGTTGGTTTCTCATGAAAATCAAAGCATTTCCCTGTAATTAAACAGCCATATGACATTGTGTTCCTGTAAATAAGTTGGTGCCTCAGGGGCCCACACATCACGGAATAATTTAAGTTGGAAGGGATCTCTGGAGTTCATCAAGTTCAACCTCCTTCTCAAAGCAGTGAAGTCCTTTCCCTGAGTGGGACTAATCCTGCAGATCAATCTGTTGTCTGTGGTTGATAGGCACCAGATTTAGATCTCAGTAACTTATTCTATCCTTTTGGCTTCACCAAGTTCCTCTTTCTGAGACTCAGATTTTACCATGAATAGCTCTTACACAATTCTTATAGCAAATTGTACTTCCTGTGATCAATTGTACTTATCCACTAAAATAACCATGGGAAAATTATTATTTTTAACAGTATCTGTTAGCTAAGCAGAATTTTTCATGCTCGTATTAGGCCTCAGAACATTATTATGTTTTCTGTTCATTCAATTTTTGTTTATTTGTTTTAAAAAGAAACCTCAAAAAGCTAATTGTTTAAACAGAAGAGCTATGCATTTACTAATAGTTATTACTTTGCTGTCCACAGAAGAGTAAGGTAAGTACTTGGGAATTTTGGAGTGGATCATTAGACTGTTATTTTTCGTTTTCATAAAATAGTTCTCCCAGGAAGTTTAAAAACCTCTATGACTTTGTCTTTAGACAATTTGCTTGGGAAGAAATGCAACCAACATATTTGTTCAAGTATATACTAGCATTAGCTGCCCTTCTAATCTGAACAGCCTGGGTTAATCAAACAGCTACCTGAATAAAAATCAGACTGCAAAACGTCAAATAAATATTTATTTTTTAAAATAAGTCAGAGGTTGGGGGCTTTGTGTCGGCACTTTACTTGCTCTTTGGCAGCTACAGTAACAAGCAGCTTTTCTTTCATTGTTCAAATAAAAGCAAAACAGCCTTTGAATTCTGTACTCAGAAATTCCACTCATCTGCCTAATGTTCTTTTTTTAATTAGAAGGATACACATATGACTTAATTAATCAAGCCTGTCTTAGGGAATTATGCATTTATTAATGGTTTCTGCACTCAAACACATTATTAAGGGATTTGTGCTAAGTACCTGACATAAACCAGCCTAATTTTGCTTGCTTTGCTTAATGTATTGAGAAACAGCTTGTTGATCAGATTTCAAAACATTCATGCTATGAACTAATGTCCTATTTAGAATGTTTAAAAATGCAGCAGTTTGGCAACTGAGTAATCTAGTGGTTTCTACTTAAAATAAAGTCAGTCAGTGCCAGACAAGAAATGAGAAGAATTGAACTTCTTGACCACAGTGATGATGGAAGCAAATAAAACAAGGAAGATTATTTTGTATCAGATTTATTGTCTTTCCTTCCTCCCTTCCTTCCCTCCTTCCTTCCTTCCTTCCCTCCTTCCTTCCTTCCTTCCTTCCTTCCTTCCTTCCTTCCTTCCTTCCTTCCTTCCTTCCTTCCTTCCTTCCTTCCTTCCCTCCTTCCCTCCTTCCTTCCCTCCTTCCCTCCTTCCCTCCTTCCCTCCTTCCCTCCTTCCTTCCTTCCCTCCTCCCTTCCTCCCTTCCTCCCTTCCTCCCTTCCTCCCTTCCTCCCTTCCTCCCTTCCTCCCTTCCTCCCTTCCTTCCTCCCTTCCTCCCTTCCTTCCTTCCTCCCTTCCTTCCTTCCTTCCTTCCTTCCTTCCTTCCTTCCTTCCTTCCTTCCTTCCTTCCTTCCTTCCTTCCTTCCTTCCTTCCTTCCTTCCTTCCTTCCTTCCTTCCTTCCTTCCTTCCTTCCTTCCTTCCTTCCTTCCTTCCTTCCTTCCTTCCTTCCTTCCTTCCTTCCTTCCTTCCCATATAGAAATGAAGTGGAATAAACAGCCATATATTTTTTTTCAAAAACTCTAATCTGTGATTTTCTTTTCTGTTGTTGTAACTTCCAGTCTAAGAACCATATTTTTTGTGTTGTCCTGCTTCACAGCACATTCCACGTTACCTGGAGGTGATGACAGGTAGACAAAATAGAAAAGCACCTCTTGTTTTTCCAAGTGCCAGCCTAGAGCTCACTGTCACTTGTGCCCATGGGGCCCTCACTTCCCCTTGCAAGCATGAAGGGGTGGAGAGAAACAGTTCTCTGAAGTCCTTGCATGAAGAATTTAATGTCGTCAGGGAGCATGAACACATTTTCAGAACTTCTGCATGAGTTTGCCTTCAATAATGTTCCAATGTCTCATCCTATTTAGGACTGGTTATCTTCGGTTTTGCCTATATGTGCCTTATGCAGTACCTTACCTACAGAGAAACAGCAGATGATTGCCTTTACCAAAAGTTGTGCTATTTTGAAACTATTAAGGTATTTTATGTTTAGTTTAAAATCATAGAGTGATAGAATGATTTTGATTGGAAAGGACCTTAAAGATCATCTGGTCCACCCCCCCTGCCATGCGCATCTCCCACTAAACCATGTTGCTCAAAGCCCTACCCATCTGGGCTTGAGCACTTTAAAGGATGGGGCATCCACAGCTTCTCTGGGCAACCTGTTCCTATGCCTCACCGCCCTCATAGTACATAATTTCTTCTGTATATCTAATCTAAACCCACCTTTTTCAGTTTAATGCCATTACTCCTTGTCCTATCACTCCACACCCCAACAAGGAGTTGCTTCACAGCTTTCCCATAGGCCCCCTTTAGGTACTGGATGTCTACAGCGAAGTCTCCCTAGAGCCTTCTCTTTTTTATGAGAGTGATGTGGTATCATATGCACTCTCACACTAACCTAGGTGAAGGTAAACAAAATTATTTTTCCAGAACGGAAGAAGAACCAGTGTTGGTGTGGTCAGGAATAAGGATATTGCAGTACTGGCAAAATTTCCACATTGGCAGATTGGCATTCAGCAAGGCGGGTTGACTCCTACCAGTTCGGATAAGTGTGTTTTGTCCTGTTGGTTTGTGTATCTTAATCATTTGGTGTCCTGTTTGAGACAAAGGCACTGTATTATCTCTTCATGATCCTGTTAATCTAGGCCAGACAGATTACTTAAACTGATTCTTTCCAGAGCTGCAGTTTTGTAGATCCTGCAAGCTGCCACACACCTGACATGGGAAATACAAAGGATTCCTGTGTAAAGTATGATTGTAGCCCTGCTTAGCCATATAGAGTAATACGAAATTAAGTACTTTTTAAAGCTTAGTCTTCTCCTATTCCTAAGTATTTTCAAGTTCCATTTCCTTAAAATATGGGATTTTCTCTCTTTTTTTTTTTTTCTTTTTCTTTTTCTCTTTTTCTGCCCGTTTTGTGTTCCTCCATAGGAACTTCAATTCTTAACTCTTCTTTTGATAAAAAATGATGAGTTCACTTCTTCATAGATTTAGTCCCATTTGTCTGTTGTCAGGTGATTTGTTACTAAAAGTTCACCTGGAACTCCCAGGTAGTGACTACTAACATTTGTCGAGTGGTATTATGGGATGAAGAGAAGCTAATTTTTTTTAGAAGGGCGACCAAGCTGGTGAGGGGTCTGGAGAACAAGTTTTACAAGGAGCAGCTGAGGGAGCTGGGCTTGTTCAGCCTGGAGAAGAGGAGGCTCAGGGGCGACCTCATCGCTCTCTACAGTTACCTGAAAGGAGGCTGTAGAGAGGTGGGGGTTGGTCTATTCTCCCACGTGCCTGGTGACAGGACGAGGGGGAATGGGCTAAAGTTGCGACAGGGGAGTTTTAGGTTGGATGTTAGGAAGTACTTCTTTACCGAAAGGGTTATTAAGCATTGGAACGGGCTGCCCAGGGAGGTGGTGGAGTCACCATCCCTGGAGGTCTTTAAAAGACGTTTAGATGTAGAGCTTAGGGATATGGTTTAGTGGAGTACTTAGTGTTAGGTCGGAGGTTGGACTCGATGATCTTGAGGTCTCTTCCAACCTAGAGAAATCTGTGAATCTGTGAATCTGTGTAATTTTGACTCATTCTTTTGTTAGTTTCTATTAGTTCAGTTAAGTCTACAGGAAAGAGGTGAGTGAGTTTAAAAGGAGTGTAAAAGTCCCACATGTACTTTGAGTCTTGGAAAGTGTGTATGGAGAGTTTCTCCAAATTTCAATAGAAAGCTTGAAAAATACATGGATAATTTTGTATGGAAACAGAGGAATGGGATAAGAAAAGAAAGAGAAAATTGAATTATTTTCTAAAGGTTAAACCAGGCATTTTGAATTAATGTTGAAGTCTAATTTCCACCCCTCTGATGGTTTGCCTGTCACTGAAGAGGATTACTGTTATATGGGATCTGAATTCATGTAAATGTTAATGTGTTGACCTTATCCTGCTTACTACTACTTCTCTCTCTATCTCTTTTAACTTTTCAAGGTAGTATGATTGACTGTCCCTGTGTTTCAGAATAGACTCTGCTTCCATGTTTTCCAGATTCTTCAGAGAAAATCAGAATGAGCCAGTGAAACACATAACAAGCCATAAACTTGCTTATTAAACTGCAATTGATTTACTTTCTGTCTTGGAAAAAGCTAGCTAGTTAATATTTTTTTCTTACTTTCAGCTAGTAGTCTATAACTGTTTTGTTTTATTTATTAATTTTTTTGTTTACAAATAGTGAAATGTTGTTTTACAAGGTCAGTGAGTAACTTAGTGCAGAATTCTGGAGAGAGCAATGCTCAAACCATACTCAGCTATAACTAAGCTCTGATGCATTAGTTCTCATCTAAAGAATTTAGCCTTGTGACAATCTTGATAAGATGCATCTGGTAATTTGCATTCTGAGTGGTAATTGATCACTATTTTTAAAGGCAAAAGCAAAGAAATACTGAATGTTGCTTTTTATGTTACTTGAAAATGATGGATTTCAGATGGAAAGCATTTCAAGAATTGCCTGCTAGAGCCTGCAAAATGTTTTACAGACAGTAGACATGGAAGATGAACTTTCATACCTACAAAAATTATGTGAAGACCAAAAAAAAAAAAAAAAAAAGGGGTGGGGCCATACTTCCGTTTTCCGTTAGTTTCATAGAATCATAGAATGGTTTAAGTTGGAAGAGACCTTAAAGATCACCTAGTTTGCCCCCCCTACCCTCATGGGCAACCTGTTCCACTGCCTCACCACCCTCATAGTAAAGAAAGACTTTCTTCTGAAGAGCTTATCTAAATCTCTTTCAGTATAAACCACCAGCCCTTGTCCTATCACTGCACTCCCCAATAAAGAGTCCCTTTCCAGCTTTCTTGTAGGCCCCCTTTAGGTACTGAAGGCTGCTGTAAGGTCTCCCTGGAGCTTTCTCTTCTCCAGGGTGAACAACCTCATCTCCCTCAACCTGACCTCATAGGGGAGGTGCTCCAACCCTCTGATCATCCTCGTGGCCCTCCTCTGGACTCGTTAGAACACATCCATGTCCTTCTTATGTTGGGGGCCCCAGAACTGAACACAGTACTCTAGGTGGGGTCTCACGAGAGCAGAGTAGATAAGGAGAATTGCCTCCCTCGATCTGCTGGCTCAACCTGGTTCTTTGCTGCAGCCAGGATATGGTTGGCTTTTTGTGCTGCAGGAGCAAATTGCTGACCCATGTTGAGTTTTTCTTTAACCAACACATCCAAGTTGTTCTCCTCAGGGCTGCTCTCAATCCATTCTCCACCCAGCCTGTATTTGTGCTTAGGATTACCCTGGCCCAATTGCAGGACCTTGCACTTGGCCTCGCTGAACTTCTTGAGGTTCACATAGGCCCACCTCTCATGTCTGTCCACGTCCCTCCAGATGGCATACCTTCTCTCCAGTATGCCAACCACACCACACAGCTTGGTGTCATCAGAAAACTTACTGAGGGTGTACTTGATCCCACTGTCTATGTCACTGACAAAGATGTTAAATAGTGCTGGTCCCACTACCTATCCCCAAGAAACACTGCTCGGTACTGATCTCCACCTGGACATTGAGCCATTGTCCACAACTCTTTGACAGGAGAGGGTCAGGCTGGATATCAGGAAAAGGTTCTTCACTGAGAGGGTGGTTGTGCACTGGAACAGGCTCCCCAGGGATGTAGTCACAGCACCAAGCCTGTCAGAGTTTAAGAAGTGTTTGGACTGTGCTCTGAGTTACGTGATCTGAATTCTGGGGTAGACCTGTGTGAAGCCAGGAGTTGAACTAAATGATCCTTGTGGGTCCCGTCCAACCCAGGATATTCTGTGATTCTATGATTCTATGAGTGTGACCATCCAGCCAATTCTTTACCCACCAAGTGGTCCATCCATCAAATCACAGAATCACAGAATCACAGAAAGGCCGAGGTTGGAATGGACCTCTGAAGATCATCTAGTCCAACCACCTGACAAGGAGGATCACCTAGAGCATATTGTGCAGGATGGCATCCAGGTGAGTTTTGAATATCTCCAGAGAAGGGGACTCCACATCCTCTCTGGACAACCTCTTCCAGTGCTCTGTCATCCTCACAGTAAAGAAGTGTCCTCTCACATTCACATGGAACTCCCTGTGCTTCATATTCACCCATGTTTCCAGTTTAGAGACAAGGATTTCATGGGGTACAGTGTCAAACACTTAGCACAAGTCCAGGCAGATGATATTAGTTGCTCTTCCCCCATGCAACAATGCCATAACCCCATCACAGAAGGGCACCAGATTTGTCAGGCATGATATACCTTTAGTGAAGCCATGTGTGCTGTCACGAGTCACCACCTTATTTTCCGTGTGTCCTAGCATAGTTTCCAGGAGGACCTACTCCATGATCTTGCTCAGCACAGAGGTGAAACTGACTGGCCTGTAGTTCCCTGAGTCTTCCTTTTTTCCCTTTTTAAAACTGGGGGTTATGTTTCCCCTCTTCCAGTCAGTGGGAACTTCGCCAGACTGCCATGACTTCTCAAATATGGTAGACATTGGCTTAGCAACCACATCTGCCTGTTCCCTCAGGACCTGCAGATGTATCTCATCAGGTTCAATGGACTTATGCACTTTCAGGTTCCTTAGCTGGTCTGGAACCTACCTGATCTACTCCTACAGTGGGTGTTTCTTCATTCTCCCAGTCCCTGCCTTTCCCTTCTGCAACTTGGTCAGTGTGGCTGGAGTTCTTGATGGTGAAGACCCATGCAAAAAAGTCATTGTTTACCTCAGTCTTCTCCATATCCCAAGTAACCAGGTCTCCAATTTCCTTCCAAACAGGGCCTACATTTTCCCTAATTTTCCATTTATCATTGATATACAAGTCCTTTTTGCGCTGGATGCCCCTGGCTAGATTTAATTCTAAAGCTTTAGCTTTCCTTACCTGATCCCTGGCTGCTTGGATGATTTCTCTGTATTTCTCCTAGTCTGTCCTTGCATCCACCTTCTGTAGGCTTCCTTTTTGTTTTTGAATTTAACCAGGAGCTCCCTGTTCATACATGAAGGCCTCCTGTTTTTTTGCCCAACTTCCTCTTCATTAGGCTGCATTGCTCTTGAAATTGGAGGAGGTGATCCTTGAATCAGCTCTCTTGGGCCCGTCTTCTCTCAAAGGCTTTATCCCATTATACTCTAGCAAGCAGATTTCTGGAGAGGCCAAGGTCTGCTTATTAGTTTAGATCATTGGAAATCATTTTAAAGATGTTTGCTTAGAAGACTAGTGAAATTGTGAGCCGTGATGCAGAAGAGTTGGTTTATAAATTATGCTTGTTTTTCCTATTAGGAAAATGTCTTCTATCTCTAGTGTAGTTGATATAATATCCTTCTAATAGTATATCATATATTCTAGTCATGGCAAAGGACATCGGTTGGTGTGTTGCCAGAACATTAAAATTCTTAATAAAATGAAAGTGGCACATGAGAGTCTGAGCTGTCTTTTTGTTGTTGTTGTTATTGTTTGTTTCTTTGTTTGTTTTCTAATCCATGAGAAAATTAGCAACAGCCAAATATTGATGGAATTACCAAAATTTATGACTTTGTTAAATAGTCATATATGGGATTGTTTTTTTTTTTTTTTTTTTTACTTCAGAGAATAAATAAATAAATAAATAAATATTTAATAGCCCATTCAAAAGAGAGAGATTACAGAAGTGAGAGAATCATAGAGCAGTAGCAAGGTCCTGTGACTGGGACAATATCTGTCAAATCTTTAATGTTTTCATTTCTAGTCCAGTTTTTCCTCTTAATCTGTTAGATGCTATTGCAGAAATAATTTCGTTGTTGGCTTTCTCTGGACTGTTCCACAATGATGTGCTGATATCTTTGTCGCAGCTCAACCACATCAGAGATCTCCTCATGGTGTATCATAGTCTTTTCTCAGTCTGTGTCTCTGGGATTCCTTCCCAAGGGTTCATTGGAGTGTGCCGCGTATCTTTGCTGCATGTTGGTGTTTGATTTCTTGCCTGGGGCCACATCTGGATTTAGGCACTAGAAAGTACTCCTGGACCCTGCAGTTTGAATGTCACTTATGCCTTTGAAACTGTTTCCACTACTTTTTTAGTTGATTTAGGTAAGAGTGCTCTGCCCAGAAGATTTGCTAGGTAGTGGCAAAACTGGTTTATGTGCTATGTGGCAAAAGAGAGGTCTCATAATTGTTTTAGTTGAGTTTTTTTGGTTGAAGTTAGTAACCGTAGACTGTCCACATGCAATAGGCAGCTGCTTGTGCCTGTTCACCTAATGCCCTAATTCCAAACAGTACATTTGTATGTGCTTTTAAAGTAGCTCAGATTTTTTTTTTCCTATTTTTCCACATAGTAGAAATACCTGGGCACTATTTTACTATGGCACTAGTAAATGTAAGAGTGTTTGTGGTTTTGTTAGTTTTATTTTGGTTTGTTTTGTTTTCCCAAGGAGTTGCTGAAAACACTATTATGCTTAGAATATGCTGGAAGACATAGTGCATGCTCCCGAATGATCTCGTGATCTTCTGGCTGTAACTGAAACTCAGCAGGGCATTTCTTCGACCAGGAGCGCTGATGTCTGATGCAACTTTTAACCTAGGATGTCTAATTTTTTTCACAAGAACAGACCACATTTGTGCAAGATACAGTGGGCCTCCCTGGCTCTGACTGCAGGTTTTTAAGTGAAGAAGCAAGGATAGGATAAACTATTTAATTATTTCAACTGTTTAAGTGGTGGCTGCAGTCTCTGAAGGCAGCTCCTTTTCTTTCCTCTTGCTTCCTCTTTTAACACAGCCATGGCCTGTACTGCAGCCAATTAGGTTGGCTCCCACTCCTTGCTTCCAGCTGTTTTTGCAGGCGTCCAGGCTCATCTCTGTTATAAAGTTTGGACATCTGTGGCAGCAGTTGAGAACGGCGAAGGAGAGCCAGGCCTGTGAGGCTTGCCAGCACTCTGTGGAGAACTGGAGTGGTCTGCAGCTTTCCCGTGCCATATGCACCAGGCCTGGAGGGCGGATGCCTCCAGCTGTCGGGGCCTTCTCCAGACGGCACTGTTCCAGGCCTGCATAGTGGTGGTGCCATGGCTGGCCCCATGCATGGGATGGAGCTCCTGGAGCACAGAAGCAGTGATTTAACTAGTGCCTGGTTCATTTTGTCCTCAGGGAAAGGCATTTTCACCAGCAGATGCAGAATTACACAGGGAAACAAAAGGAAGGAGAAATAATGAGGCTCATTAGACCAGGCTGGAGGTTTTGCATGTCATTGGGGCTGGGCTGAACCTTCAGAAGCAGAGCAAAGCATAGCCAGGCACAGAATAGCACTGGCTCAACAGGTCGGCACAGCTGAGTGACCCTCCTTTCCATAGGGATGGCATCCAAAATAGCACTGTTAATCACCCCACTGCTCACCTATGTGCACGTTGGGCAAAAAATTAAAGTCCACTTTTTTTTTTTTTTTTTTTTTGAAGATGTGTGCTAGTAACTGCAAATGTCACCTGATGGGCTGAGCTTATTTCAAGTATTGCTGCTCTTTCCCACAGTTTATCTGCTGAATGAACTGTCCAGCTATCTGCTGCAAATCATTCATAAATAGACCCACAGGTATACCTTTGCACAAGTACAAGTATGCCACAAATATTAAGGTATGGTGTATTTCTTTCCCCTAGGTAGCAATTAGATTTCTGCACATGCATACAAATACAACTGCATTGGTGGCTTCCAGCAGGAAACACCTCTTCTGTTCCTGATGTGGGAGCTTAACTGGTTCAGGCAGGACTAACAGAGTTTCAGGAACTGCTGTGGCTGTAATTTTGGTAAATCATTATACCTGCTTTCTCTGCCTACCCCTTCATCAGCAGAGAGGACTGTAAAAGATTTTAAAGACTTCTTAAGAATTTCCTTTACATTTCAATACTATGCTTTTGGACACAAGCTCTTGCCTGTATTAAATGCACTATGGAAGTACAATTTTTGTTCAAATGAGTTTAAAAAAAGGGTTGTCATGTTGGTAGGTAATATGAATGCCCTAGGTCTGCCTGCATAGAGGAGCTAAGAAATGGAGAGTCTCAAGGCAAATGAGTTTCTGAGGTATGAAAGATGGGTGTCCTGCCCCTGGACCTTTAGGTGAGGTTCCTTTTGTGTAATAGTATATGAAACTTGTGTAGTTGCATACTGCTGAACTGCTAATCAGGCCTGACTACCTAAAATGTTATTGAGCTCATGGAACCAGTATTAGTTCTGAAGCCCTGGTTTACTTTACTCTTCACTCTCTGTGTCTTATACTTGGTGACCCGAGACTCCCGTTATTGTTTATGCTTCTTTACCAACAAGACTTTAAACAGAAGAGGAGTGAAAAGCATTGTAAGTGGTAGTGCTTTCTTAGTGCACAAGTGTCCTTGCTCATGTGCAGAAAATAGATGCTCTGGCTACAGATATTTGTAGAAAAGAGAAAATTGTTAAAGGCAGCTGACCGGAAAGGAAAGAAAAAAAAAAAAAAAAAAAAAAAAAGGTGTCTGAACTCAGAGGCTTGGCATTTCAAAATCACTATTTGTAAACAAGGTCATGTGATATTCAGATAAAGTCACTGTAAAGACAACAGCACAGGATGCTGTTAATTGTCATGGAGAATTTATTTATTTACTTTTATTCATGGGGTAAATATATGTTTTTGTTTGTTTGTTTGTTTGTTTTAATCCACTTATACTACAATCAAATCTCTCAGCCTGACATTGCATTAAAGCAGTTTTCATCTGAAGAGCCAAAGTTCAAAGCTTTTCAGTGATATTTTAATGCACTGATTTTCTGCAAGTGCTTGAAAAGTTTTGCTTGGGAATTCTTTAGGAATCTTAAAGCAGCAGCGAAGAATATTTTGTCCCATCACATACTAAAATGGTATTGAAACATAGCATGTGATTAAATTTATATGCCCTCTCACGCCCTTCACATGGAAAAATACCAATTTAGTCAACACACATCTTCTGCTTGTGACATGTTTAACAAAAGCTAAAGTTTGTCTTCATTATTGTTGCTGTTGTTGTTTAAAGAAACAATTGGTTAAATTAGTAAGACTTCAGGGAGAGAAAACAGCTGCTTTTCTGTTCACTGCAAGATTTCTCTCTCAACTTCCTGGTTTGCTTGGCAAGGTTTTTAAATCAATGTTTAAATAGGAAAATGTCCTGACTGGCTGAAAAACCTTGTGTTTCCCAAATACATTTATAAAACAACTCCTGGCTTTCACAAATAAGTGCATACTGCAGTTGGAAATGTGTACCATACATTTCCTTGGGGATTAAGCTTTTACTTCTAAATACTGAAGAGCAAATAGAATTGCTTTAACTAAAAAAAAGGTCAGAAAGAGAGAGAGAGAGAGAGGGGGAGAGAGAGAGAGAGAGAGAGAGCCTGGATACCACAGCAGTTTTTAAAATAAGCAGATTGTTTGAAAATGTGTCATTTTTTATGTGGCAAGTGTGAGATGAAGAGTGAGAATTCTCCTGAGGGTAGAATGATAGCAGTGGTCTGGGGTTCAGACTGGTGCAAACTATGGGGGTATGATTTGCTCCACTTTGAAAAGGTTTTCCAAACCACACACCTGCCAAGAGCATTTCTGTTTTACAGGCAAAGCAATTGGTCACAGTAGGTTAATTTTCTTCTCAGGTCAGAGGCCAGCCAAACTTCCTGTCTTGTGAAGCACGCCATGGCTTTAAGTTGCCTTTGTCCCACATCTGCTGCTGTCACCCACTTATGCATCAGGTCGGGCTTGGTAGCTGCCCTGGGGTATGCTTGATCATCCCTCCTGCTGAAAAGCACTACTCTTTCTCCTCTCAGTCTACCTTCTGCTCTGTCCTTATTAATTTGTGGTAACAACCAAGCAAGTGGAAGTAAGCAATTATTTCACACTTGGTTGTAGCACTGTGGCAAAGCTGTTGAGCTGAGGCTATGGGAGTTAAAACACCTCCCTTACTGTTGCACACTCTACCTGCTTGCAAAAGGGATGATGGAAGGCTATGAATAATCCTAGGATAGTTTTCTGACCCCCACCATATTGGGTTTTCACTCTACTGATCTTCCAGGCTTCCTGCCAGCTGACAATTTGAAATCAAAATCCAAGCTGCCTAATTGAGAAAATGAGAGGAGCAGTCAACTGGTTCTTCATCATTTACTCTTAGTGTCTTCATGGGAAATGCAGTGTATAGAGTTCAGCTGACTAGACTACAGAAATGATAAGAGCTAGGATGCTTTTTCTCCCTCTTTTGTACAATGATTTATTATTCAAAATACAGTTCCTTTATATGTGGTTTATCGGGAAATGTTTTTACAATGACAATAACTGTACTGCAAACTTGTAAATGTGAAAAAATGAAGCCTCATTTTCTGGGCAGTGGCTCTACATGCATGAATTGTAGAGTTGGGGTATAAGCCTATGACCAGATGTTAAGGTAAATTTAAATATCTTCAGGTTATATAGATTTTGTTTTAACAGAGTGATACTCACGTGAATGAGAGAATAAGGGAGAAACAACTCTACTTGAGGTGGTGGTATTGCATTTTTTTTATATGGTATTTACAGGCATATGTAGATGTCACCTTTAGGTAGATGGGAGCATATATTGAATCTTATTATGTTGCATTTCAGTATTCTCTTGAAAACTGAATGGCCATGTACATTATTGTGGATGTTATACTTTTATTAGAGAAGAGTATGAAATCCTTCCACATACAGTTATCTTCACAAAAAGCTTCAGACAGACAAAATCTTTTGATACATAGAATTAATTTTAAAAAGTGCATATGCATACGATTATCTGGAAATTTTGTTAAAGACCTTGGAGCCTTGGAATAGTTGGAGTCTGGATGCATCTCATCCTTTCAGTACCAAAGTATGAGTTCAAAAATGAATATTTTATTTGCCAGTAAAATCTTTCTTTCTGGGTTAAAGAGAGAGAGAGAGAGAGAAGGCCATAGCTTTCTGCTGGACTAAAGTTACCTTAAGTGTTGAGTACTTTATTACCCCAACCTGACATTTGTGCGCTTCAAGAGAAGAA